>NC_134088.1:26551212-26885379 GCF_000715075.1 Nicotiana tabacum | reverse complement strand
CAATTCCACAAGAAAAATACAAAATTATAAGCCAAAATCCAAAATAGGCTCAAACCCGGCCCTCGAACCCACATCTCGAAATCCGAAAAAGTCACAAAACCCGAAAGCCCATTAACTCACAATTCTAACCATACTAAATTCATCAAAATCCGACACCATTTGGTCCTCCAAATCCCCAAAATCCACTCTCCAATTCTCAAGCCCTAAACCCCCAAATTTCACTTCAAAAGCTCGCTAATTATGTGGGGAAATCAGTGGGGAATAGAGCTTTATGATAAAAAAATGAGTACAAGAATCTTACCTCAATAATCCCCTCGAAAATCTTCTCCAAAACCGCGAACCCTTGCTTTTAAACCTTCTGCCCAGACTTTTCGCATCTGCAGACCCACTGTCACATCTGCGACGCCGCACTTGCAAAAAATCCATCGCAGGTGCGGATTCGACTTAAAATCCCAGCTTCCGCTGCTGCGGCTACAAGACTGCATCTGCGCCTAACGCAGGTGCGGAAACTCATCACACCTGCGGGTAAAATGTGCACCTGCGCTTAGATGCCCGCTTTTGCGACCATCGCAGGTGGGGAAAAATCTTAGAACCTATGGCTTCTGCTCAACTACTCCTTGGTTACTTCTGCGGTCCCATCCCCGCTTCTACGAGCTCGAACCTGCGGTTCCCACTTCGCAGGTGCGATTACACCAGCAATAGCAGCCCTTCAGGTCCCCTTTCAAATCCAAAACCATGTCCGAAATCTCCCAAATTTCACCCGAGGCCCTCGGGACCTCAACCAAACATGCCAACAAGTCATATAACCCAATATGAACCTAGTCGAACCTTCGAATCACTCAAAACAACATCAAAATACCGATTAAAGCCTAAAGAACTTCTAAACTTCCGAATTCCACAAACGATGTCGAATCATACCAAACCACGTCCAATTGACCTTAAATTTTGCACACAATTCATATTCAACATTATGGACCTACTCCAACTTCCGGAATAGGAATCCGACCCCTATATCAAAAAGTCCACCCCCCGGTCAAACTTCCCAAAAATTCGACTTTCGCCATTTCAAGCCTAAATTAGCTACAGACCTCAAATTCACAGTCTGGAGAAGCTCCTAAGTCCAAAATCACTCAACGGAGCTAACGGAACTGGCGGAACTTCGTTCCAAAGTCGTCTTCCCTCAATCCGGACTATGGTAAAAATCCTAAGACTCAAGTTTCCATTTTAGAAACTAAGTGTCCAAAAAGACTCCGCAACCAAAAACAAAACTTTCCGGCAAGTCACGCAAGCAGAAACAGACACGGGGAAAGCAGAAAATAGGGGATCGGTGCTAATACACTCAAAATGACCGGCTGGGTCGTTACATCCTCCCCCTCTTAAAACAATCGTTCATCCTCGAACGAGTATAGAGACATACCTGAAGTGGTGAAAGGATGAGGATAACGGCTGTGCATATCATGCTTGGTATCCTAAGTTGCCTCCTCGACTGGCTGACCCCTCTACTGAACCTTCATAGAAGCAATATTCTTCGACCTCTATTTTCAAACCTGCCTATCCAAGATCGCCACCGGCTCCTCAACATAAGATAAATCCTAGTCCAACTAGACTGAGCTGAAATCCAATACGTGAGACGGATCACCGTGATACTTTCGAAGCATAAAAACATGGAATACTGGATGAACTCCTGCTAGACTAGGAGGCACGGAAAGCTTATAAGCAACCTCACCAACACGTCGCAATACCTCAAATGGACCAATAAAACTCGGGCTCAGCTTACCCTTCTTTACGAACCTCATAACACCCTTCATGGGTGACACTCGAAGTAAGACCCCCTCTCCAACCATGAATGCAACATCGCGAACCTTCCGATCCGCATAACTCTTCTACCTGGACTTGGCTGTGCGTAGTCTATCCTGAATCACCTTAACATTTTCCAGAGCATCCTGAATGAAGTCTGTACCCAATAATCTAGCCTCGCCCGGCTCGAACCAACCCACCGGAGACCTACACTGCCTACCATACAGAGCCTCATACGGTGCCATCTCGATGCTCGAGTGATAACTATTGTTGTAGGTAAACTCCGCTAGTGGCAAGAACCGATCCCACAAACCCCCAAACTCTATCACACACGCACGAAGCATATCCTCTAATATCTGAATAATGCGCTCGGACTGTCTGTTTGTCTGAGGGTGAAATTTTGTGCTCAACTCCACTCGAGTACACAACTCATAATGTATGGCCCTCCATAACCGTGATGTAAACTACGTACCTCGATCAGAAATGATAGATATCGGTACTCCATGAAGCCTGGCGATCTCGCGGATATATACTCAACCAGCTGATCGGAAGAATAGGTAGTCATTATAGGAATGAAATGAGCTGACTTGGTCAGCCGGTCCACAATCACCCAAACTGCATCAAACTTCCGCTGAGTCCTTGGAAACCCAACAACGAAATCCATAGTGATGAGCTCCCATTTCCACTTCGGAATCTCTAACTTCTAAAGCAACCCACCTAGTCGTTGATGCTCATACGTCACCTGCTGGCAATTTAGTCACTGAGCTACATACTTCACTATGTCCTTCTTCATTCTCATCCACCAGTAATGCTGTCTCAAGTTCTGATACATCTTTGCAGCACCCGGATGTATAGAATACCGCAAACTGTGAGCCTCCTGGAGAATCAACTCACGCAAACCATCTACATTGGGCACACATAGCCTGCTCTGCATCCTCAATGCACGATTATCCCCAATAGTGACCTCCTTAGCATCACTGTGTTGGACCGTATTCTTAAGGACAAGAAGATGGGGGTCATCATACTGACGCTCCCTGATACGATCATAAAGAGAAGATCGAGAGACCACACAAGCCAATACTCGACTCAGCTCAGAAACATCCAATCTAACAAACTGGCTAGCTAAGGCCTGAACATCCAATGTTAGTGGCCTCTCTGCTGCTGGAAGATATGCTAAGCTCCCCAAACTCTCCGCCCGACGACTCAAGGCATCAGCTACCATATTCGTCTTCCTGGGATGGTACAAAATGGTGATATCATAGTCCTTAAGAAGCTCCAACCACCTCCGCTGACGCAAGTTAAGACCCTTCTATTTGAACAGATGCTGCAAACTCAGATGATCTGTGTAAATCTCACAATGGACCCCGTACAAATAGTGCCGCTAAATCTTTAAAACGTGAACAATAGCTGCTAACTCAAGGTCATGGACAATATAGTTCTTCTCATGGGGCTTCAACTGGCCCTAAGCATAAGAAATCACTCTACCCTCCTGCATCAGAACACACCCAATGCCGATCCGCGAGGCATCACAATACACTTTGTAAGAACCAGAAACTAATGGTAGAACTAGAACTGGAGTCGTGGTCAAAGCAGTCTTGAGCTTCTAAAAGCTCTCTTCGCACTCCTCCGACCACCTCAAAAGAGAACCCTTCTGGGTCAATTTAGTCAAGGGCAATGTAATAGATGAGAAACCCTCCACAAAACGACAGTAATAGCCCGCCAACCTAAGAAAGCTATGAATCTCCATGGCTGAGGACGGTCTGGCCAACTGTCTATCTTCTTCGGATCCACCTGAATACCCTCACTAGACACCACGTGCCCCAAGAACGTCACTGAACTGAGCCAAAACTCACACTTGGAGAACTTTGTATAAAACTTCTTCTCCCTTAATAGTTGTAACACAATCCTTAGATGTTGAGCATGCTCCTACTGGCTACGAGAGTACACCAGGATGTCATCAATGAATACAATAACGAACGAGTCAAGATAAGGCTGAAACATATTGTTCTTCAAATGCATGAACAATGTTGGGGTGTTGGTCAGCCCAAAAGACATCATGAGGAACTCATAATGGCCATAACGGGTCCTGAAAGTTGTGTTAAGGATATCTGAGTCCCGAATCTTCAGTTGGTGATACCTTGACCTCAAATCAATCTTGGAGAACACCATTGCTCCCTAAAGCTGGTCAAACAAATCATCAATACGCAACAAAGGATACTTGTTCTTGATTGTGACCTTGTTCAACTGCCTGTAATCAATGTACATTCTCATAGTACCATCCTTCTTCTTCACAAATAGAACTGGTGCAGCCCAAGGTGACATGCTAGGCTGAATCCCTTATCAAGGAGTTCCTGATACTGCTCCTTCAATTACTTCAACTCAGCCGGTGCCATAAGGTACGGAGGAATAGAAATGGGCTGAGTGACCGGCACCAAATCAATATCAAAATCAATATCCCTGTCAGGCGGCATGCCCGGCAGGTCTGCAGGAAACACATCCAGGAAATCTATCACCACCGGAACATAATCAATAACATGGGCCTCTGCACTAACATCCCTCACAAAGGCCAGATAAGATAGACAATCTTTCTCAGCCATTCGCTGAGCTTTCAAGTATGAAATCACTCTACTGGGAAGCAATGGCATCTGGTCTGGCAGGAAGAGCATAGAGACGGGCCTGGTCGCCCCCTGATCGGCCTCCCCCTCTAGGGCGGCCCCTTGCTGACTGGGCTCCACCCCGAGCTGGCTGAGCGGGTGGTGAAGAAACTAGTGTTGATGTCATAGACTGGCTCCTCTGTTGAGCCGGACCTCCTGTAAGGCGGGGACAATATCTTCTGATGTGGTCAAACTCTCCACACTCATAGCAACTCCCCGGTGCTGGTGCTGGTGCTGGTGCTGGGCACTGAAGGGAGCCCAGAGCACCTGGATAACTAGTAGAAGGACCTGGCATAGACGAGCCTTGACCCAATGGAGCACGGGATGAACTCTGAGCTGGGAGAGAACTGAACGACGACTGATGACTGTGTGAACCATGGCCAGATGATGCACCACGGTGGACTGGGTGAGCCGTCTGAGCATATCTGAAAGGACGAACCCTACCGTGGTGGAACTGCCTCCCAGTAGGAACACCGCTAAATCCACCCTGTCCACAAGGCCTCTTGGCCTCCTTCTCGACACGCTCCTGGCTGTGAACCATCTCAATCTGACGATCAATATCGACAACCTCATCAAAAGTAGCACTCGACACTCTCTCTCTAGTCATAATCAATCGTAGCTGCAAGGTGAGGCCATCTATGAACCTACTGATCCTCTCCCTGTCTGTGGGAACCAACCAGATAGCATGATGGGCCAACTATGAAAATCTCATCTCATATTGTGTCACGGACATATCCCCTTGACGGAGCTGCTCAAACTGTCTGCGCAGCTCCTCTCTGCGGGACTGAGGCACGAACTTCTCCAGAAAGAGAACGAAGAACCACTGCCAGGTAAGGGGTGTTGCACCGACCTGCCTACGACTCTCGTAAGACTCGCATCAACTGAATGCAGCCCTTGAGAATTGAAAGGTAGTGAACGAGACCCCACTGATCACCAGAATACATGACGTAAGGAGTATCTTCTAACGCCTATCCAAGAAACCCTGTGCATCCTCTCCCTATGCACCACTGAAAGATGGAGGCTATAGCCTCCCAAACCTCTCTAATCTATGTTGCTCATCCTCAGGCATAGAAGGAACAATGTAATCGTGAATAGCGGTAACCGGCTAGGCTGGTGGTGCCCCCGGTGTTTGTAATCCCTGTACGACCTGCTCTAGTATATGAGCGGAGGGAGTCTGAGCACCTCCCCCGACATGAGAAGTGGTTGTTGCGGTCGGAACAGAGACCGCCTGAGCAAGACTGGTACATGCGGTCAAAATATGAGATAAGGCCTCCTGAAGGCCTAGAATCACAATGGGCATGGGTGGTGCCTGAGCTGGTCCCACAGGCTCGTCCATAACTGGAGCCTGCTCTTGAACTGGGGCAACTGGTGGGTCTGCAGGTACTGCCCCAGCTATTGTGCGGGCTGTACCTCTGCCCCTACTGTGGCCTCTACCTCGACCTCGGCCTCTCGCGGCCCTGGCTGGTGGTACTGGTGGCTGTCCATCTTGCCCCATAGTACGAGTCCTTACCATCTGTGAGGGAATGAAACAACAGATGTTTAGTCACTAGAATCAATAGATTCGCATGACAAGAATTCAAGAATGTGAAGTTTTTCCTAAGGGTTCTACAGCCTCTGGAAGATAAGTATAGACATTTCTGTACCGATCCGCAAGACTCTACTAAACCTGCTCATGACTCGTGAGGCCTATGTAACCTAGGCTGTGATACCAACTTGTCACGACCCAAAACCTAACCCGTCGTGATGGCGCCTATCGATACTAGGCAAGCCGACCTTTCCAAAACACTTTCAAAAATTATCAGAAATGAATTAAGACATTTAAAATAACAGATGTTTTTCATAAAAACGGGGGTAAACCCCCAAAAACATAAGTGCGGAAAAATAGCCCGACATCGGGGTGTCACTTAGTCATGGGCGTCTATATATTCAGTCTAATAAAAACAATGTCTAAGTATCAATACAGAAAAGAAAGAAAACATAGAAGGAGAGATAAGGTTTGCGGACACCGACAGCTACCTCGTAGTCTCCGGTACTCGATCACGCACGAACTCAACGACCTCCGTGATCAAACACACCTGGATCTGCACATGAAGTGCAGGGTATAGCATGGGTAAAACCAACTCAGCAAGTAACAGAAATAAATAAGGAACTGAGAAGATAGTGACGAGCTATACAAAATACAGTTCATTTTCAATAATTCCAGCAAAGAATAGACATGCTTTCAAATCCGGCAGTTTAAAAGTCAAAATAGTTTTATACAGTTAAGGTTCATGTAATCTGGATATAGAATCTTTCAAAAATTTTACAACAATAACAGATAGCAACTAAGTGCATCAACAAATGAAAAGCAAGTACAACATCTCAAGACAGCAATCACTCGCTGGGCTCTCAGCACTTACACTCAATGGGTACCCGCGTTCACTGGGGGTGTACAGACTCCGGAGGGGCTCCTACAGCCAAAGCGCTATATCAAGCGCGGCATGCAGCCTGATCCTATATATATATATATATATATATATATATATATATATATATATATATATATATACGACCCTAAGGCTACTGCAGCGTGCAACCCGATCTATATATATATATATATATATATATATATATATATATATATATATATATATATATATATATATATATACACACACACACACACAGCGGCGTGCAACCCGATCCATATACATACAGCCCTCAGGCTCGTTGCGGCATGCAACCCGATCCATATATATACATATAGCTCACAGCTCGGCTCTCAGGCCCCAATTCAGTCCCCAACCTCTCCAATCTCTCGTGCTCTCAAAAATCATAAAGATCAGCCCAAACAAGAAATAACATAGTGTATCAACAAGAATCTAGAAGAGACTGAGATATGATATGCAAGTAAAACCATGAGTGAGTACAAGACAACAATTAGCAAATAATTCAACAAGTACACGACCTCTGCTGGTCCTAACAGTACCATCACATAGCCTAATCATGATTTCTAACATGATTTGCAGTCAAATTTCTATAACACAGGTAGAGCATATAGCTAACAACAAGTTATTCAACTTTACAGTTCCACGGAACGGACCAAGTCCCAATTCCTATGGTGCACGCCCACACGCCCGTCACCTAACATGTGCATCACCTTCAAATCAATCACATAACGCATAATTTGGGGTTTCATACCCTCAGGACCAGATTTAAAATTGTTACTTACCTCAAACCGCGCAAAATCCTACTCCGCAATGCTTTTGCCCCTCGAATCAATCTCCAAATGCCCCGAATCTAGCCACAAGAAATACATTATAATAAATATAGGCTAAAAGAATCAATTCCACAAGAAAAATACAAAATTATAATCCAAAATCCAAAATAGGCTCAAACCCAGCCCCCGAACCCACATCTCGAAATCCGATAAAAGTCACAAAACCCGAAAGCTCATTCACTCACGAGTCTAACCATACTAAATTCATCAAAATCCGATATCATTATGTTCTCCGAATTCCAAAAATTCACTCTCCAATTCTCAAGCCCAAAACTCCCAACTTTCACATCAAAATCTCGCTAATTATGTGGGAAAATCAGTGGGCAATCAAGATTTATGATAAAAAAAACGAGTACAAAAAGCTTACCACAATAATCCCCTCGAAAAGCTTCTCCAAAATCGCCTAAGTCCGAGTCTCAAATGGTGAAATAAGACTAAAATCGCGAACCTTTGCTTTTAAACCTTCTGTCCAGACTTTTCGCATATGCAGACCCACTGTCGCATCTGCGACGCCGCACTTGCGGAAAATCTATCACAGGTGCGGATTTCACTTAAAATCCCAGCTTCCGCTCCTGTGGATACAAGACCGCATCTACGCCTATCACAGGTGCAGAAACCCATCGCACCTGTGGCTTCTGCTCAACTCCTCCTTGGCCGTTTCTGCGATCCCATCCCCGCTTCTTCGAGCTCGCACCTGTAGTCCCCACTACGCAGGTGCGATTACACCAGCAACAACAAAACTAAGTCCGAAACCTCTCGAATTCCACCTGAAGCCCCTGAGAGGTAAACCAAGCATGCCAACAAGTCATATAACCCAATACGAACTTAGTCGAACCTTCGAATCACTCAAAACAACATCAAAACACCGATTACACCTCGATTCAAGCCTAAAGAATTTCTAAACATCCGAATTCCGCATATGACACCGTAGCCTACCAAACCATATCCGATTGACCTTAAATTTGCACATAAGTCATACTCAACATTACGTACCTATTCCAACTTCCGAAATCAGAATCCGACCCCGATATCAAAATGTCAACCCCCGATCAAACTTTCCAAAAATTCAACTTTCGCCATTTTAAGCCTAAATTAGCTACAGACCTCAAATTCACAGTCCGAACACACTCCTAAGTCCAAAATAACCCAACAGAGCTAACAGAACCGACAAAACTCCATTCTGGGGTCGTCTTTACTCAATTCCGATTACGGTCAAAATCCTAAGACTTAAGCTTCCGTTTTAGGGACTAAGTGTCCCAAAACACTACGAAACCAAAAACAAAACTTTTCGGCAAGTCACGCAAGCAGCAGTAGACACGGAAAAAGCAAAAAATAGGGGATCGAGGCTAATACACTCAAAACGACCGGCCGGGTCGTAACAAGTCCAAGCCACACTTATTATTTACTCAAGAATGTTTAATTTGAAAACTTTCTCAACATATATTTGCTTATTAAAAGCTAGCATAATTCGAGCCATCTCGACAAATGATCAACAACATTTTCTTTTTAGTCAAAGGGCAGATAATGTGTCACTTAATAATTTCACATTTTATGGTATAAAACGCCAAAAAATATAAGATATGCACCACGTATGCAAAAGCCAAATAATTAAACAAGAGTGCAGATGATAGCAAAGCATAGTCTTAAGTTACCAACCTTTCCTACAACATATTTTTAGACCATTTGCATAGAGATTCTTTTGATTCTTATTATACCATGTAATGAAATTGCAAACCAAACCGATACATATTCATACTCATCAAATTAATTTTTTATACTTCCCTGGCTCGAAAAGTAGGGATAGCCAACCGCTATCCGCTAATATATTAATATATTATAACGACCCGACCGGTCATTTTGAGCATTTACATTCCTTTCAACTATTTGAAGTATTCAATAACTTCCTACGAGGTATTATGACTTGTGTAAATTATCGGTTTTGATTTTAAGGTATTTCAGCGTTAGCTTGGAAGAATGAACTTTCATGTTGGAAGCTTAAGTTGAAATAGTTGACTGGATATTGACTTATGTGTAAACGACATCATATTTAAATTTTTATGATTTCAATAGCTCCGTATGGTTATTTTAGACTTAGGAGCGTATACGAAAAATTATTTGGAGGTCCGTAGTGGAATTAGGCTTGAAATGCCGAAAGTTAAAACGACCTCAGACTTAAGTGCAAAATTTGAGGTCAATCGAACGTCATTTAATAGGTTCCGGAGTCGTTTGTAGAAATTAGAAATTTCAAAGTTCATTAGGCTTGAATTGGGGTGTAATTCATGTTTTTAGCGTTGTTTTAGATTGTTTGAGAGTTCGACTAAGTTCGTATGATATTTTAGGACTTGTTGTTATATTTGGTTGAGGTCTCAAGGGGTTCGGGTGAGTTTCGAATGGTTAACGGGTTGGATTTTGGACTTGGAACTCTGCTCGAATTTTTCTGATGCACCATCTGGTTTCCTTCATCGCGTTCGCGAGTGGAGCCTCGCGTTCGCGAAGGGTGGACTGGGTGTGCATCGCGAACGTGAGAGGTGTTACGCATTCGCGAAGAATAAAGGAAGCGGTTGAGGACCCCAGGCAATTGGTCTACGCGTTCGCGTATGGGGTATCGCGTTCGCGTAGTGAGGGGGAATGAAGCATGGCGTTCGCGATGGGTTGAACGCGTTTGCGTAGAAGGCATTGAGGCAGAGGTATTTTGTGCTTCGCGAACGCGAGGGTGATGTCGCGTTCGTGAAGGAGGAATTTGGATAGGAACTATTTTTTGCTTCACGAACGCGAGGCACTGACCACGTTCGTGAAGAAGAAAAAGCTTGGGCTGTGAGTTTAAGTTCTGAAAATGGGACTTCGTCCCATTTTCAGTTTTTGACGATTTGGAGCTCGGATTAAGGCGAGGTTTGGGTGATTTTCAGAGAAAACAACGAGGTAAGTGTTCTTAACTCAATATTGGTTAAATTACCCGAATCCATGGTTGTTTTTATCATTTAATTGGCGAATTAAGTTGGAAAAGGTTTGAATACCCTCTTAGTTTAAATTGAAGATTGAGGGTCGAGTTAGGGTCGAATTTTGATAAAATTGCTATGGTTAGATTCGTGGTTGAATGGGCTTTCGGATTTTGTAACTTTTGTCGAGTTCCGAGACGTGGGCCCCACAAGTGACTTTTGAGCTAAAATTCAGATTTTTATGGAAAATTAGCATTTTGCTTATGAAGTTAATTCCAATAAATTTTATTGACTGAAACAAATTATTTATGACTAGATTCGAGGCATTCGGAGGCCGATTTGCGAGGCAAAGGCATATCAGAGTAAAGAATTTCACGCTCTGAGGTAAGTAACACTTCTAAACTTGGTTCTTAGGGTATGAATCCCCGAATTTGGTATGATATGAATTGTTTGGAGGTGACAGACCAATAGGTGGCGAACATGTAGACGTGCACCACAGAAAGTATGTCTTGAATAAATTATGTGAAGAAGAAAAATTAAAGAATCATGTTATTATTTGAACATGTGGCATGTGTTAGAGGAATTAAGCTGAGGCTAATAATAAAGATCATGTTTAGGCTATGTGTCGATATTTTAGGACTCATGTGGTCGTGATGCTGTTGAATTAATTGTTCTAAAATATATATTTCACACTCAGAAATAATTGTCCATTGTGAGGATATTTATGGGATTGAGCTGCGCAATGCAGCATGCCATTTGGCTTTATACATTATTATTGTTTTGGATCGGGGCTGCCCGCCTGCAGCAGGCCTTATTGGCTTTACTATTTTATGGATCGGGGTTGCCCGCCTGCAGTAGGCCTTAAAGGCTTTGTTATTATACGGATCAGGACTGCCCGCCTGCAGTAGGCCATATTGGCTTTGTATTACGCTTGGGCGGAAGGAGCCCCTCCGGAGTCTGTACACACCCCCAGTGAGCGTAGATGATCATCGATATTCGGGATGGACTTTCCAGGGCATGGACTTGCCTTACTTACTGCTTATATATATATATATTTGGGATGGATTTTCCCAGGGCATGGACTTGCCTTACTTATTTGTGTATGGACTTGCCTTTCTTATTTGTATTGTAATGAGTTATGCGGACATGGATCTTGTCAGTATCATTTATATTTAGGGATAAATTATCCCAGGGCTGGATTGGCCTTATACGGTACTGGGTGACTGATTGTCAATCGATGTGCATATATATACGGGTTGAAACACCCCTGGGCTGGATTGGCCATAAACAGTACCAAGTGACCTGATAATTTGTGACCAGTATTTACTTGAGGTCTTTCTACGACCAGTATTTACTTGAAGTATTTCTACTGAGATGTCATATGCCTCATATTATGTAGTATTGATCTATTTCACTTGTATTGAGTTTACTGTTGAACTTGAAAGCATGCCTATATTTCTGTACCATTATTTTTACTGGATTGTACCTGCGGAGCTCATCATTTCTTTCAGCCCAGAGGTTAGTCATGTTACTTATTGAGTTAGTTGTACTCATACTACACTCTGCATCTCGTGTGCAGATCCAGGTGCTTTCAGACACGGTGATTGTTAGATTTCAGAGTATTATCAATTGGAGACTATCAAGGTAGCTGTTTGGCGTCCGCTGACCTTGTCTCTCTTTCCTTCAGTTATTGTACTGTTCTATACTTTTAGACAATGGCTTTTTATCAGTGAGACATTGTATTCATATTAGATGCCCATGTACTCTGTGACACCGGGTTTTGAGAGTGATATATTTGAAATTTTGAGATTTCTTCCGCTGAATTAATTATTTCCTTTTCAAATTTAAAAGAAATGGTGGTTTATTGGGATTTTTGGCTTGCCTAGTATTGAGATAGGCGTCATCACGACAGGTGAGATTTTGGGTCGTGACATATATGTATTTCAATACTTTATCAAACAACAAAGAGAGAATTATTTCTTCTGCATCTTCTTAGGCAATTATCGCATCACGCGATATTTCGTACAATGATTTTACTTAATGCAAACCTTTAAACATATCAAAATTTTGATTGTTGTTCTCACCAAATATATAAACATATATATGTCTTTAGTGCCAATGTGGTATACATATAAGATATAATTTTCATGATCTCAAGCATATTATCAAGTACTCATATCTCGCAACTTTAAACATGATCTTCCTATTTTATGCATGTAACTAATTTATATGTCAAAAATCTTCTTCGTTCGGCACAAAAGAAATAACAAATTAAATTGTAAACATATTGTTCTTAATTATGCATTTAATTTTGCAATATGATATTATAACTCTAAAAATTAACTCTACCCTTTAAATAGTTGAAGTAGGATTATGTATATTAAAAGAGTAGAAATAAAAATTAAATAATAATAGTGTTAAGAAAGTAGAACCCGGTTATATTGCCAACATAAAACTCATCACACACCACCAATATTTAATTGTCATGAACCAAGTCAACAATGAATTTAAAGCCATGTAACTGTCATTACAAACATACTGGTGCGCCAGTTGGAAAGTTAGAGAACCAAAGAACTTTATCTACTTTGCTTCTGCTTTGGAAAATTCTCATAGCAAAATTACTTTCTTGACTTTTTGCCTCTTCAATGTTTTATTCTAAGGGCTGCTTGTATCATCCATAATTATCCTTTATTTTTCCAACAAAATTCTTTGGTTATAGTTGTTTACCCTCAAAATCGGATAACAATTGAATTTGTATGTGGTTTTAAGGATACATGATCTAACTTGATACAAAATGAGAAATCAGATTAATATTGAAATATACGATGAGGAAGTAAATGCAAACCACACAAGTTGAACGATCTTAGCCTTGAAGATTAGTTACCCTCGTGTTAGAAGTACTTTTATCGATGTCAGAACAGAATGACAAGATAATGTGAACTACAAATAATAATATATTTCTTTGTGATGCGTGTTACAGTGTGTTAAATGAATTATCAGACCCCCCTTTATATAATAGAGGAATCCAACACTAGGTACATTCCTATAAAAGGTTAAAATCTCTTGATTTGTTGATTGTCGGTTCCTTACTGATACGTGTAGAGATTCTCGCAGTAATATCCGACTGGTCGGGAATATTTCCGTTTTCTGTTAGTTATCTCCGAGCTTGTTCGACACTGGACTTAATATTTTTTGAAGGCAGGCTTTCCGACCACGGGTTCTAGCTCGACGGGACTCGAGGTCGATCTTCTGTTCTTGGTCGCCACGTTCCAAGCCTAATCTATCAAGTTATAGTCGAGCTCGACTTCGACCGTATACAAATAATTCCCTCGTTTAAAGGAGAGTAGACGACGAGAAACGACATGAACTTCCGATCCTGACTTTGATAATTTGTGACAGAAACAACAAAACAGTCAAAATGTCTCGTCAGTCAAGTCTTAAAGGCATTACATTCCTGTCAGTTGTCGGTCGACCACTCTCAGATGTGAACAGTCGCTGAGAGACTATAAATGTCCCCTCATTAGTTCATTCAAACTTTACTTTCAAACCATCTTCCCTCGTACCTTAGAAATTTCAACACTCCCAAGCATCAATTTTCTCGTTACTCTAAAATCCTTTTATAAGAACTTCTGTTTTTCTTTAATCTCAAACCATCAAGCATACTCTTTTAACTTTCTCTATTTCTATCATTTTTCAAAATGGCGAAGACCTCAAAATCTGTTCCCCAAAAAGAAACTCCATCTGCCTCGCGACCAGATGAAGAGGAAAACGTTTCTTCTATTGTTACTGAGGAAACGACACAGGAACCTCCCCTGAAGATGTTCGTTCCTGTGGGGTTCTTGACGGGTTAGAATTTCAAGGTCGAGAAAACCTCCTTGGTACCGGGTCGGTGTGAAATGGTCTCGAGATATATATGATCGGTCACCTATAGCGTCCTCTCCAATGTCAAAGAGGATTGCAACTGGGCTGATAAGCACGTGGTGGTTCCTATGCTCGAGGAAGCGATTACTACCCACATGGAGGGTTTTTTAACTGTTTACACTTTTCCCTTCACGTTGATCCCCTTTGGATCCGGTCATCATCGCCTTCTGTAAGAGGTATGGCTTGACCCTCTGTCAGATTCATCCTTATTTCTGGAGGGGTGTCCCTTCACCTTCGATCATCTCATGAGTCTGTACAGTCTCCGACTCTATCGAGGGGGATTAATAAAATTTTCTCGTCGGGCCAGTAAGGCCCCATTCTCGAGCATCGACGATGATCAGGATCGAGGATTGTTATGCCAATTTGTTCGAGTGAAGACCTCGAATTTAATCCCGGCCGAGGATATGCCATTTCCTGAGAAATGGAATATGAAACGTAAGTATAACCTTGCCTTTAAGATTTCGTTTATACCTTTTCCTTTTCCTCCAATCTCATCGTTGTTTTGTGGTGGTGCAGCTGTTGCTCGGATACCGGATGTTGTTCCTCAACTTAAGGAGTGGGTCGAGGGCATCATGTCATAGAAACCATATTCCGATCGCGCATGGCGCGAACTTTTGAAGGGCCGATGGGAAGCCCGTTCTCATGGTGAGATTTCATTCTCGTATGGACAACACTTAGGTTTTCCCCATGTTGCTAAGAACCTACACATTTTCCTTTTTTTTGCACGCCTTCCCAAGAATGTTGCAATGAGGCCTCTATCTGGGACGAGGATTGCCCTTCCGAGTCCCCTGCTTCGAGACATGGTGGGGAAAATAAGAGGAAAAGGGCTTCGAGTTCTCCGAACTCGGAAAAGAAAAAAATGAAAATGAGGCTGGTGCGTAAATCTAAGGAAAGCACCAGCGTCCGGGAAATTCCATCGGACTCACTCAATCGACTGAGGGACGAGTCCGAAGAAGAAGAATAAGAAGCTTTCGAATTGATGAACTGCGTGAGAAGCGGCATTGAAATGCCTCAAACCAGGGTGGTTGATGGAGGGACAGTGGCTGAAGGCTTCGAGCCGGAGAGGGTCGAGGGCGTTTTGCCCCAAGCTGGAGAGGTAGACAAAGAGACCACGACCGGTGCTTCTCATGCAGTGATAGACCTCTCTGAGTCACCTTCATTTACTGATTCAATGATCAATGAGGAACGGATACTGAAAGGATGCCCAAACGAGGGGCCCCATGGGGCGGTAGACTCTTTTAATAATTTCTTTGACGACTTAGATTCTACTGCCTCGAATGACATCACCAGGTTGGGTGACTTACTGGTGCCAAAGAATATATCATCCTCGGGTTCCACCGGGCCTTCTTCAAGTCCTAAATCAGTAAATCAGTTCCCATCTCCGAGTGTAGATCCTGACTGGAAGCAGTCAATCATTATGTCTATATCGGAGGATGCCCATGTTCTCTCTGCCCCCATGGGGGTTGCCAGTTATTTTCGGTGCCTAGTGACCGAAAAGAATCAAGCCAAGTTGCACGAGGTGGAAGTGTCCTGCATGTTCAACAAATCACAACAGGCATTAAATTGGGTAACTTTGGATGCCTCTTTTATGTACTTAGACTAAGTCGTAAACAATCATAATATTTTTCTTTATGCTTGCAGGCCTTAGTGCTTCATCACGAGACTTTTCTCCGATATCGGGAAGAGTTAAACCATCAGAAGGTCGAGACTCAGGAGCTTACTGAGAAGAGGGATGCTTACAAGCTTCTCAGTGAGAAACTCCAGGCTGAGCTAGGAGCAGCTCGGAAGGAGCATACCGACTTGGTCGAGCAGGTAAGCAGAGTTTTTGAAGTTAGTGACGATGAGTCAAATACAATGGCTAACGGTCTGAACCCATAGGTTCAAAAGAAACTTGACCAGATTGAGCAATGCCGGGTGGAGGTGGATACGGTAAAAGATGAGGCTGAAGAATGGAAAGGAAACATGAACCGCCTGGCCTTCGAAAAAGGGGACTGCTCGGGCACAATTGGCTTCGGTTGAGGTCCAGCTCCGAGCTGCAAAGGAAAAGGCCTTGGTACAGGCCAAAAATATCGAGGAGCTCCAGTCTCAGCTGAGCTCAGCAATCTCCGGTCAAGAAAATCTGGTCAAGGAGCTAGAGGCGGCCAAGTCAGAGGTCGCCATGGTCAAAGACGAGGTTGATGAAAGGGTGGCCCAACACAAGGCCGATGCCGAGGAGGTTCGGGACCAAGTGAGAAATATAGTGGATCATAAGAAGTGGAAATCTCGAAGGGAGGCCCTCAAGGGTGTTCATGCTCGTGGTTTTTAACTTATTGGCTGAAATCGAGAATGCCAAGGTGTTCGAAGCCAAGGCCAGGAAGCTGGCTTATCCCGAGGAGGAAGATTCTGAGGGGTGTGAAGATTCGGGTGAGTCTGAAGGCGATGATGCGGCCCCCAACGAAGACTAGCCCACTTAGGATCCTTACTTTTCTTTTTGAGGCCGTTCGACCTTTATAAAATTTTGTGCTGGGGCTATTTGGCCCTTGTAAAAAGAAATTTTGGATATGAATATATAAGGCTTTTTTCCCTTTCACAGCTTTTGTATTTTTCCCTTAGCTATATTGTTTGTATTCTCAAATATCAAAATGACTTAGCATGAAATAACTAGGTTATGTTCGAAGGTTCAAACAAATCACGCATTTAACATTATTCTGTTTTAAGGCATTGTGGGGATTCGGTATTACCAGAAACCATTTTCTCAAAGTAGTTTAGATTATAGTTTGCCGAGGGTAGCCTTTAGAACTGGTTATGAAATTGTTTGAAGGCCATGTTTTTGTCACGGGTCTCGGATGTCTCCGAGTCGTGTTAATATGGACGTAGCCTTTTTAGTTAGGGTCTTTCCTAGTAGGCTTGCTATCCCGAGTTATCCGGGCTTGCCTAAGATAACAGTCCCCGATTTATCCGAGGTCTAATAGTTTAGACCGTCCGAGTTGGTTTTCGGATGACAGTCCCCGAATGAGAGAGTGATTGTTCGAAGTCAGGTTAAGCCAGCCCTTGGGATCGATACCTTTAAGGGATCGGATGTAGGAAATTCCTTATGAAATGCAAGAAAATATTTTAAAGGACAAGATGTTTGCAAGGAAAAGACTTCTTTTTATTCTTGTGCATAATAGTTATACATGTGTATATGCTCTGTGCCAGGGTTCGAGCAGTCTATGTGGGCATGGTTCATTTGACTGTTTGGCCTTTACAATGAATCTTCCCTATCAATATGATCCTACAATCCTGAAGTCCCTTTCCATTCTAAAGTCGATATCCGAGGGTAATGCCCCCAATGTTCGAGGTTGATCGAAGAGAGGCCCCGAATGTTGTTATGATCATCATCACCAATTCATCGCTTGCCTTTAATTCTAAGTTAGCATGATTTACTGGTTGACTCGTTAAGAACCTTGCCGTAAAACCAATTTGGGACAAAACCGGTTTAAGGGAAAAAGAGTGCAACGCGTGCTTTCAGACCTACAATCTCGTATCGTCCCCTTTTGACTACCTGCAAGCGTTAGTTTAAAATGTAAATAAAAGAAAGAACGGGGCCGTACCTTAGCAGTAATATCGCTTCAAGTGAGTTATATTCCAGTTGTTCGGTAGTTGCTCGCCTCTCATTGTTCCGAGTTTGTAGGATCCCTTTCCGGTGATCTCAATAATTTGGTACGGTCCTTCCCAGTTCGGTCCCAATTTCCCTTCATTTGGGTTTTGGGTGCTCAGTTTGACAATTCTTAGTACCAAGTCACCGGTATTGAAGTGTCGAAGGTTGGCCCTTCAATTGTAATACCTTTCAATCCGCTGTTTTTGTGCGGCCAACCAGACAAGGACGGCTTCGCGCCTTTCATATAATAGCTCTAGGCTCGTACTCAGTGCCTCGTTATTTGATTCCTTTGTTGCATATCGGAATCTAATACTTAGTTCTCCGACCTCGACTGGTATCAAAGCTTCGGCGCCATAAACCAAAGAAAATGGGGTAGCCCAGGTACATGACTTTGAGGTCGTACGGTATGCCCATAGGACTTCGGGTACTATTTTCTTCCATCTTCCTTTGGCATCAGTTAACCTCTGTTTAAGGTTTTGGAGTATAGTTTTGTTGGTAGATTCAGCTTGTCCATTCCAATTAGGGTGGTAGGGTGTTGACATGATCCTTTTGATCTTGTGGTCTTCAACGAATTTGGCTACTTTGTTGCCGATAAATTGTTTCCCGTTATCGCATACAATCTCATCCGACATTCCAAAATCGGCATATGATGTGGCCCCTAATGAAATCGATGACTTCCTTCCCCTTGACCTTCTCATACGCTTGGACTTCCACCCATTTAGAAACATAGTCAGTCATAAGCAATGTAAATTGAGCCTTATCGGGTGCCCATGGAAGGGGGCCAACAATGTCCATTCCCCACTTCATGAACGACCATGGCGACAAAACTAAATGCAGCTACTCCCTGAGTTGATGAATCATCAGAGCGTACCTTTGGCATTCATCACATTTTCGAACGAACTCCTTTGCATCTTTTTCCATGTCGATCTAGTAGTACCAGCTCTGACCATTCTTTGAACCAACGATTCGGTGCCCGAGTGATGTCCACAGGTACCTTCGTGGATTTTCCTCAAAACGTACTCAATATCCCCCGGCCCTAGACATATTTCCATTGGGCCATCGAATATTCTTCTGAGGAGGGTTTCGTCTTCGGACATGCTAAATCGGGTTGCCTTTGTGCGCAGGGCCCTCAATTCTTTTGGATCCGAGGTCAGTCTACCGGTCCTGAAATATTCCACGTACTTATTCCTCCAGTCCCAAGTTAGGCTCGTTGAGTTGATGTCGACATAGCCTTCTTCCACCACCGATCTCATAAGCTGTACGACTTCTCTCGTGTTGAACTCATCATCTTCGACCGACGACCCCAAATTAGCGAGGGCATTGACCTCGCTATTTTGATCCTGAGGTACATGTTTCAAAGTCCATTCTTTGAACTGATGTAATGTCACCTGTAAATTGTCCAGGAATCTTTGCATTCGTTCTTTTCTGACCTCGAATGTGCCATTAACTTGGTTTACCACAAGGAGGGAGTCGCACTTGGCTTCGATCACCTCTGCCCCCAAGCTTTTGGCTAGTTCAAGGCCTGCAATCATGGCCTCATATTCGGCCTCGTTGTTAGTCAATTTCACAGTCTTAATAGATTGTCTAATTATATTACCTGTTGGTGGCTTTAGTACGATGCCAAGTACAGACTCTTTTGTGTTGGAGGCGCCGTCCGTAAAGAGGGTACAAATTCCTGAGGAATTTACTGAGTTAACCAATAACTCTCTTTCAACCTCGGGTATTAGGGACGGCGTAACGTTGTCCACAAAGTCTGCCAAAATTTGAGACTTAATGGCGGTTCGAGGTCGGTACTCAATATCATACCCACTTATTTCTACGGCCCACTTGGCCAACCGTCCCAAGAGTTTGGGTTTATGCATAACGTTCCTCAACAGGTAAGTAGTTACGACAAATATGGGGTGACACTGGAAGTATGTTTTAGCTTCCTATAGGTGCTTAGCAAAGCGAGCGCCAGTATTTCTAGGTGAGGGTACCTAGTTTCGGCCTCACCTAAGGTCTTACCAAAATAGTAAATTGGAAATTACGTACCTTACTCTTTCTGAACTAAGACTCCACTTACCGCTATCTCCGAGACCGCCAAGTACAAGTACAATTGTTTGTCTTTCTTTGGTGTGTGAAGTAGTAGCGGGCTCAATAAGTACCTCTTGAGTTCCTCCAAAGCTCGTTGGCACTCCGGGATCCACCAGAGGTTATTCTTCTTCTTTAATAGTGCGAAGAATCGGTGGCTCTTGTCGGATAACCTCAAAATAAATCGCCCTAGGGCGGCTATGCGCCCAGTTAACCTTTGTACGGCCTTTACGTTGTCCATGACCATGATATCTTCGATGGCTTTGATCTTATCGGGATTGATATCTACTCCCCGATTATATACCATGAATCTGAGGAATTTACCTGACCCAACTCCAAACTCACATTGTTTTGGGTCCAGCTTCATATTATATTTCTTCAGTATGCTAAAGGTTTCTTGCAATTTTTTTAAATGGTCCTCTGCTCGCAGTGACTTAAATAACATGTCGTCAATATAAATCTTCATTGATTTTCCTATTTGTTCCTCGAACCTCCGATTTACTAGGCGTTGGTAATTCGTGGACTGTCGTTTAACTCTCGAGATCTGTGATCGAGGAAGGTCATGCTGAGATAAACTCTACAAGCTTAACCTGGGATTGGAGGAATAAATATATTGAATACTTGAAGAACGGAAAGCTCCTATCGGACCCTAAAGAGTCAAGGGCCCTACAAACCAAAGCTGCTCGATTCACATTGGCTGAAGATGGAACATTATACACACACATTCTTAGTTTATTCCCTTTTTTAGGGACTACCACTACGTTTACTAACCAATCCAGGTATTTAACCTCCCGAATATACCCTATTTTAAGGAGTTTAGATACCTCGTCCTTGATGAAAGCATGCTTGATCTCAGACTAAGGTCTCCTCTTCTGTTTGACCAGGTGGAATTCCAGATCCAGGCTTAGCTTGTGAGTGGTTATCTCCGGCGGGATCCCTATCATGTCAAGGTGGGACCAAGCGAAACAATCTTCATTAGTTATAAGAAAGTGAATGAGTTTTTCCCTAAGCTCGGAGCTTAACCCCGTGCCCAGGTATACCTTTTGATCGGGCAAGTGTTCTCGTAATATGACTTGTTCCAGCTCCTCAACCATCAATTTAGTGGCGTCGAAATCATCGAGGGATATAAAAGATCTGGGAACCCCATATTCATCATCCTCGCCTTCATTTTCTTTGTCCGAATCTGCCGAGGATGGTACCAGTGATTACTATTTGGCCCCGTTACTAGCTATCTGGTTTGGATCCTTCGATGTTGAGACTTTAGACGCAGTATCACCTCCTCGATCATGAATATTCCTTTGTAGCCAGTTGTTCACCGTAAACTGTTTTGACTCCGCCAGGTGTTGGGAATTTTAGTGCCTAGTGCAATGTCGAGGGAACCGCCCTCATGTTGTGGATCCATGGCCTTCCAAATAGAGTGTTGTACCTCATGTCTCCTTCCATCACATAAAATTTAGTTTCCTGGATGGTCCCGATGGTGTTTACAGGTAATATTATTTCGCCCTTAGTGGTCTCACATGCCATGTTGAATCCGTTTAGAACTCGAACTGCAAGCACGATTTGGTCTTGTAGACCGAGCTGCTCCGTGACCCTCGATCGAATGATGTTGGTCGACCTACCTGGATCAATTAACACACGTTTAACCCGAATTTATTTACGATTAAAAATATTACCAGTTCATCATTGTGGGGTTGTACGATCCCTTCCGCATCCTCATTGCTGAAAGATAAAATTCCTTCCGGTATGTAGTCTCGAGTTCATTTATTCCTAGTGATGGATACTTTGGTACGTTTCAACATCGGCCCATGTGGTACATCAACCCCACCGATGATAATGTTAATGATATGTTGTGGTTCTTCGTGTTCTACTTGTTTGTTAGAATCCTTGTTCCTGAAATGATTCTTGACTCGGTCGCTCAAGAATTCTCAAAGGTGCCCATTGTTGAATAGTCGGGCTACTTCCTCTCTCAGGTGTCGACAATCTTCCGTTCTGTGACTGTGAGTGCCATGATATTTGCACATATTGTTAGGATCCCTTTGGTTTGGATCGGATTGTAGGGGCCGAGGCCATTTGGTATCTTTGATGTGCCCGATAGCTGATACAATGGTGGTAGCATCGATAATAAAGTTGTATTTTCATAGCCTCGGTGCTTCTTTAGGCCCGACAGACCTGTCGAATCCATTTTTGGTCATGATTTCTCGGTAGCTTTGACCTCTGTCATTTCTTTTTTTGTTTCTCATGGAGTTCCTCCTAGACCCCATCGCTTTTTCGATCTCCATTATATGGTTGGTACCGATCCCTGTTTGGCCTCGGTTCACAATAGATGTCTCTTTTGACTCTGTCGAGGGTTCTGACGGGATAGACAGGCCCCGAAGGGGCTCCGAATTGATCATCTGTGACTCTAATTTTTAATTGATATCGGTTATGCATGTTGGCCCATGTAACGGTTGGGTATTCTATCAGGTTCTGCTTCTGTTGATGTGAAGCTACCGAGCTTCGAATATTGAGGCCCTGAGTGAAAGCTTGAACAACCCAATCATTAGCGACCGATGGCAGATCCATTCGTTCCATTTAAAATTGGGACACGAATTCCCTGAGCATCTCGTTATCATTCTGTTTGACTTTGAAAAGGTATGATTTCTTGGTCTCGACCTTGATGGCACCAGCATGTGCTTTTACGAAAGAGTCTGCAAGTATAGAAAATCAGTCAATAGAATTAGGAGGTAAGTTGTTATACCATATCATAGCTCCCTTTGAGAGTGTCTCCCCAAATCTTTTCAGGAAAACAGACTTTATCTCGTCGTCCTCAAAGTCGTTCCCTTTGATTCCATATGTATAAGAGGTCACATGCTCATTTGGGTCTGTCGTTCCGTTATACTTAGGTATTTCGGGCATACGGAATATTTTGGGGATCAGCTTTGGAGCCGCGCTCGGAGGAAAAGGTTTTTACAGAAACTTCCTGGAATCCAGTCCTTTCAATATGGGAGGTGCTCCTAGGATTTGATCTACCCTGGAGTTGTAGGTCCCACTTTTTTGTCGTTAGCTTCGATTTTCTTCTCCCTAATTCTACCCGCTTTGTCAACTCCTCGAGCATCTTTATAATCTCTGGGTTAGCCCCCGATTCATGTTCATTTGACCTTTCGATGACCGGTTCATCCATACGGGTGACTTCGCGGGCGCGATTGGGCTCAACCCTGCTCGGTGTACGGGTTTTGTTCTGTAATTGAGTTATCGCCGCCTGTTGAGCCTGCAACATTTTGAAGATCACCCATAAACTGATCCCGTCTCCTTCAACATTTTGTGTGTTTCGAATTGCCGATCAGGCTCCACCACGAACACTATTTTTGGGGTCGGTAGGCAAGTTTGCATCGATAGCCACATGTGAAATAGCGTTAATCGTGTATGTGATCGAAATTCCAATGGGATTAGCAGGTGGTACCTCGTTTTCGGGCGATATGTTGTTATTTTTACCTTGATGACCGGACTCGTTGTCAACATGCAGGGGTGCTGATTGACAGTTTGACATTTTGTACTTTAGCCTGGAATCAAAGGCACTTTAAAGATCAAGTGTAAGGTAGTGTGTGTTATGGGGATTTGTATCAAATAACCACTATTATCCTTAGCCCCACGGTGGGTGCCAAATGGTTTACCCTCAAAATCGAATAACAATTGAATTTGTACGTAGTTTTAAGAATACGTGATCTAACTTGATACAAAATGATAAATTAGATTAATATTGAAATAAACGGTAAGGAAGTAAATGCAAACCACACAAGTTGAACGATCTTAGCCTTGAAGATTAGTTACCCTCGAGTCAGAAGTGCTTTTATCGATGCCGGAACAAATGACAAGATAATGTGAACTAGAAATAATAATATATTGCTTTATGAAGCGTGTTACAGTATGTTAAATAAATTATCATACACCCTTTATATAATAGAGGAATCCTACTCTAGGTACATTCCTATAAAAGGTAAAAATCTCTTAATTTGCTGATTGTCGGTTCCTTGTTGATACGTGCCGAGATTCTCGCCGTAATATCCGACCTATCGCGGATATTTCGATTTTCTGTTAGTAATCTCCGAGCTTGTTCGACACTGGACTTAATATTCGTCAAAGGCAGGCTTTCCGACCTCGGGTTCTAGCTCAACGGTACTTGAGGTCGATCTTCAATTCTTGATCGCCACATTCCAAGCCTAAACCATCAAGTTGTAATCGAGCTCGACTTCAACCATATACAATAGTCAAATTAAATCATGAGAAAGAAGGATGATCATCAGTCACATCCTTTGGCCAATTTATCGACAAAGTTTAGCCTTTGCTTGAAATAGATTTTAGCATGATTCACACTAACACCACGATCTAAAGAAATTCAGTTTCATCACTTTAGAGGTTTCAAAATGACTAAGCCGTTTAATTGCAGTCCATAGCATGCCGTTTCATTTTCTCTTTTTGGGGAAATGTTTGCAAACTCCCAAGCAACGCATAATTTCGTTATCCTTCTTTAACGTTATTAGTAAGCGTTAGATTGAAAGTACACAACATTCTTAGGAAAAGACACTTCAGTATATATATATTCCAGAAAGACCGATTTCTTCTGTAACGACCCGGCTAGTCGTTTTGAGTGTTTTAGCCCTGATCCCCTATTTACTGCTTCCTCTATATTTTTTTCTGCTTATGTGACCTGCCGGAAAGTTTTGTTGTGGTTTCGAAGTGATTTGGGATACCTAGTCCCTAAAATGGAAGCTTAAACCATAAGATTTTTTTCTGTAGTTAGGACTGTGTGAAGACGACTCCGGATTGGAGTTCCGTCGGTTATGTTAGATTCGTTGGGTGATTTGGGACTTAGGAGCGTGTCCGGACTGTGAATTGAGGTCTGTAACTGATTTAGACTTGAAATGGCGAAAGTCGAATTTTTAGAGATTTGGATCGGAATTGGACTTTTTGATATTGGGGTCGGATTCTGATTCCTGAAATTTGAGTAAGTCTGTGATGTTGAATATGACTTTTGTGCAAATTTGAGGTCAATCAGACGTGGTTTGGGATGATTCGGCATCGGTTATAGAAATTTAAAGTTTCAAGTTCATTAAGCTTGGATTGGAGGGTGATTCATATTTTAGTTGTTGTTTGACGTGTTTTGAGGGTTTGACTAAGTTCGTATGATATTTTAGGACATGTTGGTATATTTAGTTGAGGTCCCGGGGGCCTCGGGTGTGTTTCAGATTCTTAACAGTTTGAATTTTTACTTAGGCAAATGGCTGAAGTTTTCTGGTTTCTGGTTGTTTCGCACCTGTGGTGGGGAGACCGCAGGTACGGACTCGCACGTGCGGGAGGAGGAGCTCAAGTGCAGTTTGGTCAAGCTTGGTCTGTGGGCATAGGTGCGAGATTGGCCCGCAGAAGCCGATCCGCATCTGCGGAGGATAGAGCGCAGAAGCGGACGGGGCCTGGAGCGTGAGGATCGCAGAAGCGGAAGATATCCGCAGTAGCGGGCGCATAGGTGCGGTTCCTTGCTCGCAGATGCGGACCCAGCCCCTTAAGTCATTTCCGTACCTGCAAGGGAAATTTCATAGGTGTGGCGTCGTAGGTGCGACAGTAGATCCGCAGATGCGGAATAACTTAGCAGAAAATAGGATTTCGAGGGTTTGATTCCCATTTCGATTTTTGGACTTTGAGAGCTCGGTGTGATTTGAGTTGGAAATTTGGGGGAAAATGGTAGAAACTTCATAGACTAAATTTCGAGTTTTGGAAGGTGATTTGAGGTTGGATTTGAGTAATTCTTGTATGGTTGGACTCCTGAGTGGATGGGTATTCATATTTTGTGACTTTTGTCGGATTTCAAGACGTGGGACCGGGGGCTGGTTTGAGTCTATTTCGTATTTTGGCTTATTATTTCATGTTTTGCTTGTGGAATTGATTCATTTAGCCTATATTAATTATATCGTACTGCTTGTGGCTAGAATCAGGGCGTTTGGAGACTGATTCGAGGTTCAAAGGCATTTCAGAGTAGGATTTTGCGCTGTTTGAGGTAAGTAACAGTTTTAAATATGGTCCTGAGGGTATGAAACACTGGATTATTGTATTATGTGAGTATTTTGGAGGTGACGCACATGCTAGCTGACGGGTGTATGGGCGTGCACCGTAGGAATTGGGACTTGGTCCATTCCGTGGAACTGTAAAGTTGAATAACTTGTTTTTAGCTATATGTTCGCCCTGTGTTATAGAAGTTTGACTGCAAATCATATTAGAAATCATGCTTAGGCTATGTGATGCTCTCAGTCTCTTCTTGATTCTTGTTGACACACTATGTTATTTTTGTTTGGGCTGATCTTTATGATATCTGAGAGCCCGAGAGACTAGAGAGCTTGATGACCGAGGAAGGCCGAGAGCCTGTCTGTGAGGTATTGATACTATAGCACGTGAATTATCCGTGCAGCACGTGAGTTGTCCGTGCGGATCCACATATTGGTACTATAACACGTGAGTTGTCCGTGCAGCACGTGAGTTGTCCGTGCAGATTATAGCGCTTGGGTTGTAGGAGCCCTCCTTAGTCTGCACAACCCCCCCCCCCTCTTTCCCTCCCCCTCCCGTGAGCGCATGTACCTATTGAGTGTGAGTATTGATGGCTGAGAGCCGATGGTTGAGCTATTGAAAGAGAGCCTGAGGGACTGTTTCCCTGAGAGGTTACACTTGTTTCATTTGTTGCTGCACTTAGATAATTTATGTCATTGTTCTGAAACTTCTGGAAAATATTATATCTGGTTTTTACCTGAACTTGGTAATGTGTAACTGCCTTGACTTAAATAGTCGGAATTGAGACATGTATATTTGCATTGCTGAAATTATTGAAATGAACTGTATTTGTATAGCTCTTCACTACCTTCTCAGTCCCTTATTTATTTTTGTTACTTACTGAGTTGGTTGTACTCACCCTACACCCTGCACTTCATGTGCAACTCTAGGTGTACCCGGTTACAAAAGACGTTGATCTCGTGCGTGGTTGAGTATCGGAGGTTCACGAGGTAGATGCCGACGTTCGCAGTCCGTGTCTCTCCTTTCTTGTTATCTTTCTTTTTTGTATTGACATTTAGACACACACTCTTGTAGACATCGTTTCTTAGACTGGTTGTTTAGATGCTCATGACTTGGTGACATTCACGTTGTATTTTGAGTTTAACTCCTGTCTTTATGAAAACTCTGTCATATTAAGCTTTTGGTTTATTTTGTGAAACATTTGAAGTATTTTGAAAAATCGGCTTGCCTAGTACCATCGACAGGCGCCATCACAGCAGGTTAGAGTTTTGGGTTGTGACAGCTTCGACTTTGGCCATGCATGCTTATGTTTTATTTGAACTCTAAGCATCACCTTACTTTAAGTTGATCCCAATACATGTATCTATTACATGTGTTCAAATTAAACGTTATTACTATTTTGTATTCTTTTTCTGTTTAAATTATTCACTTGTATAAAAACTCTTCTGGAATTAAAGTGTAAAGGGTAAAATAGTCTCTAATTTATAATAGGCATTTTAGTAATTTAATTTTTGACTTAAAGACTTTCACTTTTAATATAGTATAGATAGATTGATAATAAATAAATTCTAGTCAAATAGTTTATAACTATTTAATACATTACTTAATATATTTACATGATCAAAATATTATTAAATTCACGTGAACACGTAACCAACCAAAGCATCTATATCTGCCAATGCACACGACACCAAATGTATAACATTTCCTCATTGACCAAGTCCTCTCCTCATAAGGTGAATTAGGAAACAGAAAATCATTCTGTTAGAATATAAAGGTTTCTATCAAGAAATATTACTTATTAAGACAATATTCTGAATATAAGAACACTAGAATTTTTTATTTTTTATTATGAAAGAAATGTTGAAGGGGAACCGTGTAGTAATAATAAAGTTATTTTCATATGATCTAATTTGAATCGTAAAATCAGTCACCGTCCTTTGCGTCAGGGTATGTTGTCTACATTACACCCTTTTAATGGTAACATTGTAAATATTGTCATTAGAAGAAACATTATAATAGTGCGATTAGTCAAATTTTCCGAACGGAGCATGTGAAGGATTAGCTGATTTTGATCCTATAATTAATTAGAAGAAGTCGAAAATTCAATATACCCAAAAGATAAATATAAACAATTAAGATAGTCCTTATCCAATGAAGCTCTTATCTCCAAGTTGGGGATAAGAAATATATAGTTTCTTTTTTCTTTTTCTAATTAGAAGGTTCAAATAGTAAAGCACAGAGTATAATACATGTCACCCCGTTCATCCAACAGGATCGGAGTAAAAAAGTAAATAATACGGGGAAAAATACTTTTATTTTAGATTGAAAATAAAGCAAAGGTATCTCAACCAGATGTCAATCTCCTTTCACATTGTATTGGAGCCATCTTTGGTATATTTTGTGTTTATACGCTGTACTTAGACAAATTTTAGTCCATTGGTGAATCTAATGGATAATGACACGTGCAGAAGGATGATAAAAATAAATAATGTTGCAAGGCAAATATATAAGGTCTTCAAAAGAGGTCCTAAAGAATTTTGATAAATTACAAACTTCGATTATTCAGTTGCTTTAAAGGGTTGTTCTTTTTCTATTTATTGGTTTGTACACTTTGTCTGTCCGTACTTAAAGAGCTTTTCGATTTTTTCCCCTTGTTAGAATAGGAAGATAGGCTCGTTTAAATTGAAACAATCTCCTTTTTTACCAAGTCTCCCTCTCAAAAGGAGATTAGGAGAAGAGAAAGAAAATTTAAATGTCACGACCCAAAATCTAACTAGTCGTGATGGTACATAACCCAACCCGTCAAGTAAGCCAATTAACAACTAACTAATTTAATGAGATTTATAAAGAAAAGAAATGATAATATAATTGCTTTTATACAAGAATTTTTCAAGGACTAGTAGTACAAATCATGAGCTTCTAAGATTTAGAATTTACAAAGGTGGTATGAAATAAAATACATCATCTATCTGAAATATACATGAACAGATTAAAATTTTAAAGCTACTAAGATCAAGAGGCAGCTATGACCGGAACGCAGGTACATTTTCATATCCAGCTCCCGCCGTACGCAGCTACATCAGCACCCAACATCTGCACGCAAGGTGCAAAAGTGTAGTATGAGTACAACCGACCACATGTACTCAATAAGTAACAAACTTAACCTTAGATTGAAAGTAGTGATGAGCTGGGACAAGGGTCAGAGTCCAACTCCAATAACCAATAACATCTCATAACAACATAATTTAAAGCAGCACAGGTAATAACTCAATAATAAAATGCTCAGCTCGTATACAATTTCAAAAAATAAATATTTTCTTTTCAAGTATAACAGTAAAACTTAAATCTTTTGCTGAAAATATGAGTAAGTCTGAAATCTATGATATTTCTCAAAAATTTTAACGACAGATAAGAAATTCCATCACTACTAGAAATTCGGCAAAAATCGACCGCGGTCGACGACCAATTTTGGTCGATCAAAAAACCTACTAAAGTCGGTCGATTTTTTAAAATATTTTACTTTGGTCGGTTTTCTTTGGCGCAAAAATGCGGAAAACTATTTTCGAGTCCCGCGAAATTTATTTTTCATGAAACAGATCAACTTTGGTCGTTTTTCATTTAAAATAAATTAAAATAAATATTAAAAAAGTGACTTAATTCGGCCGGTCATTTTAAAAAACTGATCGAAGTCGGCTGGTTAGCTCTTGAATTTAATTGACCAACCGAAATCGGTCGAAAAATACCGACCAAAGTCGGCTGGTTAGCTCTACCGATGCTACGATTACCGACGTCATGAATCAGTCGGTATTTAGTCAATATTTGCCAATTACCGACCAATATCGGTCGGTTTTCCTTGATTTTTTAGTAGTGCATTATCAGATGGCATGAGGAAAAGTACTTCTCTGTGCCTACATATCAAGTGTGCATGTCTAAGTGCAATGCAGCACAGTGATGAACTCATGTACTCACACTCTCAAAATACCCAATCCCGTAGTCTCGCATTTTCACTCATCACGCTCAATATTCAGTACACTTAGTCACTCGGTATTGTACAGGGATGATCCAGCCCAAATATAAATGACAACTCACGCACAGTCACTCAGTACTATATATATATATATATATATATATATATATATATACACCTATGATAATAATAACTAACATTCAGTCACTCAATACTGTATATGGCCAATCCAGTCTAGGGAAGATCAATCCCTCAATATAAATAATTAGGCAAGATCCATGCCCATGAAAGGTCCATCCTTCAATATAAATAATTAGGCAAGATCCATGCCTAGAAAAAATCTATCCCTCAATATAATATCAATTGTGCTCACTGTGGGTGTGCAGTCTCCGGAGGGGCTCCTTCAGCCCAAGCGCCAAAATGAGCCAAATTCAGGCATAAATCAATAAAACATGATGCGGCGTGCAGCCCTATCCTATACCTATCACTCATAATTAGGCCCTCGGCCTCACTCAGTCATCAATCTCTCCGGTCTCTCGGGCTCACAATGTCATGAAACTAGACCAAAATGATGATATGATGTATCAATAAATAGCAACAGAGAATGGGATATGATATGCAATTATTGAACATGATTGAGTACGAAATTACAATTTAAACATATAATTTGACACCAGAATTGACCTCAATGGGTCCCAATAATACCAGCATTTGCCTAAGCATGATTTCTAACATGAGTCACAACTCAGTTTCTCTAACACATGGAAAATACAAGTTAATTTATTACACAGCTCTACGAAATCGATTGGGTCACAATTACTACGGTGCACTCCCACACGCCCGTCACCTAGCATGTGCGTCACCTATAATCAAATCATGTAATATGTATAATCAGGGTTCATACCCTCAGCTCCAAGTTTAGAAGTGTTACTTACCTCGAACAAGCCAAGTCCAATACCGAGCAAGCCAAACGATGCTCCAAAAATGCCATCCCGTGCGTACCGACCTCCGAACAGCTCGAACACTTACTCCAATCCACATGGTGAAAATTTATTCAAAACTCGCCTCAATCCGAGCCCCCAAATCTCAAAATATGATAAAAGAACCAAAAACCTCGATATATAGCTTCTGCCCAGGCACCGTCGCCTCTGCAACGTGCTTAGCCGCTTCTGCGACGTTGCTTTTGGGAGCAACGTTCCGCTTTTGTGGAGAGGCACTGGAGAAATGGCCCTCGCACCTGCGGAAAAACATCCGCTCCTACGACATCGCTGGTTCGACACAAGGACCTGCATCTGCGCCAACTCCCGCTCCTGCGCTCAAAATCTCGCATCTGCGCGCACGCAAGTGCACTACAAAACTCCGCTTCTGCGGTCTTCCTCACCCATCTCTCACCACGCTTCTGCGATGGACAACCCGCATTTGCGAATTCGCTTCTATGGCCAAGACTCCGCAAATGCAGCTACACTAGTACCAGCAACTACTCCACAAGGCAACAAGAGGAAAAATGATCCGAACATCGTCCGAAACTCACCCAGGCCACTCGGTCCCCATCCTATTATACCAACAAGTCCCATAAAATAATACAGACCTACTCGAGGCCTCAAATCGCACCTAATAATATCGAAACGACTAATCGCACCTCAATTCGAACTCAAATGAACTTTGAACTTTTCACTTCCAAAACTCGCGCCGAAATATATCAAATCAACTCGGGATAAATTTCAATTTTGCACACAAGTCCCAAATGGCATAACGAAGCTATTCCATTTCCCGGATCCACAATCCGAGTCCGATACCATCAAAGTTAACCCCCGGTCAAACTTGTAAACATTCCACACCTTCAAATTTTCCACTTTCACCAATTAGTGCTGAATCCTTCTAGAAATACCCAAATGCATTAAATTCTGCCATATGCCCGAGTCCAAAATCACCATCCGGACCTAATGGAACCATGAAAACTCCATTCCGGGGTTAAATTCACAAAAGTCAAACTCGGTCAACTCTTTCAACTTAAAGTTTTAACAATGAAATTCATTCTTTCAAATCGATTCCGAATAACTGAAAACCAAAACTGATGATTATCACAAGTCATAATATATCATACGGAGGTACTCATGAAAATGATCAAAACGACCGATCAAACTACCGTGATGGAACCTGACCGAACTCGTCAACCAATTAACAACTAACCAATTTAATGAGATTTATAAAGAAAAGAAATGATAATACAATTGCTTTTATATAAGAATTTCCCAAGGACTGGTAGTACAAATCATGAGCTTCTAAGATTTAGAATTTACAAAGCTGGTATGAAATAAAGTACATCATCTATCTGAAATATACATGAACAGATTAAAATTCTAAAGCTACCAAGATCAAGAGGCAGCTATGACCAGAACGCAGGTACATCTTCAGATTCAGCGCCCACCTTACACAACTACATCAACATCCAACATCTGCACGCAAGGTGCAGAAGTGTAGTATGAGTACAACCGACCACATGTACTCAATAAATAACAAACCTAACCTTAGGTTGAAAGTAGTGACGAGCTGGGACAAGGGTCAGTGTCCAACTCCAATAATCAATAACGTCTCACAACAACACAATTTAAAGCAACACAAGTAATAACTCAATAATAAAATGCTTAGTTCGTATACGATTCCAGAAAATAAACATTTTCTTTTCAAGTATAACAGTAAAACTCAAATATTTTGCCTAAAACACCAAAAATAAGAGTAAGTCTGAAATCTGTAATTTTTCTCAAAAACTTTAACGACAGATAAGAAATTTCATTATCAGATAGCATGAGGAAAAGTACTTATCTATGTCTACAAATCAAGTATGCATGTCTAATGCAATGCAGCACAGTGATGAACTCATGTACTCACACTCTCAGAGTACTCAATCTCGTTGTCTCGCATTTCCACTCATCACGCTCAATATTCAGTACACTCAGTCACTCGGCACTGTACAGGGCAGATCCAGCCCAAATATAAATGACAACTCGCAAACAGTCACTCAGTATTGTATATGGCTAATCCAACCCAGGGAAGATCCATCCTAAATATATACACATAATAACTGACATTCAGTCACTCAGTACTGTACAGGGCCAATCCAGCCCAAGGAAGATCCATCCCACTCAGTAGTGTATAGAGCCAATCCAGCCCAGGGAAGAATCCCTCAATATAAATAATTAGGCAAGATCTATGCCCAGAGAATATCCATCCCTCAATATAATATCAATTGTGCTCACTGTTGGTATGCAGACTCCGGAGGGACTCCTTCAGTCTAAGCGCCCTAATGAGAAAACTCCAGGCATAAATCAATAAAATATGTTCCGGCGTGTAGACCGATTCCATACATATAACTCACAATCAGGCCCTCGACCTCACTCAGTCATCAATCTCTCTGGTCTATCGGACTCACAATGTCATGCAAGTAGCCCAAAATGATGATATGATGTATCAATAAATAGCAACAGAGACTGGAATATTATATGCAATTAATGAACATGACTGGGTACGGAATTATAATTTAAACATATAATTTGTTGGCAGAATTGACCTCAGTGGGTCTCAATAATATCAGCATTTGCCTAAGCATAATTTCTAATACGAGTCACAGCTCAGTTTCTCTAACACATAGAAAATACATGAAAAAATACAAGTTAATTGACTACACAGCTCTATGAAATCGATTGGATCATAATTACTACGGTGCACGCCCACACGCCTGTCACCTAGCATGTGCGTCACCTCCAAGAAAATCACGCAATACGTGTAATAAGGGTTCATACCCTAAGCTACAAATTTAAAAATGTTTCTTACCTCGAACAAGCCATGTCCAATACCGAGCAAGCAAAGCGATGCTCCAAAAATTCAATCATGTACGTATCGACCTCTGAACGGCTCAAAACTAGCCAAAAGCAACTCAAATACATCAAATAATACCAAAGAAAATACCTTAATCGATAATGGTCGAATCTTTAGTCGAAAACCCAAAATCAACCTAAAAGTCCAACTCGGGACCGCACCTCGAAAGCCGACAAACTTATAAAATTCGACAACCCATTCAATTACGAGTCCAACCATACTAGTTTCACTCAAATCCGACCCCAAATCGATGCTCAAAACTGAAAAATTCGCTCTATGAAACTTTAGTAAAAAACCTCCAATTTCACTTTTGAATTCATCAACCAAACGCCAAAACGAGGATAGATTCATGATATAAAATAGAAAATGAGTAGAGAACACTTACCCTAATCAACATTGTGAAAATTTCTTCCAAACGTGCCTCAATCCGAACCTCAAATCTCCAAATATGATAAAAGAACCAAAAGCCTTAATATATAGCTTCTGCCCAGGCACCGTCGCATCTGCGACGCACTTAGTCGCTTCTGCGGCGTCGCTTTTGCGATAAACGTTCCGCTTATGCGGAGAGGCACCGGAGAAATGGCCCTCGTACTTGCGGAAAAATATCCGCTCCTGCGACATCGCAGGTGCGACACAAGGACCCGCATCTGTGCTAAAGCCCCGCTCCTGCGCTCAAAATCTCGCATCTGCGCGCACGCAGGTGCACTACAAAAATCCGTTTATGCGGTCTACCTCACCCAGCTCTGACCTCGCTTCTGTGATGGATAGCCCGCATCTACGAAGTCGCTTTTACGGCCAAGACTCCGCAGATGCGGTTATACCAGTACTAGCAACTCTTCCACAAGGCAACAAGAGGAAAAATGATGCGAGCCTCGTCCGGAACTCACCGGGGCCACTCGGGTCCCCGTCCAATTATACCAACACAGACCTACTCGAGTCCTCAAATCGCACCTAACAACATCGAAACGATGAATCGCACCTCAATTCGAACTTAAATAAACTTTGTACTTTCCACTTCCCAAATGCGCGCCGAAACATATCAAATCAACTCGGAATGAACTCAAATTTTGCACACAAGTCCCAAATGACATAACGAAACTATTTCAATTCCCGAAACCACAATGTGAGTCTGATGCCATCAAAGTCAACTCCCAGTCAAACTTGTGAACTTTCCAAACTTTCAAATTTTTTACTTTCGCCAATTAGTGTTGAATCCTTCTAGAAATATCCAAATGCAAATCCGGGCATATGCCCCAGTCCAAAATCACCATCCGGACCTAACGGAACCATCAAAACTCTATTCCGGGGTCAAATTCACAAAAGTCAAAGTTGGCCAACTCTTCCAATTTAAAGCTTCTACAATGAAATTCATTCTTCCAAATCGATTCTGAATAACCTGAAAACCAAAACCGACGATTCACACAAATGCTCAAAACGAGTGCAAATGTTCAAAACGATCGGTTGGGTCGTTACAGTAGAAGTCTCTATCTAGAAAGAATATTTGTTACTCCCTCCGTTTTAATTTATGTGAACCCATTTGATTGAGCACGGAGTTTAAGAAAAAAGAGAAGCCTTTTGAACTTGTGGTGTAAAATGAGGCACATATATTCTGTGTGGCTATAAATCATTGCATAAAGGCAAATTGTTTCCAAATAATGAAAGAGTTCATTCGTTTTGGCACGGACTAAAAAGGAAATAAGTTCACATTAATTGAAACGGAGGGGTAGTAAAAATGGTGAGATTTTAAATAATATGCAAATCAGGATTTTATTTTGCGGAAAATATTGAATGATGTCAAATGACTTCATTATTTAGTCAAGCAATTAAGAAATATAATCAAGTTTGAATGTTAAAGCATGATCGTTATAATATAATCGTCGTTATCATCAACAAATCTTGAAGTCAACTTTCTCGAATCTACTGCTTAAAAAGAAGGCAAGACCATGAAAGAAACCGCATAAATAAAAACATTTATTCCCCTCGGGAATTAGTGATGATTTTCAATTAAGTTCTAATTTAGAACTCCCCTGTCCATTTTACTTGTCCTGATTATCAAAAATAATTGGTCTATAATATTTATCATTTTAGAAAATTACGATATATTTAATTTTTTTGCACCATTACCCTTATTCTAATAATCTGGAGAAAGATTAAGGTGATTAAATTAAGAGTAGTATTAAATTGATATCAAAAAAATAAATAAGGATAATTTATTCAAATTAGTTTTTAAGGGGCATGTAAAAAATAAAATTGACAAGTAATATGGATTGGAGGGAGTAACGAAAAGAAAGAAAAAATAATTACAACTTTCTCATATTTTTAATTAAAAATTGACAAGTAATATGGATTGGAGGGAGTAACGAAAAGAAAGAAAAAATAATTACAACTGTCTCATATTTTTAATTAAAAATTAAGGCTATCGCGGGTATAGTTGTCAGAGAGAAGTTAAAGTACTACATTTGAGAAATACACTAATTACAAGTTATATTCCAGATCTGGTGGACCCTTTTTTCGATAACTTTATTATGTGAGTTAGCATGTGGGCACACAACTTGTCACGACTCAAATCCCGATCGTGATGGGATGGTGCCCAATGTCATCGTTAGGCAAGCTAATAATTAATTCAACGCATCAATTGTTAATTCAAAATGCATTTCAAAACAATTTAGAAAATAAAGAGTGAAAATCGTTCGTTTTTATAAAAAAATATAGATATTACTATTTTAAATGTTCGAATGAGACCAAAATATAAACCAGGAAAAATAATAGCGGAATACAACCAAGAGCAAGATTTAAATCTCCAAAATTCGGTGTCACAAATGCACGAGCATCTATTAAGAAGTAAAATACTACTAGAACATCTTTCTGAAATATAATATAGACAAGATAAAATAAATGAATAACATGGGGACTTCGTGTGTTGCGGGTCGTAACATGGAATGCAACTCACCACAAAGTCTTCTCAGCAGTTGCGCCTATGCGCCAAGATGACCACCAAATGTATATGTCTCAGTACTTGCACAATCAATGCAGAAGTATAGCATGAGTACGTAAATCAACGTGTACCTAGTAAGTATCTAGCCTAACCCGAAGAAGTAGTGACGAGGGGTCAACATCGACGCTTACTAGTGGTCCAATAAATCAGGTAAAATATAAATAAACAGGTATGAGGAAACAAATATATGTGCATAACACGATCCTCAATAGAAGAATAAATATGAAGTCCTCGATAACCGGATACTACCTCGAAAAGAATACATAATGGTCAACATCAGATAGAATATCACGTCTCAAGTAAGGAAAACGCATAGGTACTATTATTCCTTATAAAATATTACGCATGATTCTGCTGAGGCGAGCAACCTGATCCCATAAGAGTAATGGGAAAATTTCCTGTTGTGGCGTATAACCCGATCCCATAATAGTACCGCTGAGGCGTTCAGCCCGTTCCCATAACAATCATGTACACTGTCGAGGGTCGACCGACAAGAACCATAGATGCATCTCATAATATTGTCGAGGTCGTACGACCCGATCCATAATAGTACGGCTGAGGCATTCAACTCGATCCCATAGGAATAGTGAAACTTGACGGTCACTGGCCTCAACTCACGAATATATGTGTAAGTTATAAGATTTAAGAAACTTTTCGAACAAATTTGTACAACGCAGGATAAATCCGTAAAAGAAAATATAATTCCTACTACTAATCAAGTAGCTCGTCAAATCTGATACTTTACACAAGTCTAGTCTCAAGAAAAAATATAATTTAAAGCATTTAAACGGGCAAGAGTAACTTAAATATTACAATTAAAGCATGGTGTAAGCCTAAGTCTACCTGGACCTTATCAGGAATTTTATCACACGCACGGACACTCGTCACATCATATGTGCGTAGCTCCCACAACATATAGAACATATCAAATATAACACTTACAGGGTTAAATTTCCCCTCACAAGGTTAGACAAGAGAATTACCTCGCTCTGAAATTCGATAACCAATGCCAAATGTTTCAAAACTAGTCAAAGAACGTGCAAACCAATCAAAATATACTCAAAAACTCGTAATTTAACAACTAAAAACAATTCCCAACTCCTCACGAAGAGTCAACAAGTCAACACCCCGGCCAATGTGACCGGATTCCAAAACTTTTCAAAGATAAATATTAGTCATAGCATCACGAACTCAAATATATAATTTATTCTCAATTCCATGTCCAATTTCGTGGTCAAAACCCAAATATATCATTTCTAGGGTTTCTTTAAAAATCTCATAATTGCCAGTAATTTTCATGTTAAAATCCATGTATTTAACTCAAAACAAGTGAAAATCACTTATCTAATGATAGATGATGAAAATGGCTCTTCAAAATTGCCCCAAATTTCCTCAGCAAGAGAAAATTGAATGAAATGAGCTCACCCCTGAGCTCACTATTATAAGCCTCTGCTAGGCCCTCCTTCGCGTTCCCAGCCGACCTTCCCAGTCCATGAAGGGCAAAGCTGTAAACTGCCATTCTTCGCATTTATGACCCCCTTGTCGTGTTCGCGTATGGTAAAAGTTCCCTGGCCCCAGCTCCTTCTCTGCGTTTGCAACTCTCTGTCGCGTTCGCAAAGCACAAACGCCCATGTAACAACCCAGCCGGTCATTTTGAGTGTTTTAGCCCCGATACCCTATTCATTGCCTCCTCTATGTTATATTGTGGTTACGTGACTTGTCAGGGTGCTTTTCGGGTTCGGGAAAGTTTCGGAGTAAAATGGGACACATAGTCCCTAAGTTGGAGTTTTAAGTTGAAAGAGTTGACCGTAGTTTGACTTTTATGTAGACGACTCCGGAATGTTGTTTTGACGGTTCCAATATCTCCGTATGGTGATTTTGGTCTTAGGAGTGAATGTTGATTTGGAGGTCCGTAGGTTGTTTCGGCATGAATTGGCGAAAGTTGGAAAATGGAAGATTTTGGGAATGTTTGACCGGGAGATGACTTTATTGATATCGGGGTCGGATCCCGATTATGAAAGTTGGAATAGCTCTGTAATGTCAATTATGACTTGTGTGCAAAATTTGAAGTCAATCCGAGTTGCTTTGGTATGAATCGACATTGGTTTCAGAATTCAGAAGTTCATAGTTGCATAGGCTTGAATTTGGGTTGCGGTCCGTATAATCGATGTTGTTTGATATGATTTTTGGCCTCAAGTGGGTCCGTTATATATTTTGAAACTTGTTGGTATATTCAAAAAGGGTCCCGGGGGCCCCGGGTGTGGTTCGGATCAAATTCGGATCAGTTTTGGACTTAGCTTCATTGCTGAAGTCCCAGCCCTGCTGGTGTCATCGCACCTGCGGAGGGTTTGACCGCAGGTGCGAAATCGCGGGAGCGTAAGGTGAAGCAAAAAATCAAAAGGAGAGCCCAGGGATGGGCTCGCAGGTGCGGACTTCTAGGCTCAGGTGCGCCTTCGCAGGCGCGGCCATTTCCTCCGCAGAATCGGAATTTCGAGATGGGGCTTTGGGCAGGACCACAAGTGCGGTCTCCTGCTCCGCACAAGTGGGCTCGCAGGTGCGAGCCATGTTCAGCATATGCAGAACTCCTAGACATAAGTGGAATCCATATCTGTGATGGTTTTCCGTAGGTGCGGCGTCTCAGAAGTAACATTAAGGCCCGTAGAAGCGAGGATCGCTGGGCAGAAAGGCCTTGTTCGAGGGTTAATCTTCATAATCTATTTTTGGACATAGAGAGCTCGATGGGAGGCAAGGTTTCAAGGGTGTTTTAGAGAGATCATTGGGGTAAGGAATCCTAACTCGGTTTTGGTTAATTTACATGAATTTATTATTTATTTCATCATTAAATTAGTGTTTTGGAGTTGGAAATTTGGGAAAATGTGTGAAACTTCTTAGGCTAAAATTTGGGGAATTGAAAGGCGATTTGAGATCAGATTTGAGTAATTCTTGTATGGTTGGACTCATTTTCGAATGGGTGTTCGGATTTTATAATTTTAGTCGGGTTCCGAGACGTGGGCCCGAGTTTACTTTTTGGGATCGACCTTTTTAATTCTTTGCAGGGATCTTAATTTCATTGTTTGAATAAGTTTCCTATAGTTATAGTTATAGTATGAAATTATTTTGGCTAGATTTGAGTTGTTCGGAGTTGGATAATCGAGGAAAATGCCTGCTAGTGGATTGAATTAGCGTGATCTGAGCTAAGTGACTTGTCTAACCTTGTGGAGGGGGGGGGGATTACCCCTTAGTGTTGGTTTTGTTTGTGATAATTGTGATGTGTGAAAACTGTGCACGCAAGGTGACAAGTGTGTACGCGGGCTAAATGTGAAAATACCGATTTTATCTATGAAGATTCCTTTTATGCAATAATTGAGTTATCTTAACATATTATCCTCATCATCATTAATATAATTTCACATGCTCTATTTGTCTTATCTCGTACCTGCTATTTGCTCTACATGTTTAGTTGAAGCTTTTGTTTCCTTTATTTCATATTCGTTATTTAATTGTTGAAATCTTTACTTGAAGTTGTCATTCTTGGAAATATTTGGTTGGTGAAATTGGTATTGAGTTACAATGGTCGTAATTCCTATTGAGGCAAAGTGTTAAGTTGTGAAATATCGTTCTATTGATTTATTCACTTCCGGTTGTTATTGTTGAGACTTTGTGTACATTGTGGTTGAGCCGTGGGGTCCTTATTGTGAAATTCAGTTATTGTTTGGTTTCTCTAGCAAGTTGTGATACTGGGCACTTGAGGTGCGATTGTGATACGCAGTGATATTGATATGCATGCGGTGGTATAAGATTTAATGTTGAAACGCATACGGTGAGATAAGGTGGGCTTGATACGCATGGCTAGTAGGAAAACTACTAGAAATCATGCGGTGTGATAAGGTGGCTAAACGAGGGATGCTATTTCGAGAAAATAATTTTCAAAACTAAATGTAAAGGCTTATGCGGTGATATAAGGAAAGATTGTAGATAATTTCTGTAACTCGAGACTACGAGGTGGTACCTCGGTAGTGACTCTTGTTGTTCCTATGTTACCTCACTTGTGTTTGGTTTTTTGTTTCCTTGTCTTAACATTTCCTTGCTTTCTTCCGTGACGTATTATTTTCCTTGATTATGTGTAGTAATGTTTGGCATATCCCTTACTTGTTTCATTTCCGTTATTATTATTACTGCACTATTAAACTATATGTACAGTTTTTCTTATTTATTTCCAGTAGGGACCTGACCTGACCTCGTCACTAATCTATCGAGGTTAGGCTTGGCACTTACTAGTACCGTTGTTGTGTACTCATTTGTGCTTCTGCACATTCTTTTGTGCAAATCTGGGTGCCTCCTACTAGACCGGGCGTCAGTGAGTAGAGTCCATGCGTGGTAACTTCAAGGTACCCTGCCAGCGTCCGCATGCCTCGGAGTCTCCCTCCTCCTGGATTATTTTACTTCCTTGTCCTTATTTAGACATTATTGTATAGAGTTATTTCGTATTACTTCATAGGGCATATGGATTATATTTTGCCGGGTTCTGGGAATTGTACATTGTTGAGTGGAAGACTTTATTTTATATTATTGTTAAAGTTTTGAGACTTTTAATCATTATTTCAGTCATTCCGCATGTTCGTTAGGCTTACCTAGTCTTAGAGACTAGGTGCCGTCACGACATCCTACAGAGAAAAATTTGGTGTCTTGACAAGTTGGTATCCGAGCTCTAGGTTCATAGGCGTTATGAGTCACAAGCAAGTTTAGTAAAAATTTGCGGATCGGTACGAAGACGTCTGTACTTATCTTCGGGAGGCTATGGAACTGTTAGGAAAAGTTTCACTTCTTTGATTACTTATCGTGCGAATTTGTTGATTTCAGAATTCTAAATCTCAATCTTTCTATTCTCTCTTAGAAGGTGAGGACGCGCACAACTGGATCTGATGATCAGACACTCGCGCCCCCTACTAGAGCTACGAGAGGCTAGGGTCGGGGCAGAGGCCTAGGACGGGCACGTGTTGCAGTCAGACCTCCTGCCCGAGCTGCTATGAAGGAGCCATCAGTAGCTCCAATCGGAGAGTAGGAACCTGAGACGTTTGTTACTACCTTAGCACTTTAGGAGACCATCGCCTAGTTTCTGAGCATGTTTGGCACTTTAGCTCAGGCAGGGTTAATTCCACTTGCTCCTGCCACATCTCAGCCGGGGGAGGAGCACTGACTCCTGCCGCCCGCACCTCAGAGGAGAGAGTCCAGCTTGACCAGGTCCCAAAGGTCATACCAGTACATCCGGTTGCCCTAGTTCAGCCCGAGGTTAGGGCAGCAACTTCCGAGGGGGAGCAGATTAGGCTCGAGAGGTAGAAGAAGTATCAGCCTCCTACTTTCAGCGGTTTGGATTCAGAGGATGCCAAGGGTTTTCTTGAGGAATTCCACCGTATCCTCTGTACTATGGGTATTGTGGAGTCAAGTGGGGTTTCTTTCACTACGTTCCAGCTTAAGGGAGAGGCTTATCAGTGGTGGTGAGCGTATGAGTTTGGTAGTCCGCCCGAGGCAGCTTCACTCACCTATGATCAATTCTCAGAGATAGTTATGAGGGAGTTTGTTCCCCAGAGTCTTCAAGATGCATGGCGCGCATAGTTTGAGCAGTTGCGCTAGGGTTTTATAACCTTAACAAAGTATGCAGTCCAGTTTAGTGATTTGTCTAGGTATGAACCAACCTTGGTTTCTACTGTCAGGGAGCGAGTTCGTCGATTTATCGAGGGACTCAACCCTGGTATCAGATTTAGTATCGCCGAGAGTTGGAGATGGACATCCCATACTAACAGGTGGTGGAGATCGCTAGGGGATTGGAGGGTATGTGGGTCCAGGAGAGATAGGAGAGAGAGTCCAAGATGCCTCAAGATTCTGGCACATACAGTGGTGCCTGTGCCCCAGTTGCAGCCCGTCATGGTAGGGGCTATGTGAGCCGCCTGGTTCATTTGGAACTTCCAGCTTCCAGCGGTATTCTGGCCACTCCCAGGCCCCAGGTTCCCCATTATGCACCACCATTGTCTGGTGCACCTCTTACACGGGGTGCTTTTAGTGGTCAGTTCAGCCGATCAGGACCCGGCCGGTCATTTTGAGTATTTTAGCCCCGATCCCCCATTAATTTCCTCCTCTGTGCTATATAGTAGTTACGTGACTTGCTGGGGTGCTTGGTTTCGGGAAAGTTTTGGAGTGAAATAGGACACATAGTCCCTATGTTAGAGCTTTAAGTTGAAAGAGTTTACCGTAATTTGACTTTTGTGTAGACGACTCCGGAATGGAGTTTTGATAATTCCAATAGCTTTGTATGGTGATTGTGGTCTTAGGAGCGTACTCGGATATTGATTTGGAGGTCCGTAGGTCGTTACTGCATGAATTGGCGAGAGTTGGAAAATGAAAGATTTTGGGAAAGTTTGACCGGGAGTTGACTTTATTGACATCTGGGTCGGATCCTGATTCTAGATGTTGGAATAGGTCCGTAATGTCAATTATGACTTGTGTGCAAAATTTGAAGTCAATCGGAGTTGTTTTGGTATGAATCGACATTGGTTACTGAATTCGGAAGTTCATAGTTGCATAGGCTTGAATTTGGGTTGTAGTCCATAGAATCGATGTTGTTTGATGTGATATTTGGCCTCGCATAGGTCCGTTACGTTTTTTGGAACTTGTTGGTATATTTGGACGGGTTCTCGGGGGGGCCCGGGTGTGGTTCGGATCGAATGCAGACCAATTTTGGACTTAGCTTCATTGCTGAAGTCTCAGGCCTGCTGGTGTCATCGCACATGCGGAGGGTTTGGCCACAGGTGTGGAATCGCGGGTGCAAAAGGTGAAGAACAGAAGGTAAAGGAGAGCCCAGGGTTGGGCTCGCAGGTGCAGACACTTGGGCGCAGGTGCGCCTCTGCAAGCGCGGCCATTTCCTCTGCAGAAGCGGAATTTTGAGAAGGGGCTTTTGTTAGGACCACAGGTGTGGTCTCCTTCTCCGCAGAAGCGGGATCGCATGTGTGAGCCATGGTCCGCAAAAGCGGAACTCCTGGACATAAGTGGAATCCACACCTACGATGGTTTTTTCGCAAGTGCAGGCCTGCAGAAGCGAGATCGCTGGGAAGAAAGGCCTTGTTCGAGAGTTAATCTTCATAATCTATTTTTTGACTTAGAGAGCTCGGTGGGAGGCGATATTTCGAGGGTTATTCAATCAGATCATTGGAGTAAGGAATCCTAACTCGGTTTTGGTAATTTGGAAAAAATGTGTGAAACTTCTTAGGCTAAAATTTGGGGAATTGAAAGGCGATTTGATGTCGGATTTGAGTAATTCTTGTATGGTTGGACTTGTTATCGAATAGGTATTTAGATTTTGTACTTTTGTTGGGTTCTGAGACGCGGGCCCGGGTTGACCTTTTGGGATCGACTTTTTTAATTCTTTGCAAGGATCATAATTTTGATTGTTTGAATTAGTTTTCTATAGTTATATTTATAGTATTAAATTATTTTTACTAGATTTGAGTCATTCGGAGTTGGATAATCGAGGGAAAGGTCTACTAGTGGATTGAATTATCGTGATTTGAAGTAAGTAACTTGCCTAACCTTGTTGGGGGGAGGGAATTACTCCTTAGGATTAGTGTTGTTTGTGATAATTGTGATGTGTGGAAGCCGTATACGCACGGTGACGAGTGTGTACATGGGTTAAATGTGGAAATACCAGTTTTAACTATGTAGATTCCTTTCATGCCTTAATTGAGTTATCTTAACATGTTATCCTCATCATCATTAGTATAATTTCACATGCTCTATTTGTCTTATCTCTTACCTGCTATTTTCTCTACATGTTTAGTTGAAGCTCTTGTTTCCTTTATTCCGTATTCGTTATTTAATTGTTGAACTCTTTACTTGAAGTTGTCATTCTTGGAAATATCTGGTTGTTAAAATTGATATTGAGTTACAAAGGCCGTAATTCCTATTAAGGCAAAGTGTTAAGTTGTGAAATATCATTCTATTGAGTTATTAACTTCTGGTTTTTATTGTTGAGACTTTGTGTACATTGGGGTTGAGCCGTGGGCTCCTTATTGTGAAATTCTATTATTGTTTGGTTTTTCTGGCAACCTGTGATACTGGTCACTTGAGTTGCGATTGTGATATGTTATGATACTGATACTGATGCGGTGGTATAAGGTTTAGGGGTTGAAACGCTTGCGGTGAGATAAGGTGGGCTTGATACGCGTAGCTAGTAGGGGAACTACTAGAAGTCATGTAGTGTGATGAGGTTGGCTAATACGCGGGATGCTATTTCGAAAAAATAATTTTCAAAACTAAATGTATAGACTCCCACGGTGATATAAGGAATTATTGTGGATTATTTATGTAACTTGAGACTACGAGGCGGTACTTCGGTAGTGACTCTTGTTGTTCATCTATTACCTCACTTGTGTTTGGTTGTTTGTTTCCTTGTCTTAACATTTCCTTACTTTCTTCCGTGATGTATTATCTTCCTTGATTCTGTACAGTAAATTTTGGCATATCCCTTACTTGTTTCATTTTCGTTATTATTATTACTGCACTATTAAACTGTTTGCACAGTTTTTCTTATTTATTTCCAGCAGGGCACTGACCTGAACTCGTCATTACTCTACCGAGGTTAGGCTTGGTACTTACTGGGTACCGTTGTGGTGTACTCATGCTATGCTTCTACACATCATTTTTGTGCAGATCCATGCACCTCATACCAGACCGGGCGTCAGTGAGTAGAGTCCGTGTATGGAGACTTTAAGGTTCCCATCCTGCCAGCGTCCGCAGGCCTCGTAGTCCCCCTCCACCTGGATTATTTTACTTCCTTGTCCTTATTTAGACTCTATTGTATAGAGTTATTTAGTATTACTTCATAGAGCTTGTGGCTTATATTTTGCCGGCTTCTGGGAATTGTACATATTGAGTGGCAGTCTTTATTTTATATAATTGTTGAAGTTTTGAGACTTTTAATCATTATTTCAGTCATTCAGCATGTTTGTTATGCTTACCTAGTCTTAGAGACTAGGTGCCGTCACGACATCATACGGAAAAAAATTTGGGCTCGTGACAGCACAACAACCAATATCCTTCTTCGCGAACGTATTCTTCCCACGCGTCCACGAAGGACAACACCAGAACCAGCACCAACAGCAGCCAAAGCACCCCATCTTGGTCTGAAACCACCCGAGACCCCTGAGATCCCGTCCAATCATACCAACCAGTCCTAATACCTAATCCAAACTTATCCAAAGGCGTTTCAATAATATCAAAATCACAAATCGATGATAAAAGTCCTTTTAACTTTCGAACCTTCAAATTTTGCCGAACGCATCCAAATCAAACTTAGACATTTCGGATCTCGACCAAACTTCACGTACAAGTACCAATAAACAAAATGAACCCATCAAAGGTTCGACCAGAGTCCGATAATACCAAAGCATACTCCAAGTCAAACTTAGCAAATTTCAAAATATTCAAAATGCAACTTCTTATAATAAGGGCCGAAACGCTTCCGAAATATCCGATACTCAACTCGTACATACACCCAAGTCTGAAATCATCTTACGAACCTATAGAAACCTTCAAATCCTGATTTCGAGGTCATTTATTCAAAAGTCAAACCTTGGTCAACTCTTTCAACTTGAAACTTTCGAATTGAGAATTATTCCTCTAAATCAACCTCAAACTTCTCAAAAATCAAGACCAACTACACGTGAAAGTCATAATACATAAAGTACAGCTATTCAAGGTATCAAAATGACGAACGATGTGCTAGAACTCAAAACGGTCGATCAGGTTATTGCACAACTATGCTAAAATCATCCAAATGCTGGATGAGAGCCTATCTCCTAAGCATGAATTCTTTTGCCATTTTCCAACATATCCATCATAATGAAGTAAAAAAGAATTATAACACTGTAAAAAATTAGAGTAATTGTAATTTTTATCTCTTATTTGTCCCTTGCGCTATTAGTCAAATTATTTTTTAAGGGGCATGTAAAAAGAAAAAAGGACAAGTAATATGGACTGGAGGGAGTAATGAGAAGAAAAAAAAATTAATTACAATTGTCCTATATTTATAATAAAAAAATTAAGGCTATCGTAGGTATAGTTGTCAGACACAAGTTAAAGGATTAAATTTGAGAAATACATTGACTACAAGTTATATTTCCAAATTTGTTGGACCTTTTTTTTGATAACTTTATTATGCGAGCTAGCATGTGGGCACCTGTCAACTAAGCTAAAATCATCCAAATGCTGGACAAGATCCCAGCTCCTAAGCAAGAATTCTTCTGCCATTTTCCAACATATCCAGCATACTGAAATCAAAAAGAATCATAACACATTATAAAAATTTTAGAGTAACTGTAATTTTTATCTCTTGTATTTGCCCCTTGCCCTATTTTTCAAGAGGTCAAGACATACCAGGATTTATGCAACATGAAAACTAAATTTATTCGGGTGATTCCACTAATTAAGCTAGCAATTTGTACATTGTGTAGAATTTCAAACTTTTCTCGGACTGTAATGAGAGAGAAATTGCTCAATTTTTCGAACCTTTGTCACGACCCCAAAATCCCACATTTAGGATCATGATAGCACCCAGTACCTAGAACTAAGTAAGTCTATCACATAACAAGATCAATAAAACCAAATGCCAGTCTAAATAATAATGAAAGTTGAGAAGTATTCTAGCATAACCAAAAGCGGAAATACAAAAGTCACACAAATCCCAAAACTATTGCTACCGAGTCATATGCTTTACAGAGAGTACATGCGAAATCTCAAATACAATACTGTTTGGAAATATAATAAACAGTAGAAAGAAAATCAGCAGAAGGTGACTCTGAGTCCTGCGGGAAGAATAACAGGTATACCTTGAAGTCTCTACAGCAATTCCAAATCAGTTCACTACCGTATGGCATGCTCAGAGGTACCTGGATCTGCACAAAAATGTGCAGAAGCATGGTATGAGTATACCATAACCGGTACCCAGTAAGTATCAAGACTAACCTTGATGGAGTAGTGACGATATTCAAGTCAAAATGCTCACTAGACACAAAACATGTGTTGAATATAAATATAAAGCTAACAACAAAAAGCAAAATCAATAAATGGCAACAACGATTAAACATGTGATAAAACAACAAAATAATCAAAATACATTTAAAATATAAGTTAAATCAATTATGGAAACAATGACATTTGAAATCATCACGTTCCAACACAAAATTTAGCACAAGAATCACCTCTGAGGTACCACACCTCATAATCACAAATCACAAGTTACAAATCTTCCTTATCACACCCCGTGAGCTTCACATTTTAAAACTATTTTTCCGAAATAGCTTCATGCGCATAAGCCCTCTTATCTCTCCTTGTGTTCTCCATAATAAAGTATTTCCCCTTAATAACAACATGCGCATAAGCCCCATTATCTTGCCGCATGCGCATCAATATATACACTGCCCTTATTTTGCCGAATGCGCATATCAATCGCAACACAACAATAGCAATCACCCGCATCTTGCGTACACATGTTTCACAACATCAACACAACAACAATACTAATGCAACAACAAGATACAGCCCACGGCTCAACAACAAGGAGTACAACAGTCATCACAATAATACTAGGGTGCGGGGAGTGAACAAAAACATAAAAGCATATTTCATATAAAAAATAACTCCAAAAAAGGCATATTAATAGCTAGTGTACATACTCGTCACCTCATGTACATGTTATTTCACATAATAAAAATAATGCAAGTAGAAAGAATTCTAAAGAAAATTTTCCCCACAAAAAGTTAGCCAAGATACTTACCTCAATCAAGCTAAATCAATCCACTAATAAGCCTTTCCAACGTAAATCAACCTCCGAACTGCTCAAATCTAACCAAAATAACTTAATATGATAAATAGAAGGCATAGGAAATGTTTTCGAATAATAAAGTTTTGATCTTTAACTAAAAAAAATGTCAACCCTAAGCCCGCACCCCGAAACCAAAAAAACTCACAATTTCCGAACACACATTCCGATACAAGTCTAACCATACCAATTTCATCAAATTCCGGCCTCAAATCGGCCTTCAAATCACCAATTTATGTTTTGGAAATGTTTTTACTAAAATCCCCAATTTCTTCAATTTAATTCATCAAACAATTGCTAAATACAAGGTTGGAATCATGAAATATAAGCAAATCCGAAGAAAAAATAATTATCCAAATCCCAATCATGAAAATCTCCTCCATAATCGCCCAAAACCGAGCTCTCTAACTCAAAATGTGATAAAATAACTAAAGCCCTCGAAATGAAATATTAAATAGTCTGACCATGTGTATTCATCGTGATCACGGAACCTACGTCGCGAATGTGAAGACAAAAGTTTCGCCCACCTGCTGGCCCTCCTACACGAATGTGGGAACACCTTCGCGAATGCGATGCACAAGCTGTAGTGGCCTAAGCAAACACAGCCTCAACCACGTGATCGCAAAGAACAACGCGTTCCACCCCTCCCCCCAGCTAGTTCTTCCTTCTATGTGAATGCGGCTCCGTGCTCGCAATCACAAAGATACAACCTCCCTTAGCTCCACGAACGCAAAAACAAAACTTGCCTAACATCAATAAGCCCTCCACGATCGCGGCTTCCTGTTCACCATTGCAAAGAAGGAAACCAGACACCAGCTTATAGGAATCCAAAACAAGAGGAAATGGTTTGAAACTCATTCGAAACGCACTAGAGGCCCTCAGGACCATATCCAATCACACAAACCAATCCCAAAGCATAACAAAAACCTACTCAAGGCCTCAAATCACACAAAACAACATCAAAACTACGAATCACACCTAAACTTAAGCCTAATGAACTAATGAACTTTTAACTTCTAAAACTCATGTCGGATCATGTCAAATCAATTTGGAATGACATCAAATTTTACATGCAGGTCCTAAATGACACAACATACCTAAACCAATCCCAGAACCGCAATCTTAACCCGATATCAACAAAGTCAACTCTCTGTCAATCTTATCAACCTTCCAAACCTTCAACTATCTAACTTTTGCCAATTCAAGCCAAAACAACCTAGGAATCTCCAAAGCCAAATTCGGACATACACCTATGTCCAAAATAACCATATGAAGCTAGTGGACTCATCAAAGCACAATTCTAGAGTTGTCTACATAAAAGTCAAACTCCGATCATCTCCTATAACTTAAGCCTCCAACCAAGGGACTAAGTGTCCCAAATCAATCCAAAACTCTCCCGACACCACACCAATCAACCCTGCAAGTCACGCAACCATAAATACACATATGTAAGGCATGCAATAGGGTAAACAGGGCTAAAATACTCAAAACGATGTGGCCGGGTTGTTACATTCTCCTCCAAAACAAATGTTCATCCTCAAACGAGTATAAAGACATACCTGAAGTGCCAAAAAGGTGAGGATATTGGCTCCACATATCATGCTCGTTCTCCCAAGTCACCTCCTCGACTGGTTGACCTCTCCATTGAACCTTCACCGATGCGATATTCTTCAACCTCAACTTTTGGACCTGCCTGTCCAAGATAGCCACCGGCACCTCAACATAGGTTAAATCCTTGTCCAATTGCACTAAGCTAAAATCTAAAACATGTGACAGATCAACATAATACTTCTGGAGCGTGGAAATATGAAACACCGGGTGATCTCCCGATAACCTGGGTGGCAATTCAAGTTTGTAGGCCACCTCACCCACTCTCTCAAGAATCTCAAAAGACTCAATATACTGAGTGCTCAATTTTCCCTTCTTCCCGAACTATATCACACCCTTCATGGGCAAAACTTTGAGTAAGACCCTCTCACCCACCATGAATTCCATATCACGACCCCTCCTATCAGCATAACTCTTATGTCTGGACTGCACTATATGAAGCCGCACCTAAATCAACTTCACCTTCTTCAAATCATCTCAAACCAAATCAGTGTCCAACAACCTAGCCTCCCCAGGTTCGAACCAACCAACCGGAGAATGACATTGCCTTCCATATAAGGCCTCATACAGAGCTATCTGGATGCTCAACATATAGCTGTTGTTGTAGGCAAACTCTGCTAGTAGATCCCATAAACCCCCGAAATCAATAACATAGGCATGTAACGTGTCCTCTAGTGCACTCGGACTGTACATCCATCTATGGATGAAATGTCGTACTCAGCTCGACCTGTGTGCCCAACTCACACCAAAGGTCTCTTTAACTGCGTGCCTCAATCCGATATAATAGACACCGGCACACCATGAACGCCAACAATCTCCCGAATATAAATCTGAGCCAGTAGCTCTGAAGAGTAGGTAGTCATGACTAGAATGACCCACACTGCATCAAATCTCCTCAAGGTCCATGGGAGTCCAACTAAAAAATCTATAGAGATATGTTCCCACTTCCACTCCAGAATATCAAGCCTCTGAAGCAAACAAACCGATCTCTGATGTTGTGCTTTACCTGCTGACAGTTCAAACACCGAGCAACATACTAAACATTATCCTTATTCATCCTACACCACTAATAGTGCTACCTCAAGTCCAAGTACATCTTTGCGGCGCCTGGATGAATGAAATACTGCAAACTATGGGCTTCCTCAAGAATCACATCATGCAACCCATCCACTTTTGGAATACAGATCCGGCCCTGCAACCTCAACACCCTATCATCACCAATAGTAACCTCCTTGGCATCACTGTGTTGCACTATGTCCTTAAGAATAAACAAGTGGGGATCATCATACTGACGCACCTTGATGCGCTTAAACAAAGAAGACCGTGAAACCACATAAGCAAGAACCCGTCTAGGCTACGAAACATCCAACCTCATGAGCCTGTTGGCCAAAGCTTGAACATCCAAAGCTAATTGTCTCTCCCTAACTGGAATAAAAGAAAGACTACCCATGCTCTCAGCCTTCCTACTCAAAGCATCGGCCACCACATTGGCCTTCCCGGGATAATAAAGAATGGTGATATCATGGTCCTTTAGTAGCTCTAACCACCTCTGTTGCCTCAAGTTCAGATCCTTTTGCTTGAATAAGTGTTGTAGACTCTTGTGATCCGTGAACATCTCACATGACATGCCATAAAGATAATGCTTCCAAATCTTCAGCGTGTGAACAATGGTTGCTAACTCCAAATAGTGCAATGGCTAGTTCTTCTCATGGGGCTTCAGTTGATGCGAAGCATAAGAAATCACTCTACCTTCCTATATAAACACACACAATGCCAATCTGTGAAGTATCATGATAGACTATATAAGAACCCGATGCGAAAGGCAAAACCAGGATTGGAGCTATCGCCAAGACAGTTTTGAGCTTCTGAAAGCTCTCTTCACACTCGTCATACCACATGAATAGGGCACCCTTCTAAGTCAATCAAGTCAAAGAAGCTGTGATGGATGAAAAACCCTCTACGAAATAGCAATAATACCTAGCCAACCCAAGAAAACTCCGGATCTCTATAGCGGTAGAAGGTTGGGGCCAACTCTAAACGACCTCAATCTTCTTCGGATCTACCTTAATCCCTTTATTGGACACCACGTGGCCCAAGAATTTCACTGAATCAAGCCAAAACTAGTATGGGGAGAATTTAGTATATAGTTGTTTCTCCCTCAAAGTCTAGAGCAGGATCCTCAAGTGTTGCTCATGATCCTCCCGGCTGCAAGAATACACCACTATGTCGTAAATGAACATGATGATGAAGGAATCAAGATATTGTTGGAACACACTGTTCATCAAGTGCATAAAGGTTGTTGGGGCATTGGTCAGCCCGAAAGACATCACCAAAAACTCATAGTGGCCATAACGTGTCCAGAAAGCTGTCTTTGTAATATCTAAATCTCGATCTTCAGCTGCTAGTACTTCGATCTCAAACTATTCTTCGAGAATACATTAGTACCCTGAAGCTGATTGAACAAATAATCAATACGTGGTAGTGGGTACTTGTTCTTGACAGTAACCTTGTTTAGCTGCATGTAGTCAATACACATCCTCATAGAGCCTTCTTTATTCTTCACAAATAGAACCGGAGAACCCCAAGGCGAGACACTCGATCTGATGAAACCCTTATCAAGCAACTCATGAAGTTGTTCCTTTTATTCCTTCAACTCCACTGGTGCCATGCGATATAGTGGAATAGAAATGGGTTGAGTGTCCGGCACCAAGTCAATACCAAAATTAATATCCCTGTCGGGTGGCATGCCCGGTAGGTATGCTGAAAATATATCTAGAAAATCTCTCACTATCAGAATTGACTCGACGACATGAGTATCAGCACTGATATCTCTCACAAAGCTAAATATGCTAAGCACCCCTTGTTAACCGTGTGTTGTGCCTTCATAAGGGACACCACCCTAGTAGGAACATGACATAATGTACCTCTCCACTTTAACCTCAGTAACTCCGGCATGGCCAACGTCACGGTCTTAACGTGACAATCTAGAATATCATGATATGTGGACAACCAGTAAATACCCAAAGTCACATCAAAGTCCACCATATTGAGTAGAAGTAGGTCAACCCTGGTCCTATAACCCCCGATAGTGACCAAACACGAACGATAGACATGGTCTACCACAATAGAATCCCCCGCATGCATAGACATATAAACAAGAGTACTCAAAGAATCATGAGAAATATCCAAATACGAAGAAAAGTAAGATCACACGTACAAATAAGTGGATCCCGGATCAAATAAAAATGATGCATCCCTATGGAAGACCAGAAGAGTACATGTGATGGCAGCATCCGATGCCATAGCCTCAGTCCTACCAAGAAGAGAATAACAACAGGCCTGGTCTCCCCCTCTAGGATGACCTCCACCCGCCTATCCTCCACCCCTAGCTGGTTGTGCAGGTTGAGTGGCAACTGGACCAGAAATCACAACCTGAGTACTATGCGGAGGTCCACCCCTCCTAAGTCTGGGACAGTCCCTCACCATGTCTGTAGTATAACCACACTCGAAACAACATCTCTTCGGGCATGACTGCTGGTACTGAGACTGACTCGGACGACTAGAATAATCGATGTAAGAACCCCGTGCAACAGTGTAATGGAATATGGCTATCCAAAGTGAGTTTTCCAAGGTCTCTGAATAACTGGAGCACTGCGTGTGGCACTACATGTGACCTGAAGTGTAGAATGAACTGGTCGACTGGTATAACCTCTGCCATGACAACCTGAAATTCTGGAGTGGGAACCACTAGATCCTCTAAAATCTTGAGGCCTCTTGTCCTCCCTATCCCCTCTCTCCTGGTCACAGATACACTACAACCACCTAGCGATCTCCACAACTTGCTGAAATGGAGTATCAGTCTCTATATCCCATGCCATACCAAATCTGAGACCATAACTGAGCACCCCAATAAATCTGTGGACTCTCTCTGACTATAGAAAAAAAAGCAGGAGCATGATGAGATAACTCACTTTACCTTATGGCATACTCGGGCACCATTATATTCCTCTGACACAACTATTAGAATTCTGTGTGCAATGCATCCCTAAGGGTCCATGGAACGAACTCCCTCAAAAACAGATAAGTAAACTGAGCCCAACTAAGTGGCGCTGCATCAACCGGCCTGCTATCCTCATAAGCCTGCCACCATCTATTTGCCGACCCCGTCAGCTGGAAAGTAGTGAGGTCAACCCCACTCACCTCTACAATGCCCATAGTGCGCAGAATACAGTGACATTAGTCTAGAAAACCATGTGCATCCTAATAAATCGCGCCACTGAAAGTAGGAGGAAAATACTTTTTGAACCTCACAAGCCTCTTTTGCTCCTCCTCTGATGCCACTGGCCTGAACTCAGGCTGAACATCGATCATGAGCTGTACTGGCATAACACCCAAAGGATGATAAACATGGTTTCGTTGCTATGGAGTACGAGCGACGTGAGTCTGAGTTCCTCCCCGAGTCTGAGAATTAGCTGATGCAACTAGGATCAGTTCTGCCTGAGCCAAAGTACCGAACATGCTCAAGAAATGTTCCAAGGTCTCTTGAAGTCCAGGGGTAGCAACAGACGTCTCAGGTGCCTGCTCCCCAATCAGAGCAACTAATGGTTCCTCAGTTGCTACTCTAGCGGGTGCTCTAGCAGTAGCACGTGCCCCTACTCGGTCTCTACCTCAACCCCAATCTCTCATGGCTTTAGTAGGGGCGTGGGTGTCTGCTCAGCTAATCTGGTAGTGCGTGTCCTCACTATTTGTGAGAGAATAGAAAGACAAAAGCTCATACTCCGAAATCAATATATTTGCCCAATAAGGAAAGAAAGAAGTGAGATTTCCTATTAGTTTTGTAGCCTCTCAAATATAAGTACAAACATTGCCATACCGATCTGCAAGATTCTACTAAACTTACTTATGACCCGTAGAACCTATGAACCTTGTGCTCTGATACCAACTTGTCATGACTCCAAAATCCCACCTTTAGGATTGTGATGGCACCTAGTATCTAGGACTAGGTAAGCCAATCACATAGGAAGATCAACAAAACCAAACACCAACTTAAATAATAATGAAAGCTGAGAAGTACTCTAACATAACCAAAAGTGAAAATACAAAAGTCACATAAATCTCAAAACCAGTGCTACCGAGTCATAAGCTCTACAGAGAGTACATGGGAAATCTCAAATACAATACTAATTGGAAACATAATAAATAGTCGTAAATAAATCAGCATAAGTTGTCTCCGAGCCTTGCGAATGGTAGGGAAGGTATACCTTGATGTCTCCACAAAAATCCCAAATTATCTTACTACCGTCTGGCACTCTCAGAGGTACCTGGATCTGCACAAATATATACAGAAGCATAGTATCAATACACCACAACCGGTATACAGTAAGTATCAAGACTAACCTCGATGGCGTAGAGACGAGGTTCAAGTCAAGACTCTCACTACATAAAATTCTACCCAGAATATAAATATAAAGCTAACAATGGAAAGCAAAATTAATAAATAGCAACAAAGAGTAATCATGTGATAAAATAGTGAAATAATCAAAACACATTTAAAATACAAGTTAAATTAATTAAGGAAATAATGACAGTTCAAATCATCAAGTCGTTCTAACACAATTACAACAAGAATCATCTGGAGGTACCACACCTCATAATCATAAATCACAAGTCACAAATCTTCCTTATGACGACGAGTGGGCTTCACATTTTTAAAACATTTTCCCGATATAGATTTACTCGCACAAGCCCCCTTATCTCAAATGTGTGCTCCACAATAAAGTATTTTCCTTTACTAGTAACACGCGCATAAGCCCCCTTATCTCGCCGCATGCACATCAATATATGCACCACCCTTATTCTGCCGCATGCCCATCTCAATCACAACACAGCAATAACAATCATCCACACATTGCGTACACATGTGCAACAACATTACCACAATAATAATACAAATTCCACAATAAGATATAGCCCACGGTTCAACAACAACGTACAAGAATCATCACAATAATATAGGGGTACGGGGAGTGAAAAACAAAATAACAACACTTTTTATCTGACAAACAACTCCAGATCAAGGCATATAAATAGCCTAAGGTATGATCCCATCAATTACCACACATACGCTCGTGTACACACTCGTCACCTCATGTACATGTCATTTCATATAATACAAATAATACAATTAGACCAAAATCTAAGGGAAATTTTTCCCACACAAAGTTAGGAAAAATACTTGTACGCATGTTTGATTGGGGTCCCGGGTGATCCAAGTGCATTTCAGCGCGATATGTGAAAGTTAGAAAAACAATGAGTTTTGAGTTAAAATCTTGAGGTTTTATGATTGATTCTTGTTAACTGATGTTATTTTGAAGATTTAAAGTAGCAAACAAGTTTGTAGGATCTTATTACACTTGTGTATATGTTCTGTTTGGAGCCCGCGGGGCTCGGGTGAGTTTCGAATGCATTGCGGATGAGTTTGGAACAACTGAGTATTAGTTGTTACTAGTGTTGAGTTGCAGGTCTCACATTTACAAGAACCTGATTGCAATTGCGATCCTCACATTAGCGATGTCAAGCTCGCAAATGCGAAGTGGGAACTGGGGGATGGGATTCGCATGTGGGAACAATTGTTCGCTTTTGCGATCTGGTCTGAGATCAATTTTGCGATCCTAAAGTCTCATTTGTGATACTTTGCAGGTGGAGCAGCTTCGCATTTGCAAAGCTTGGCTCGCATTTACGAGAGGGGTGTCCTTTGCAAATGCGAAGGGTTTATCGTATTTACGGCTTTTGCATGACTGTTTCACTGGTCTCTTTTCCGATCGGTGTTATGCATTTACGGACATCGCAATGTCTACAACTGGGTAAAAGATGGAAAAGTTGGGACTTAGTTCATTTCACAGCATTGTTCAAGCCTATGGACCATTGTTGAAGAGGAACCTTGGCATAGCTGGTAATGTTGTTTCCATGTTACCAGGAGGTCACAGGTTCGAGCCATCGAAAAATACTCTTGCAAAAATGTAGGGTAAGGCTGCATACAATAGATCCTTATGATCCGACCCTTCCCCGACCCCGCGTGTCACGACCCAAAATCCCACCACAAGTTTCATGATGGCACCTAGTCTTTAAGACTAGGTAAGCCAATTACTAACAACGATTAAGCCAGTTTTTCAGAATGATAATTTGAAACAAAGTCTAGTATGAATACCAAAACAAAAAACGAAATAAGCCCACGCAGTGTCACGCCCCATTTTCTTGCGAAAGCGGGTTTCCACGCGTGACAACTCTTTTAAATGGGTATTAAAAGAGAAGAGTCACCACATAATAATTTTTAAGGTGCGTTAGGGCACCTATTTGCGAATAATTCTGTTTGAACTAGTCTGCATCATCAAATATTAGTAAGGGCTCAAATTACCTCAAAGAGAAGGTGTTAGGCACTCTTCGAGGTCTACAACGGTGGATCCCAGCCAAAGTTTACGCTATGTGGATTATTGAATTATAACTAAGCTAAATGATAATAGAAGTGAAAAAAATATGTGGAAGTTGAAGGTTCTATATAAACAGTGTAAAGAAAACATCATAAGAATTAAATTATATAAATAATTAGTACAAGTCTTAGAAGTTACAGGGATACAACTGCATTGGTTTATATTTGATGACTAGGTGTGAATAGAAAGCATATAAAGGGTAGGGGTCCTATGTTTTTTAGCCTAAAGGATCACCCCGTGCAACATAAATAATACTTCGCAACTCCCTTAGGGTAGAGATTGCTCACATTATTCAGATGGCACAGACTATCATCTCCTCTTACCTAATTACTATGTTAAAGTTGTTAACCTAAAGCGCTCTAATTCAATTATAAACTGTGTCCTATGCGTGCATTACCCGTCCCATGCCTATGGTCCAGGAGGCTGTGGACCTATTATTTGGGTGGTTCTAGACTTTACTTAGGGTGCCGAAAATGATAAAACTAGTCCCACATTCAAAATAAGTAGGACTGCACATAATAGCAATGAGTGGCTCATGTTATCATCCACACATAGAAACAAAGGCAGGCGGGCAGATTTCATATTAGGCAGTAAGCAATTTCAGAATCAAGGCATATTAAAGTCGTTAAGTCCTATAGACATGGCTTCTATATGATCCCAGTTTAAAACGTCCTACAGGCAATGCTGCGATTTCGAACTATCAAATTTATAGATTACAGATATTGTAAAACTAATATACATGATCTCTTAGTGATTTGCGCAATGGGGCAGTGAAACCATTTGAAAGCTTAGAATTACCCATGTTTGATCCTATTGGCATGCTTTCTAAGCGAATAACAGTGTCCTTAAAGGCAGGTTCTCTAATAGTTGGTATTTGAACGTAATTTTTATCATGCTTATACCTATAGGCATGCTATCTAGGCGGGCAGTGTAAAGAGAACAACAAAAACAGTCGATTAGTTAATCAATTAAGGCCCTATAGGCATGGTATCTAGATGAATATTAGCATATGATCCTATAGGCATGCTATCTAATAATCATATTGCAATCGCACATATTGAGTAAATAATTGTTGACATTTGATTCCAATAAGCATGCTATATAATAGCGCATGGATGTAGATATGCGAACAAGTAGGGCACTTAAACTCTTATAAACATGCTTCCTATAGGCATGATTTCTATTAGTGTATAGAAATAGAGCATGTATAACAAAGTAGCAAACAAAGCAATAGACTCTATAGGCATGCTCTCTACCTATTCATATGAAAATTAACGGATACCCAATACCCCTATTCCACTGATTCCCCAACTGTTTTGCTTACAAATTATTACAGGCCTAAATAATGAATATGAGTATAAATATTACACACTGAACAACTGTTGCACCAAGAGCAGGCCCAAATGAAAATAACCCAGCACTTCCTGGGCCTTCAACATGATCACTTTCACACGAATAGCAGAACTTGATCCAAACACGTCTCAAATAGGAGAGTGTGTCCATTTGCACAGCCCACGGCCACACATGAACTCATACCAAGCCAAGCAATTACAGATTAACAACTTAACCATATAAGTTAACGAACCACACAAAGCAATCAATTGAATAGCCCTGAAGCAATACCTCATAGGGACAGGATTACATGATATTCATCAGGATTCACATAAAGCATATTGGTACTTGCATTTCAGAAGCTAGGGTGACATGATTGGTCAAACCAGCGCTTGAACATAAATCTAGGAGAACCAGTAGAACATAGTTTCCACATGGTGAGTTTGACATGAAAAACTAACAACACAAGTTCACAGCAATTTAAAGAGTATAGCATGCGCAACATTAGAAGAGTTGGGGAGGCATGTCACTTAGGTTAACAGGGTAAGCACACATACATGTTTAGTTTTCCAGAACAACAAGTTTAGAGTAAAGCATGAGCCAGAGTTAGCCTAAAAAGGATTTTAAAACTAGGAATCTAAGGGATGAAGGTCTGATAGAGTCATAGTCAAAGAATGGCAATTACACATAGTAAACAAGCAAGGAGGCATGGTCTATAACAGTCAATAAGAATCATAATCATGTTGAGTATAACACAAAGATTCCCAAGTCCAAAGACATAATGGTAGGATGATATGTCAATCTTAAGGTCAAACAGAATAGACAGAATTTAGAACTTAAGCTAGTCGACTATGCATAATAACAGAAACTAAGTGTATTGGGATTTAACTAGAAACCTAGGCAATACTAAAGAATGCAGGATTGACCGAACGCCACATTAGAGAGAAACATGTTTGGCACATAAGGCTCATATAAGCATAAAGTAGGGAAACAATAGAACATACATGAAGGATTCATTAGAAAGTAATTCACTCAAGCAAGTTCTGTGCAGGATATAATCCCCTTATGAATATAAGAATCCAATACAATGCATGTGAAAGGCTCCATGAAGAGCAATAGGTGATCAGGATAGCAGAGCAGGCTGAAGGTATCAGAAATCATTCAAATTGCACACGTATAACAAGCCTGCGTCGAAGCTTAGATTCAAGCATATTTAGATACTAGAAAAGCATAGGGTATAGGATAATGCTAAGGCAAACATGAATACGAAAAGAAGCAAATAAAAGCATATTGATTCACAAAGGGCTAAATGACATGAACACAAGCAAAAGAGAATGGAATTATAAGAGTCTCATTACTCACCAGTTTGAAGAATTAACGAGCTAAAAAAGTAGAAAATTAGTGCCAGCAGCTCGCTTATCAGTAACAAAGAGAGAACAACAGAAACCCCAAAATTCTCAATGTGTTATAGTTCCCAAGGATCTCAGATGAATCTCGGATAGTGCTCATACTAAGAGAGGGCTAATAGTCAGATTTTGGTGGCCTTGTCTTTCAGCCGGCCAAGAGTATAATCTTAGAATGGTTGAGTGAGTGAGTTTGAGAAAGCAGTAGTAATAATAGTAGTTCCGTCTTTGAGGGGAAACGAGGAAAAGGGGATTTATATAGTAGTAAAAATCAACACACAGATAAGAAAATACAGTCAATCAAATATAAACAAGGAAAGAAGAACATGCAAAAATAAATTTAGAATCAGATTAGCAGAAGAAACCAGGTAAACCCTAGTTTGACTAGGATCAGAAATTGGCCGGAGATCTCGGTGAATCGGACCCTTATAGCCTTGCTATGAATGTATACAGACGAAATATCATCCAAATCTTGGAGAATGAAGCTGATTTCCCTTGATTCGAAGATTGGCACTTGCCAAAAATGGGCAAGTACTAAGTAATACCATATTTACGCAGGTAATAGCGGTATAATCCATGAAAGGTAAGTAAATCATGGTAAGAATACATGGATGAGTTGGATTCAGAGAAGAATTGGGGTGACGACTATGGTTTGTGAGGAAAGAGGAAGGTTTGAGAGAGTATAAATGCTGCTGACCGAGTAAAATGAGGCTAGGGTTTGGGGTGAGGTTAATTAGAAGAGGGGAGATTGCTTGTGGGACGTTGATCTTTGGCGATCAACGACCAGGATTTACTGAGAGGCGGATCGGGTTAGTGGATGGGTATGGGGTAGTGGGTCGCTGGTATTGGGCTAGGGGCTATGGGGCTAGAGTTTAGGGTGTGGGCTGGAGATTGGGTCTGAAATTGGCCTGTTTGTAGCCAGATTTTAAATACGAGAAATTAAGGGAAAAATAATTTACTAAAATAGCTAAATAAATATAAAAATACTATTTATACAAATTATTATTTTATAAAAATATCTGAAGATTATAAAAATATAAAATTATTTTGACACTGAATAAAATGATAAATACAATTAATTGTAAAGTATAGGCTATTATTGCAAAAACTTACGTAAACAGTGCAAAAATGCAAATGTAATTATATGAAATGAAGTAAAATATTATAAAACACACGTGTGGGTAAATGTAATAAATTTGGATGATTGAATCATCCCAAAATAATTTGAAGGGATAATTAAAAAATATTTAAATAATTTAAATGCGAGAAAAATTAATTTTAAAGCTTTAAGAGTTATAAGTATTGTAGAAAATACTTATATGACCCTTGTAAATTGGGCAATAATGTAAAAATGATATTTTGAAAGTACATGGAATACCTTATAAAATATGAGGGAAAAATTGGGTATCAACAGTTGTCCCTCTTTACTCGGGAATGATGAAAGAATTGTCGTATAAAGAAAATGATGACCAATTTTGTTCGAAATGAGCGAAGATGATGTATGTTTGAAAAAAATGGGGGGCGAACCCTAGTTCTTGAGTTGCCTACATATCTCTGGTATTACGGGAATTAGGCTGTGTGTAGTTCTGGATCCAACGACGAACAAAACCGATGGAGTTGCTATAAGAGTGGTTGTGTGTTTCTAAAAAGGATCTCTTGGATAAGATAGTGTCGTGAGTAACAGATGATTTCAAGCAGAGCTATGAATGTGAATTTGAATGTTTCGAATATTCGAGATATATGTTGGGCGGTTATAGAACAAAAAGCAACCAAGTGCCGATCATTGGTTACGTTTGAGATGGTCGAAGGATGTGAACATTGTGAACGGAAACCGGAGCTATTGTTTCTCCTTTTTGTAGAACGATTACCTCCCGAGATACCTGCAACACTTTAAAACATGATGCACGTGAATATATATGGGGTTATTGCGGAAATTTAAACATGACGCAAATTCCCTTCGGACTATGAGAGTTGTCTTTGGACGATGAGGATGATTCCTTTAGACCATGATGTCCTAGGACATGAAGTGTATGATAAAGGATTCGTAGGCTATGAAATGGTGTCCTCGGGCCACGAGGATGGTGCCTCTGCACTATGACACCTTTGAATAATGATATCCAATTTCGAGAAATCCTCAGGTCATGGCATGATGTCTTCAGCCTATGAGGATGATGCCTTTAGACTATGTCGCTTTCGGACAATGTGGCGATGTTTCAGCCCATGAAATGCAAAGATTCGGAGATATCGGTTGTCTAATAGCGGGAATAGCTGATGCTTAGTTGTATGCGAGAACAAGACAAGGCAACGCTTAGCCTTGTATATGATGAGGGCAGTGCTCAGCCCTATGAAGAGGAAGGAAGCGTTTAGCCTTATACAATGACGGAGGCAATGCTTAGCCTTATGCAATGTAATGGAGACAGTACTTAGTCTCATTTAAAGGAAGGCAATGCTTAGCCTTATGCAGTGATGGAGGCAATGCTTAGCCTCATACAAAGGAAAGGAAGTGCTTAGCCTTATGCAATAATAGAAGCAGTGCTTAGCCTCATGCAAAGAATGGAGACAGTGTTTAGTCTCATGTAAGGAAAGGCAGTTCTTAGCCTTGTGCAATAATGGAGGCAGTGCTTAACCTCATGCAACAAATGAAGACAATGTTTAGTCGCATGCAAGAAAAGACAGTGCTTAGCCTTATGCAATGATGAAGGCAATGCTTATACTCATGCAAAGAATGGAGACAGTGTTTAGTCCCATGCAAGGAAAGACAATGCTTAGCCTTATGTAATAATGGAGGCAGTGCTTAGCCTCATGCAAAGAATGGAGACAGTGTTTGGTCTCATGCAAGGAAAGGCAGTGCTTAGCCTTATGCAATGATGGAGGCAATACTTAGCCTCATGCAAAGAATGAGGGCAGTGCTTATCCTTATGACAAAGATTAAATATGAGAAAAAAAGTGATTCTTAGCTTGGCGCATTTGCGCTTGGTGACTTCTGTTAGTAAAGGTAGCATTCTTGTTATGAAATTACGAGCGTGCTTGTCATGTTCGTTATGCCTGCATACAAAGAAAAATTGTAATTTCTTATGGGGAAAGATTGGTTCATGCCATTGATTCTTAATTTCTCCTTTGCTCCTTTTCGAGTCACCCTAGGTAACATCTGACTATTACAAAAAAATAAAATTTTCGAAAATATGCATTTGTGACAAATCATTTATATAAAAATGCAGCTGTTCGAAATATGTGGTAATGCATAAAAGCAAATAATTTTGTCGAATCGATGATATGAAACGCTTTTAAGACATTGCAACCTCTTCAACTCTGAATTTTGAGGACCCTCCTCAAAATTCTGCCCCAATTTAAATTCATACTTTTGGCGATATACTTCTTGGTGATCCTTGACATAATGAGATTTGACAAACTTGAAATCTTGCCCCAGTTTCTGACCATAGGGGGGGAATGAAGATTTTATTATGGTGTGACTGAACCCACATGGTTTCCTACGTATCCCATCTTAAACGGGAATCAGGTCAAGCGTAGTTCAGGTTACATCAAAGAGAAAGTGCAAACATGATTTTAAATGTAATTTCTCTTGACTGTGCCCGAATTGATAGGTTTTGGCCATATATCTCCATCCATCTTTGCAAGTATGAGCGCTCCTCCTGCCAGTACTCGGTGACCATGTAAGGGTCTTTCCAGTTAGGTGAGAATTTCCCTTTTGCTTCATTCTAATGCGGGAAGATCCATTTCAACACCAATTGCCCCGGTGTGAATTGTCTCAATCTAACCTTTTTATTGAATGCCCTTGCCATTCTATTCCAGTAAAGTTGACCGTGACATACTGCGTTCATCCTTTTTCCATCAATGAGAGCCAGTTGTTGATACCGATTATGTATCCATTCCACGTAGCCGATCTCAACCTCTTGTATGATTCTTAGGGAAGGATTCCCCACCTCAGTGGGTATAACGACTTCAGTACTATAGACCAGTAGATAGGGGGTTGCCCCAGTTGATGTACGAACTTTGGTGAGGTGCCCGAGCAAAACAAATTATATCTTCTCATGCCATTGCTTGTAGTTGTCTACCATCTTCCTTAATATCTTCTTGATAATATTGTTGGCGGCTTCTATGTCTCCATTCATGTGCGACCTGTATGTTGTAGAATTTTGATGCTTGATATTGAATGTTTCACACATAGCTTTCATTAGATCACTATTAATATTGGCGGCATTGTCAGTATTGATTGACTCAGGTACTCTAAATCGACAAATAATACGATCCCGGACGAAATTCGCTATGACCTTCTTAGTCACAGCCTTATAGGAAGCGGCTTCAACACATTTTGTGAAGTAATATATAGCCATCAAAATGAACCCGTGTCCGTTTGAAGGAGTATGTTCAATTGTTCCAATGACATCCATGCCCCTAGCAGAGAAAGGCCAAGGTGAACTCATTGCATTGAGTTCGTTGGGCTGCACCCTCATCATATCAGCATGTACCTGGCATTGGTGACACTTTTGAACTTATTTGATGCAGTTTGTTTCCATAGTCATCCAAAAATACCCAGCCCTTTATATCTTCTTGGCTAGAACGAACCCGTTCATGTGAGGTCTGCAGGTTCCGACGTGTATTCCTTCAAGCAATCTAGATGCCTTCTTGGCATCGACACATCACAACAATCCCAAATCAGGAGTTCTTATATGCAGAATTCCTCCACTTTGAAAGAAATGGTTGGTTAATCTTCGAAGCATGCGCTTTTGAGTGTGTGTAACATTCTATAGGTATTCCCCTTTCTACAAGTATTCCTTGATATCATGGAACCATGCATTTTCATCAAAATCTTCTTCAATATGAGCTTAATAAGATGGCTGCTTGCGAATCTCAATCGGGATAGGAACGATGAAATTCTTGTCTGGATGTTGTATTATGGAAGACAAGGTGGCCAATGCATCTACGAACTCATTCTGAATCCTTGGAACATGTTTGAATTCTACCTTTGTGAACCTCTTGATCAACTCTAATACACAATGTAAGTATGGCAATATTTTAGTGTTCTTGGTAGCAAATTCTCCTAGTACCTGGTGTACTAATAGATCAGAATCTCTGATTACCAATAACCCCTGAACATTCATGTCGATGGACAAACTGAGACCCAAGATGCATGCCTCATATTCCGCCATGTTGTTCGTACACAGAAACCTAAGTTTTGTGGATACTGGATAATGTTGGCCAGTTTCTAATACTAAAACAGATCCGATTCCTAGTCCCTTGAAGTTTGATGCTCCGTCGAAAAATATCCTCCAACCGTCGTATGTTTCGGCAATATCCTCACCTACAAACGTCAGTTCCTCATCTGGAAAATACGTCTTCCATTGTTCGTATTCTCCGTCTATGGGGTTCTCTCCTAAGTGATCAGCCAATGCTTGTCCCTTGACTGCCTTTTGAGTCACATAAATGATGCCGAACTCACTTAGCAGTATCTTCCACTTTGCTAACTTACCTGTAGGCATGGGTTTCTGAAAAATGTATTTTAGTGGATCCATCCTTGATATGAGATATGTAGTGTACGCACAGAAATAATATCTTAATTTCTGGGCTATCTATGTCAAAGCACAATAGGTGCGTTCTAGCAAAGAGTACCGGGCCTCGTAAGGTGTGAACGTCTTACTCAGATAGTATATTATCTGCTCCTTCCTCCCCGTTTCATCATGTTTCCCCAGAACGCAACCAAAGGCTCCATTTAGCACAGACAAATACAGTAGTAGAGGTCTTCCTGGCTCTGGTGGGACCAACATGGGCGGTTTAGACAACTACTTCTTGATTTTGTCAAAAGCCTTTTGACATTCTTCAGTCCAGTTTGTCGAAGCATCTTTCTTCAGCATCTTGAAGATCGGCTCACATATCACTATTGACTGTGCTATAAAACGGCCAATATAATTGAGGCGTCCCTGGAAACTCATCACATCCTTCTTGTTCTAGCTCAATACCATGGCGGCTGACGATGAAACCTAGAAACTTTCCAGCAGGGACTCCGAAGGCACATTTTGGAGGGTTCAACTTCAAATTGTATTTTCGAAGTCGGTCGAAAAACTTCTTCAGGTCTGCTGTATGATCTGAACTCCTTTTAGATTTGATGATAACATCATCCACTTACACCTCTATTTACTTGTGTATCATGTCGTGGAAGAGAGTCGTCATTGCCCTCATGTAGGTAGCTCCAGTGTTCTTCAAGCCAAATGGCATCATTTTGTAATAATGTATCCCCTATGGCATGATAAAAGCTATCTTTTTGGTGTCTTATTCATCCATCCAAATCTAGTGGTATCCTACGAAGCAATCCACAAAGGACTGGAGTTCATGTTTGGCGCAGTTGTCGATTAGTATGTGTATGTTGGGCAACAGGAAATCATCCTCAGGACTTGCTCTGTCCAGATCTCGATAGTCAACACACACTCTCACTTTCACATCTTTCTTCGGAACTGGCACAATGTTGGCTAACTAGGTCGGGTACTCGACCACTCAAAGAACCTTGGCTTTGATTTGATTAGTAACCTCCTCCTTTATTTTTAGACTTAGATATGGCTTGAATTTTCTGAGCTTATGCTTCACCGACAAACACGTGGGGTTGGTAGGTAGCTTGTGAGCTACTATGGATGTGCTTAACCCAGCCATATCGCCGTAGGACTATGCGAAAATATCCTCATATTCATTTAAAAACCTAACATACTCTTCCATTTTTGATGATGATAGATGAATGCATATGCGAGTTGCTTTGACTATTTCAGAATCCCTAAGTTAATTGCTTCAATTTCCTCCAAGTTGGACTTTGGTTTGTTTTCAAAGTTCTCTACTTCTTTGATAATTTCCTCAGGAATTATGTTATCTTCCAAATCTTCAGAATCACTTTCCTGATGTTGCGTTGTCTCATTACATGTCACAGTCGTAAGTTTTAACAGGATATGTAATAATTACGCTGAAAAGAATGTTGAAAGATAATAATAAATAAATGAAAAGAAATAATGCATTAATAAGACATAAAATTGTCAACAAGTACGACTCGATGGCTCGAGTAATTATTTCAAAATAAAAGACTGAAAATGTCTTAAATGCTCAAAAACAATTTTAAATTAACTCATGCTAATTCTGCCAAGGCTTCCCAGGTACTCGGCGAGCCCGGGACGGTGCAGTAGTCCAGTTCTTGAGAACAACTCCTTCTCCCACTGTTTGAATAGTATGGTCTTCCTCCTCCTCCTCTAAAATTGCACTGCAATCCATATCTTCCTCGTTCAAAAACAGCTTCCTCATACCGGCCAAAATCTCGTCTTCCTCGGATCCCCAAATCATGTTAGTTTGGCGGAATGTATGGTACAATGGTGGTATGGGTTGTTCCAGTGGATAGTAATCGGTGCGCCATGGCGGTGTCCAATCCTGGTATTCTTGCACTGTATATTCGTACCCGAGCCCAAAGGTTGTGCCGTGATGTGGTCGTATGGGTTTTGTGGTCCACTGAGGTTTTTGGCCAAGACCCTTGCCTGGTTTATATCCCAACCACATGAACATGCTTTCTATCGTATTTCTCAGCCATCGATCATCCTCAATTATGTTTACTTGCTCAATGCGGTAGTATGTTTCTCCTCCTAATTTCCTCCTATATTGATGACTCTCACAGTCTGGTTGGTGTTAATAGGGTTGCTTCCATCTCCATGAATGATCACCTCCTGATGATTCCACTCAAACTTTATAACATGATGCAGGGTAGAAGCTACTGCCCCAGCTGCGTGTATCCATGGCCATCCTAACAACAGATTGTAGGTGGCGGATATGTCTAGCACTTGGAATTTGAAATCAAACCAGGTCGGGCCCATCTATAGATCAAGGTTGAGTTCTTCGATAGTGACTCTCTGAGATCTATCGAATGCTTGCACATTCATGCTTCCTATCCATATCTCATGCAATCCTTTACCTAATCTTTTCAGAGTGGTCAGCGGGCATATGTTCAGGCTCGAACCTCCATCTATCAAGACCCTGGCAATGATCTTGTCTTCAAATTCTGGAGGTAACTCATCTTCGTGGAAAGTAATTTTATGACTCTCCAGTACCTATCCAACCATGTTATCCATCTCCGCGCTGGTGATACCGGCGAGTACATAAGCTTTGCTTAACACTTTCATCAAGGCATTCTTGTGCACGTCTAAATTTTGCAACAGTGATGAAATGGATATCTGGGCGGGAGTCTTGTTCAGGTAATCAACAACAGAGTATTCCCTCGCATGTAACTTCCTCCAAAGATCGTCAGTACTCGTCTCAATGACAGATGGCTTAGATGAAGCTTCTTGCTTGTTCCTCATACCTTGTGCAGTATCTGTCTCTTTCATCTTGGCTTTTCCTTTTCTTCTTGCCTCCGCGACATAATCCTATAGGACGACATCAGACTTATAAGATGGTGTGGGAGATACCATCACAATGAAAGGCATAGCTACCTTGATCTCAAACGGTGCCTAGTTTTGCAACACAATCAGTGAGAGGGTGACATGAGATGTTTTAGGAGCATACCCCTCTCGAATAAGTCCAATGGATCCCTCCCGATCCCATTCCTCATCAGTTTCTATCACATTCACTCCATCGCCCCTATGATCCTGGGGAGGGTTATTATGGATATTTGGTACAGTTTCATTTGCCTGTATAACCTTGGTGTCGATCAGTGTCTGAATCTTGTCCTTCAACATGCTGCATTCTTCAATGGTATGACCCTTCATGCCTGAGTGATAGGCACAAGTTTTGTTGGGGTTAACCCACTAGGAAGGGTTCTTAATAGCAGCAACAGGAATATGGGTGACATAACCAGCCCCTATAGTCTCTCATATAGTTGGGCTATGGGTTCAGCAATTGGGGTATATTGTTTGGGAGCTCTGCGTCAAAGTTTTGGGCGTGGCATTGGATAGTGTTGGTGGGCGGTAGAGGTGAATGGTAATATGTGGGTTGGGTGTTATAGGTATGGTAGGTGGTGGCACAATATTGGTATTTTGGAGGTGAAAGTTGATATGTGGGTGGAAGTGTTTGGTATGTAAGGGGAGACTTAGGGCCCTGGTCTACCATCACGGTACCCACTTCTTTCTTTTTCGAAATACCTCCTGATTGCACGGGTTTGTTTGTGGATTGTAGAGCCTCGAAATTTGTCACCATCCCACTCTTGATTCCTTCTTCTATCCTTTCCTCTAGCTTGATGATGTTTGAGAACTTGTGATTCTCGATAACCATCAACCTTTCAAAATACTGCGGATCTTAAGCTCTAACAAAGAACATGTTTATTTGTTCTTCATCAAGTGGCGGCCTCACCTTGGCAGCCTCTGATCTCCAATGAATAGCATACTTACGGAAGGTTTCTGTTGGCTTCTTCTTAAGGTTTTGAATATAGAAAACGTCTGGCACGTTCTCTATATTTAACCTGAATCTGTCCATGAAATCCGATGCCATGCTCACCCAATTCGCCCAATTTTTTGGATTCTGACTGATACACCAAGATAAGTCATCTTGTGTAAGACTTTGCATGAACAGTTTCATGCGGATTTGATCATTCTTACCCACTTCTACAAGCTTGTCATAGTAGGTTCTCAGATGCACCTTTGGATCACCAATACCATCGAACATCTCAAACTTGGGAGGTTTGTAAACCTCCGGTAGTTCTACATCTGGCTGGATACACAAATCTTAATAGTTTAAACATTCAGCACCCTTCCCACCTTCAATACTCTGGATTCTCCTTGTTAGTTTCTTGAGTTCTTCTGCCATGTTTCAAATTAGCTGGTCCTTCTCTGTCGGCTCAGGTATGTATAGGGTTCGTTGCGGGGTATGGGGTAAGGTTTCCACGTATATCGGGTTGCCTAGATGAGTTCCTGGAACTTGGGTTTATGGGTGATCATTGATGAGAAAATTCATGCAAATGTTTGCCTCATTCCATTAGTGTGAAAATAAGCCAAATCAATCTTTCACTAAATCGACAATAATAATAAAGTCACTAATGACATTAAGCCTTATTACATCGAAATCTAATCTAATCTAGAAAGCAGTAAAGAACATTATCTCCTAATCTACTTGGTCCCTGAAGGACCTTCTCCATGTTTGGCTCTCTTGACCCTATCAATCACATTCCCTAGATCGCACATGTCTAGTAGCAAGTAAGCCTTTGCCAGCTTCTCTCCTTCATTATCGTCCATGCCTTGACACTCCCAAAGCCTCTTTCTCATCTTCCCTTCTAGCTCCATCAATCCTTGCTCTGGATATTCTAACCTTTCTGTCGACTTATTGGCAATCTCCTTCTATTCCCTTATCTCCTCCATGTTCACTTTATATTCTTCCAGATGCTTAGCTTCGAACTCGAACACCCTTTTGCGTAGCCTCCTATACTTTACATGTGCTTCATCCACCTCATCTATGATCCTATCTTTCAAATTTACTCTCGGTTTGATGTCTCCAACTATGTCGTCCTCCAACCAAGAGAGATAGTAGTACATATGACCGACGTGATACATGTCTGGTTCAATAGTCTCTCCTTCCACGATGATCTTTTAGTTCCACATGTGTTGCGCTTCGAACTTTAACAGGATGACATCCCCTTTGAAATCTGCCTTATACTGAACCATGTTGAAAACCCGAGGTATGACCTATTTCCTTCCAGCTTGCCTCATTACCCTTATAGGAGCATAAGGATAGATGCCTTGCAACCCGATCAGTACTAAGTGAGTAGTTCCTTTGGATATGATAATGAACTCACTACTAGGAAACAATTCAAACATCCAATGCACTTGCTCATCTATCAGATTGCTAAAGAAACGTACCCAACCTACAATATTTCCCGGCTTTGCAAACCTGTCTGGAAGGAATGTCATTTTCTTTGGATGATGACTAGCTATGTAGTCATTCAGTGGCCTTCATAGAAGCTCTTGGTGATAATCACCCCTCTGAAAGTGTTCCAGAAGCCAAACTTGTAGTAAGAGATTACAACTCTCAAAGTGTCCGGACCCATGCTTGCATCGATCCAGAGCACGGTACATCTCAGCTAAGATCATCGGAATGATAGTGTACTTTTGTCCCTCGATACCCTCCATTAATGTCCTGGCGAACATGGCTAAGTGACTATGAACTATTCCCCTTTGCCTCAGAAAGATCAACAAATCCAAGAAACAGACTATGAAAACATAAACCCGGCGGTGCACCTATCCCAAAGAGGTAATGTCTAGATCCTCATGATGAAGGCGATATGATTTGCTATGCCCATAATGCTCATAGAGAAAGTCAAAGGGTATATATGATTTCTTCAGAAAACTGCGTGGAGTGCGATTCTCTGGCACCAATAGTCCTGGACTATCCCATGTAACTTGGCGAAACCCCCTATTTCATCCAAGAGAGAAGTCATTTCTATATTGCTAAATCGGGAAACAACTCTCTTCTCATCCCAGAACATAGTAGCAATCTCGATCAGTTCCCTATTTGGTTGAATGTTCAGCAAAGATGATAGGTCACCAAGTACTCTCCTCACATTGTTTCTGTCACATGGTGCAAGGTCTTTCCACCAGTCAATTAGCAAAGGCGGGATATTCTGGACCATATCGAACTTGGGGATTTCGTGCTTTATTTTCTGCAAATAAATAAAAGTTAGCTATTTCCCCCCTCCAAATTTGCCATTTTCACAATAATGATCAGTATGTTGACACGTATTCTTCAAGTAATGCACATAATATGATGGTGTCCTTTGGGATTATGAAAATCCCGATGGACTTTGTACAAGGTTCATCTAAGCGAGTTCTTATGTCAATGATGTCTCAATCTGTACTAGGTTTAGCATGATGCATGTATATTTCAAATCAGAGTATGGTTTTCTAGAGAGGTCTAGACTGGTACTCTCAAGTGGATAACTTGAGAGGGAAAGGCACGGGACCATCGTCGGCACCGTTGATTGACTAGTCTACCGCATATAAGACTTTCCGGTTTAAAAGAGTGTTTTTAGGAAAGTGTGGACACTCATCAAGCGCCGCTATGTTAATAATAAGCATGAGTGGAGTATGATGTTGAAAGCAAGCTTTACACAAAAAAGTAACACGTTGCAAAATATTTGCATGATGAAAATGCATATAAAAGAAAGTAGATAATATGGTAAAGATGAATAGGAGGAAGAAAAGAAAAAAAAAGACAAAAGAGAGAAGTCAGTTTAACTCATAAAAATGTGCGAGAATGTAATGAAGCAAATAAAGAAATGAGGATGGGAGAGACATGATATAGCAGTCTTGGACAAGATGAAGGAAACGGAGAGATGACGTTCATATCATAGCAGTAATGAAAAAAAGGGCGGGGATATTCATGTCATAGCAATTTAGACAAATAAAGGAAAATAAGGGAAGGGATATGCATGCCCTCAAATAATTCACACAAGTCAACTTCGTTATGGTAAGAGCGTAAGTATAAATCCCCAGCATATTCTCCATGATGTGTGACAACTCTTTTAAATATGTATTAAAGAGAGGAGTCGCCACTTAACGATTTTTAAGGTGCGTTAGGGCACTTATTTGAGAATAATTCTGTTTCAAATAGTCTTCGTCACCAAAGATCGGGTAAGGGCTCAAATTACCTCGAAGAGAAGGTGTTAGGCACTCTTCGAGGTCCACAGAGGTGGGTCCCAGCCGAAGTTTACGCTATGTGGATTATTGAATTATAATTAAGCTAAGTGATCATATAAGTGAAAAAAACGATGCGGAAGTTGAAGGTTCTATATAAATAGTGTAAAGAAATAACATAAGAATTGAACTATATAAATAATCAGTACAAGTCTTAGAAGTTATAGGAATACAGCTGCGTTGGTTTATATTTGATGACTAGGTGTGAATAGCAAGCATATAAAGGGAAGGGGGGTCCTATATTTTTTAGCCTAAAGGATCACCCCGTGCAACATAAATAATACTTCGCAATTTTTTTAGGGTAGGGGTTGCTCATATTATTCAGCGGACACATACTGTCATCTCCTACTACCCAATTACTATGTTAAAGTTATTTACCTAAAGCGCTTTAATTCAATTATAAACCGTGTCCTATGTGTGCATTACCCGTCCCATTCCTATAGTCCAAGATGCTTTGGACCTATTGTTTGGGTGGTTCTAGACTTTACTTAGGGTACTCAAAATGATAAAACTAGTCGCACATTCAAAACAAGTAGGACTGCACATAATAGCAATGAGTGGCTCATGTTAGCCTCCACACATAGCAACAAAGGCACACGTGCAAATTTCATATTAGGCCGTAAGCAGTTTCAGAATCAAGGAATATTATAGTCGTTAAGTCTTATAGACATGGCTTCTATGTGATCCCAGTTTAAAACGTCCTACAGGCAGTGCTACTACTTCAGACTATCGAATTTACAAATTACAGATATTATAAAACCTATCGACATGATCTATAAGTGATTTGCGCAATGGGACAGTGAAACCATTTGAAAACTCAGAATTACCCATGTTTGATCCTATTGACATGCTTTCTAAGCGAATAATAGTATCCTTATGAGTAGGTTCTGTAATAGTTGGTATTTAAACACAATTTTTATCATTCTTATTCCTATAGGCATGCTAATCAATTAAGGCCCTATAGACATGATATCTAGATGAATATTAGCATATGACGCCATAGGCATTCTATCTAATAATCACACTGCAATTGCACAAGTTGAGCAAATAATTGTTGACATTTGATTCCTATAAACATGTTATCTAATAGCGCATAGAAGTAGATATGTGAACAAGTAGGGTACTTAAACTCTTACAAACATGCTTTTGATGATGTACGGGTATTAGACAAGTTAAGTAGGTGAAGTGTTCGAGTTCCTATAGGCATGATTTCTATTAGTGTATAGAAATAGTGAATGTAGAACAAAGTAGAACAAAGCATATAGACCCTATAGGCATACTCTCTACCCGTTCATATAAAAATTAAGGGATACCCGTTCCCCCCATTCCACTAATTACCCGACTATTTTGTTTACAAATTATTACATGACCAAAATAATGAATATGAGTATAAATATTACACACTGAACATCTGCAGGCCCAAGAGCAGTGGGCAAATAATTGTTGACATTTGATTCCTATAAGCATGTTATCTAATGGCACATAGAAGTAGATATGTGAACAAGTAGGGCACTTAAACTCTTACAAACATGCTTTTGATGATGTACGGGTATTAGACAGGTTAAGTAGGTGAAGTGTTCGGGTTCTTATAGGCATGATTTTCTATTAGTGTATAGAAATAGTGAATGTAGAACAGAGTAGAAAACAAAGAATATAGACCCTATAAGCATACTCTCTACCCGTTCATATGAAGATTAAAGGATACCCGTTTCCCATTCCACTAATTCCCCCAACTGTCTCGTTTACAAATTATTACAGGCCCAAAATAATAAATATGAGTATAAATATTACACACTGAATAACTGCAGGCCCAAATGAAAAAAACCCAGCATAGCCTGGGCCTTCAACAGGTTCATTCTCACACGAATAGCAGAACTTGATCCAAACACGTCTCAAATAGGAGAGTGTGTCCATTTGCAAAGTCCAGGGCCATACATGAACTCATACTAAGCCCAACAATTACAGATTAACCACTTAACCATATAAGTTAACTAACTACACATATCAATCAATTGAACAGCCCTGAAGCAATACCTCATAGGACAGGATTACATGTCATCCAGCAGGATTCACAAAAAGTATATTGGCACTTGCATTTTAGAAGCTAGGGTGATAGGATTGGTCAAATAAGGAAACTAGGAGAACCAGTAGAACTTAGTTTCCACATGGTGAGTTTTTCATGAAAAACTAACAACATACACTACAAAAAATCAGAATTATTGTGGCGGTTATATTACTCTAATTAAAAATGGCGTTTCACCAGCCGCCAAATTAAATTTTTTTATAGCGACAGTTATTTCGTATTGCGGTGGTTAGAACCGCCGTAATATTTTAATCACAACATTTTAACTATTCCCTCAATAAGTTTTAGTATTTTCCCCTCATAATTTGAGACTCCCTCCAGAATTCCCCCAATTCCTTCCCTCCATATGTATCGTATCTCTTTACCCCAATTTCTATTTCCCACAGTTCCTTCCCCCAATTCTTTCTATTTCCCTCAATAGGCAACGAACTCCCAATTTTCTAACTTTAAATTCTTCTATTTCTCCCAATCTGTTTCTCTGGCTAGAAGAATCGAGATTCAAATCATAAATTCATTTAGCAGCTTCAATAATCTTCAGGTAATGACGCTTATTTAGTACCAAAAGTTTTTTTCTCTTTATTAGGTTTCATTCATATAGCGATTTTCCCCAATTCTGTTCTAATTTGTATTTTCCTCAGTCCGATAATCTATGATTCATTTATTCAATTGAATATATAACATCCAAAATACTAATCTATTACTAGAAAAAAGGAAAACTGAATGACGATTGCTATTATTAGAGAATATTAATGTTCTAATAGTTTCAGTACTTCTTTCTTTTAATTTTGAGTCCATTTTTTGTTATTTTTCTGTTCAATTAGTTTGGTATTTCTTTAAATTTTTGCTGCTTTGTTTGGTATTTCAATTGCATGCACTTAATTTTGATATTTTAAGTTGTTGTTCTTTCTAATATTAACCTAAATATTATATATGGACTTGATAGTTAGCCGAGAGATCAAAAACTGCTGGTGAAGCTATTGGGATCGAGGTCGACAGTAAAACATTTGATGAGTATAGCTCGTTTTAATTAAATTTTGTCCTTTCTTTTGAGCAGATTTATTTTTATTAAAAGGTAGATTCATTATATCTTTTGTCACTAGCGGATTAGCAGATCTTTCTTCTATAATAGGTTTAACTTATTTATCAAACGATTACCAATTGTATAGGTAGAAAGATATGTCATCCAACTGTAAGAATCTGAAGTAGTAAGTTAACAGTTTGACATTGTGTATGTGCAAAATTTTTGAAAGAATAACTTACTTCAGATTAAGTGGATATATTCACTAATTATTGCAGGCTCCTACATATAAAGCTTCTGATAGTTATGTCCTAATTCTAATAGAAGAAGTAAATATTTTCTATATGCATTTTTATATCATAAGAGGCTTCTCATTAGGTAATTTCTTTAACTAGTTGATCAAATCAAGATCAGATGTTATATTGGCTGCATCTTGCTCTTAGGGCATTATCTTTATTCACAGACCAAATCTGAAAATAGGAGATTATTTTTTACTCTTAGGGCATTATATTTTACTTTTATTCACAGACCAAAACTAATTTTTGTTATCTTATGAAATGATGTTATTTCACATATAAGCTTTTGAACTATCTTTTCAGTTTTGATATTGTGATGTTATCTTATATCTTCCTTTCTAGCCATGCCAAGTGATAAATCTTAGATTAACAAATCACAAAACACACCTGAATATGCAGATGGTCTAAGACAATTTTTGGATTTTGCTTTTGAGCACGGGTATGTGGTTTTAACAAGTGGCAAAGAAGAGATGTAGTTGAAGAGCACCTGATTCTTAAACGTTTCCCAAAAAACTATAAAATTTGGTATTGGCATGGTGAATAATCAAATGCAACTGTTCAACAGACTTCTCAGAGCACCCATGTCATAGAAGATAATTTACATCCCCAAGATCCAATGGAAATTATGATTAATGATGCGTTTGGGTTCACCAGGAACAATGTCAACGAGCCTGGTGTGTCTTCTAATCATATAAATAGAGAAGAAATATTTGATGAAGAGCACATTGAGGGGCATAATGAAGATTATACAAAGTTCTATGAATTGGTCGAAGATGGAAATCAACCATTATATGAAGGGTGTACAAAGTATTTTAAATTGTCCTTTCTAATCAAATTGTATCATATAAAGTGTCTTTGTCAAATGACTAACAAAGCGATGAGTATGATATTAGAATTGTTAAAAGATGCCTTTGAAGATGCCAAGATTCCTGGTTCTTTTTATGAGGCCAAGAAAACCATCTACAAACTTGGTCTTAATTATAATAAGATACATGCCTGCCCAAATGATTGTATGCTATATTTTGGCGAAGATGAAGGCTTGCAAGAAGAAGCAGCCTGCAAAGATATTGCGCTACTTTCCACTAAAGCCAAGGTTGCAAAGATTGTTCATGTGCTCTAAAACTGCTGAGTCTATGAGATGGCATTCTTTAGAGGGTAGCCAAGATTGATTGATGAGGCATCCCAAGGATTCTCAGGCTTGGAAAACTTTTGACTTGCTTCATCCTGAATTTGCTACAGATCCTCGAAATATACGGCTAGGCCTAGCTAGTGACGGTTTCAATCCTTTTGGAGAAATGATAACTAACTATAGTATCTGGCCAGTGGTACTTATTCCATACAAACATCCTCTTGGGAGTGCATGAAACAAACTTCATTCATACTCTCAGTGATCATTCCAGGAAATCAAATGCCGAGCAATGACATAGACATGTATTTACAACCTCTCATCCAAGAGTTGAGGGAATAGTGGTACGATGGAGTGCAGACATTAGATTATTCAAAGAATGAAATATTTAAAATGCGAGGAGCATTGATGTGGATAATTAGTGATTTTTCTGGGCTTGGTACATTATCTGGATGGAATACATACACTCAGTTTGCTTGCCCCACGTGAAACTTTGATACAGGCTCTTGCAGATTGAAGCACAGTAGAAAGTGGTATTTTATGGGTCATCATTATTTTCTTGAAAGCGGCAATCGGTTTAGATTGCAACGTGTTCATTTAATGGGAAAATTGAGCAACGGGAGCCATCAATTGCATTATCAGGGTCCGACATCTTGAAACAAGTGAAGGGCATTAATGTCAATTTTAGAAAAGTACCTGTTTTGAATGATAAAGGTAAAAGAACTCGAAGACAAACTGTTAATTAAGATAGATCGAGACAGTGGAGAAAGAGGAGCATATTTTTTTATCTTCCTTACTGGGAAACGAACTTGTTACGTCATAATCTAGACCTTGTGCACATTGAGAAGAATGTGAGTGAGAATGTGATATATATTTTACTCAATGATTCTGAAAAATCAAAAGACAATATTAAAGCTAGGAAGGATCTTAGATAAATATGTATAAGGAAGGAACTTTGGGCAGATGAGAATGGAAGCTATCGTCCATCTTTGGGTATTATTTTAAATACAAAGAAAGGTGGATTCAACAAAGATATATTTTTGCGGACCTTAAAGAATGTCAAAATGCCCGATGGATATGCGAGCAACGTTTTGAGATGTATCGACTTGAAACAACGGAAGCTCTTTAATATAAAGAGTCATGATTTTCACATTCTCATGCAGCACTTGTTACCAATTGCCATACAAAATATTTTACCTGACAAGGTGACTGCAGTGTTAATAGAGTTGAGTTCGTTCTTCCGACAACTCTGTTCCAAAAGCTCAAGCCCAATAGACCTTGATAGGCTTCAATCTCGACATTTTCTCACTATGAATCACTTGAAAATGTTATTCCCTCCAGCGTTCTTTACCATCATGGTTCATTTAACTTGTCATCTAGCTGGTGAAGCAAAACTTGGGGGACCGCAACAGTGTCGATGGATGTATCCTGTGGAGAGCTAAAAGATTTTTTATTGTTTAATTAGAGTTTATTCTTTAAGACAAAGATGTTAAATTGTAATCGTTAACTAACCATTGATTTTTTATTTAGGTATTTGGGACATTTTAAGTCCTATGTGCGGAACACGTCATAACCAGAAGGGTCCATAGCTGAAGGATACCTAGCTGAAGAGGCTCTCACTTTCGGTTCTCAGTATTTTGAAGGGATTGAAACAAGAATCAATAAGCCCCGTCGTGTTGATGATTATCCGGAGGATAGAGTCTCGACAAATTCATCTAGCATTTTTCCACCGGTTGGTAAAGGAGTAGCAATAGAAACATTTAAGTTGTCACTTATAGTGAAACGTCAAGCACATCGATATGTGGTACTAAATTGTCCACAAGTCATGTCGTTCATTGAGTGAGTATTTAATGCAAATCTAAACAAAAATTATATTAAATATGTAGAAATTACATAAATAATTAATATTTGTATCATCATTTCATGTAGTGAATTTAAAGATCATGTACGAAGGCACTGGAAGGGTCGAAAGCCTACCGGTACGCAGATTGAGAAGATAGTTAATAATGACTTCATTGATTGGTTTTCCCGAAAGGTTTGTTACAAATATATTAGAATTTTACAAATTTAAAACTATGCCTAACATAGTTTTTTAATTCTTATTTCAGATTGTGAACCCAGACATTTTGAATACTGTATCAGATGCCTTAAAGTTTTTAGCAGATAGTCCATCACCACATGCTAGAAGATTTACATCATTTAATATCAACGGGTTCAAATTTCTGACTTTACAGCGAGAGAATGGATTGAAAACTCAAAACAATGAAGTATTTTTTACTTCATCCACATCTTGTATTGCTAGTGATGCTGATAGAAACCTGAGGCAAGCAGATTTGCCATATTATGAAAAATTAGAAGACATCATTGAACTTAACTACTATGGTCGATTTCGGGTTACACTATTCAAGTGTAAATGGGATGACACAACTAGGGATAGGGGGTTTAGAATAGATGCATGTGGATTTTCTTCTGTTAATTTTTCATTGGCGATCGTGAAGAGCATGATGCATACATTGAAGCTTCACAAGCTCAAATAGTATATTATGTGTACGATGAGGTGAATAAAGGTTGAAGTACTGTTGTTCACTTGAAACCAAGAGACTTATATGATATGGGAGGAGAAGGAGATAATGAATTTCCTGAGAATGAGTCATTCCCAGTGCAAGACTTAGATCAACACTTTGGGGATGTTAATGATCTACTTTTGTGTAGGGAGGATGAAACTGATGAAATATTAAGTGATTGCGATATTGAAAATTAGATTGGCAAAGATGAACATATTTGAAGAGTCATTGCTAGCCCTTTTCATATTTTAGAAGGAAGCATCTTAATATATTTTCATTTCAAATTAGTTTAGATTATAGTTATGTCCTTTTTTGTTCTTGAATTGCTTTATGTTCTTGCATCTGGTTACTTTCTTTCATTAATTAAGCTTAAGTTATTTTTGTCTTGAAGTTTAAACTGGTTTGGTATCAAGGTGTTCTTGTTTTGCTTTATATACCTTTATATATGTAGAGATGCCGAAGCAAAATAAGGTTAAAAATCAATTCAAATCAGTCAAATAGAGATCTTATCTTTTTCCGAGGCAGCCATCACAGGCTCAAGCTTCATCTTCAACATCTTATCGAGTCTCTTTACACTCTACACTGCCTACACAACCTACACGGCCTGTTATTTTAGTTGATGGAGTCTCTTCGCAGCACGTTGTTCCATCTTCATCATCTGATGGAGTCTCTTCGCAGCATGTTGTATCATCTTCATCATTTGATGGAGTATCTGCTCAGCCCGCCGTTCCATCTTCATCATCTGTGCAGTCTATTCACGACAAACTAGACGTAGTACTAGCAACGAAGAGCCTCATTGGTTTGCCGATGGTATTGGTACATATAAATTTCAAGTGATTGAGTATTCTTTTTGTTTTCCTTGTTTAATGTTTTAACTTGACTTTATTTTGTTATAGATGAAAGTAAATTAATAAAAAATATTAGATTGAAGGTTAAGGATGTCCATAACTCGGATAAAGGATTGCGTATAATTGTAGAATTTGATGAATATCATGCAGCAATTGGGAAATCGGCTGGCCTAATTGCTGGAGTTTTAGGGCAGCTTGCAACAAATCCTATGTACTTTCCTATTGGCTTTGAGAAATGGTCATCCATGCCCAAATATTTTGTGGACCGTGTTTTTAATGATATAATAGTGGTAATGCCATCTAAATTCTTTTGTTTAGTTTGTATCTTTTAGTTGTATATGTAAAACTGCAGTAAATTAATTTACTTTATATTTGTGAAGCCTCGGTTTTTCTTTAGGATTCATCAACTAATGGCAAAGGCGTGTCATAACAGCTCCCTTAACAAAAAGTGGAAGGAGTACATGCTTAAACTATGGAAGGAGGCTGAAGAACCATTATTAAGTAAAGAAGATATCATCAAGAACGCTCTGGATGGCATACCGATGGACCAATGGGCACTGTATGTTACTTATCGCTTGAAAGAGGAGACAAAGGTACTTTCTTCTGCTATTGCTTCTACTGCTGCTTTTGTACTGTTGCTCTACTCTGAAAAATGCCAACCTTAGATTGAAAACCCAAAACTAAACTTGCCTAGAAACAGAGACATTGGCAATGTGAACATGTTACTCATCTTTCTTTTATTGGTCGAAAGTTACGCTCAACTGGCTAGTGAGATAAATCTACCAAAAAATAGACTAGAGATCAGAGAAGTTATTTTTCTTGTTGGTAAAACTTTTGTTGATGGATCAGAACAAAAGACAAACCTGTGTTTGATTATCTTCACAATAACATATAACATGATGTAATTCATGAGTTTAAAGTTCTCTGAAGAAGTTCTATATGTATTGTCTTGACGATGGATAAATTCAATCACTGAACTTAAATTTTTATTTATATCATAGTAGCTTCTGCTTCTACTTATTTTGGTCTTATGTAATAGAATTTCACCTATTTAATTTGTAGGAGCGTTGCAAGAAGAATGCACAGATTCGAAAAAACCAACTTCCTCATACTTGTGGTGCTATGAGTTTGGCTAGAAGAAGGGATGCAATGGTAGTTTAAGCGATTAACTTAGATAAGATATATATTCTCAATTAACTACTAACATTATTTATTTTAAAAATTTCAGAAGGCGATGGGAAAAGCTTTTGACCGAGGCAGAATATGGGCTGAGACTCATAAAAGGAAAGATGAGAGTTATGTAACTGATGAGACTATGGTGATTGGGGTAAGTAACATTTTTGGTGCCTTCTGCTGTGAAATTCTATTTTATATTGGTACTGCTTGTATAGTGGGTTTCCACAACTATTTCAATATAGAATGAAGTTTCCACAGCTATTTTTAGAGCAACCGCTCCTATGTATGTTTTTGTCGTTAAATCTTTTATTGCCGTCTAAAAGTTTATGGGTTGATATTACTGAAAGTAGAAATCTTGTGTCATTTAGACATTAGGTAGTTGCTTCATTTGGATTCTTGCATTTTATAATAGCGAAAGAAGCTGAGGAAACTGCTTAAATTAATGTTCTCTTTGAAATCCTTTAACCTTTTCCATATCATCCTCAACTAATCTCTGTTAATAAAGCTTATATACATTAAAATAAGGCAAAGTAGAGGAATTTGAACAGAAACAAGTTCAAAAGAAGGTTGAATTCAATGTGGTTGATCTTTTTAGGACACAAATAAATCAACACCAATAGGAGTATAAGAAGACACATTTGGAGCTGGTGATTTTTTCTTGTCTCTGCAGTTCATGTGACAAAATCAAAGAAATGTATGAATAGTGAATAATCCAATACATATTATATCACACTTATTAATTGGAAAGGAGAAGATTTCACTCAAGTGTACCCGAAATAAACTATCGTTATGGAGCTTAAAGTTCAGCGGATCAATCTTTGACCAACTTCCTGCTGTTAGCTTTTCTTCTGTACTTTTACAAGGAGTTTGGAGCCCGGCCTTGGGATGATAAAGATGTTTTTTCGATGTACCAGTCATTTGATCTATTGCTTAATTTATGCTTTTTCAAATTTTGTAGGAAAGAATTGAAGAAATTCGAAGTGAAAGAGCAGAAAGTCTAGATGAACCTTGACCAAATGATGCACTTGGCATAGTATTCGGTCCCAAGCACCCCGGCCGTGTTCGAGGTTTAGGCTTGGGTGTAGTTCCAATTATAGCATTCAAACAGACATATGCGAGATACCATCGTGGTTATGTGGGTTCATCTAGCACTACCGCTCCAACTCCGAAGTGGCAGCAAGAGATGACAGATGTGAAATCAAAATTAAATGCACTAATTAGCTTATAGATTAAATGCTCCCAGTCACTTGTACATCGCGATCACGGAAATACGCATGCGATCGCGAAGAAGAAATAACACTGCCCTCACAAAAGCACTACACGAACGTGCAACAAGGGATGCAAACGCGGTTCATCACTGACTCAGCTTACGCGATCACAGACCTCTCTATGCGAATGCGAAGAAAAAGGTACCGACCTCCCCAGCATGGTCGCCGACTACGTGATCGGGAAACACCTACTGCAGACGTGATGAAGCAACACTCATACACATGTGATCGTAGACCGTATAATGCGAATGCGAAGAAGGAAAAGGGCCAGCCACCAAACAGCATATGCGATCACAACTGGACCTTCACGATCGCGAATAAGGACATCAGGCACCAGCAAATCAACATTCTAAAAACATGGAAAAATGGCCCGTAGCCTCTCTGAAACACACCCGAGGCCACCGGGACCCCGTCCGAACATACTAACAAGTTCTTTAACATAGCGCAGACCTGCTCAAGGCCTCAAATGACATCATACAATATCAAAACTACGAAGCGTACCTCAAATCGAACTCGCGCTGAATCATATCAAATTAGCCCGAAATGACGTCAAATTTTGCATGCAAGTCCCAAATTATACAACGGAGCTATACCAACTCCCGGAATAGAAATCTGTATCCGATATCAACAAAGCCAACTCCCGGTCAAACCTCTCAACCTTTAAAACTTTCAACTTTTCAATTTTTGCCAAAATGCATCAAATCAACCTACGGATCTTCAAATCCAATTCCGGACACATGGCTAAGTGCAAAAATACTATACGAAACTATGGGAATTATCAAAATACCATTCCGAAGTCGTCTTCACAAAAGTCAAACTCCGGTCAACTCTTTTCACTTAAGCTTCTAAAAATAAGAATTATTCTTCCAAATCAATCCCGAATCATCCGAAAACCGAGCTCGACTACACACGCAAGTCATAATACGAAGCTGCTCGAGACCTTAAGCCACCGAACGGGGTGCTAATTCTTAAAACGACTGGTAGGTTCGTTACTTTGCGCATAGCGGGAGCTTAGTGCAGTGGACTGCCCTTTTTCTGTTCAACCCGAAACACTCCAGAGGCATTTTTGAAGAGGGTTTTCTTTTCAAATTCATTGGTAAGCATCTTTAACTAGTTTTCAAGCAATTCTAACTACTTTTCATGAAATTTTAATATCAAATCTATGAATTTCATAGTAGAAATTAGGGGTTTTAGATACAATTTAGGGATTTTATAAAATTGAGATTTAGACCTCAAATTGAGGTCGGATTTCAAGACAAATTTTATATCCGGGCTGGACAGTGAATAGATAATCAAGATTTGGTCTGAATCTCGGATTTCGACCAAGCGGTCTCGGGGTTAACTTTTGTTGACTTTTCTAAACATGATCAAAATTGAACTTTTTTTATTCGTATGGTAGTTTCTAAAGCTTATTTTGGATTGATTGATGGATAATTGACTAGATTCGGTTGGATTGAAGGCTTGTTCGAAAGTCAAAGTCGTGGTTGATTATTGATTTGATTGAGAAAAGAGGTAAGTGTTGTATTTAATTTTGACCTGAAGGAATTAGGATTTATTGCTCTATTTGCTACGTGAATTATTTGTGGGGACGGCGTATATGCGAGGTGGCGAGTGTATATGCGCTGTCATGGGTTAAAGTATTGGATTATTTAATTTTATGTCATTTATTTCATGTTATAACTCGTTACCTGCTTTGATTGTTACATGTCCTTACTTGTTATTCATGCCTTTTTTGTTATGTGTCATTTAGTTGTTACAAATTTTGGTTTATTAATTCTTCGATCAAAATCTGCTTACTCGTTATGTGTTCCTACTTGTATTAATTGTATATCTTCATTGTTCCATGCTTGCACTTGTCTTTATTGTCTTTACCTTATTTGTTGCACTTTAATATGTTGTATCGGATTATGTGAGTCTTTTAGCTATTCTTGTGTTAATGATTTATCGAGGTTTCTGAATATGAGATATTGGTAGTTCTCTGTTTGTACTTGTAGTTCTTTGATGTTATATACACTTTAGTTTCTTTTGTGTTGGGATTACGGAATTTGGTTTTGTTGAGTTGTTCATGTTAATGAGTTGATATTGGAAACGGGTTACGCGCCGCAATAATATTGAAATAAATTGATAATGGGATCAGGTTGCATGTCGCAACAGATATTGATATGACATTGGGATCGGATTGCACGCCGCAACAGATATTGAAATGATATTGGGATCACGTTGCGTGCCGTAATGGGGTATGGTGTGTTGTAACTATTTGTAGCTATCGTGTTCTGTTTCTGTACTGCGATATGAGGTTATGAGTTGATGTTATTCTGGGGCGCTCTGCTAGTTTACATTCGGGTCTCGTTCTTATGAGTTTATTTATTTTCTCTATATTTCTATTCTCTTTTATTATTATTCGTACATGTTATTAATTAGTGTCTTGTCATAACCTAGCCATCACTTCGTCGAGTTTAGGCTCCACACTTATGGAGTATACGGGGTCGGTTGGTACTCACATTACACTTGTTCACTTATTGTGCAGATCCCGCTGTTGGTCCTGGCGGCGCGTAGAGGAGATTGCTCGGATCCGAGTTCTTCAGGAGACTTGAGGTAGAGTTGTACGACGTTCGCAGTCCCTGAAGTCTCCTTCTATCATGTTTTACTGTTTATCTAGTTTCAGACACATGTATTTCATTTCAGACTATATTTGTGTATTTTAGTCACTCATGTATTTATGACTCCAGATTTCTAGGATTAGTATAGACTGCATTACTCATGTATTTATTATTTGTATTTCGGAGCATTTCAGTTGTTATTTATTATTATTCTGCTTATAAGTTGTTAAAAATGGTTAATTCATTAGATAATGCTGACTTGCCTAACAAGTATATATTGGACGCCATTACGGCTCCGTGGTTGGAATTTCAGGTCATGACATTGTAGCTGTAAAGGTTGGAAACATTAAACACACCATGTTGCTAAGATTCACTTATTTGTCACTCTGTGTTTGAACTTTAGTTTTGGGAATCCATTTATATACGAGTTTAAGTTATATACACTTAATAGCGCATAACGTATAATAATATTTATATTATCATTGTAATTTTTACCGGTTAAATTTGCTAATTTGTACACCTTATTTACGGAAAGTTGAATCTGATCAATTCAATCAATAGTTTGGTTAAACTACGAGATGAAAGCTTGATGGTAGTTTCCTGCCTCTTGTAATAATTACATGTTGTATTTACTCAAGTCATTTTTTATACGCTAAATTAAATAAAAATTCTTCGACATGACAACATTAATCATAATAGCCAAGTCAACTCAGTCAGTATAACCACAAATAATTTCTTGAAGTTTATTTAGATTATTTGATCGCATGACACCAAAAATTACAGCACGGATCCGAAGAAAAAGACCATACAACATGATGATACAAACATAATTTGATAATATTTTCTCACAATGACTACAATTCTAGTGAATTGATAGCGTTTTTATTCTTTCACAACAAGACAACACACCAGTTTTTATTTATCATAAATAAGAAACGAGAACTTCGAGAGCATTTGATGCTTATGCTTATTTGCACTTGTGGATAATATAGTTCTTATTCATATTTAATTTATTTTTAAAAAAAATAATTATCCAATCATTTTTAATGAACAATATAAATGAATAACTATATTCTTTTAATCATTTTGCTACCACCAATCATAATAGCCAACTAGCCAAGCCTACTCAATCAGTATAAACACAAATAATTTCGATTATTTCTCTTGACACCAAACCTTACGGTACGGATCCCAAGAAAAGACCGTCATAATATAAACATAATTTAATTCAATTTTCTCATAATAACTACAATTCTAGTGAATTGACAGTGTTTTTTTTCGTTCACACACAAGACAACACACCACTTTTTATTTATTATACACAAAAACGAGAATTCTGAGAGCATTTGATGCTTATTTGCACGTGTGGTAGCAGTAGCAATAACGTCTAAAGATGCTCTTCTTAATGCACATACCCCTCTTTGCCCCCTCTTTCTCTTTGCATTCTTCGTCGCAGTGTTCACTAATAAAGCAATAGCCAGAAAATGTCTTGCTCTTCCTTCGACAAAGTTTGCCCTCTGCCGCTTGCATCTCTGCATGGAACAACAACTTATCATTATTATTTTTCTTTAAAATCATTTATTTGTATTTAAATATATGAATTTCTTCTAAAAATGTTGAAATTTATGGTTAAAATCATTTTATGTTATAACAATAATGATAATCATTTCATATTAGCGAGTTCGTATATGATTGTGCAAAGGCATACCTAGGTGCTAGCTGCCTGTACTGCGAAAGGATTATAGCCAAACAAATTCTATTTTTGATGAATCCTCGCAATTCTATTTAATATCAAATGGTAGTTCTGGGTCCAAATAGAGCAAAATGGATAATACTGAATAATATTTATTAAGAGAGCGACTACAATTAGCTTGGGATTTAAGCATAGATACCGTTATTTTGTTATAAGAACACTATTTTTTTGAATTCAAATATATGAAAGGGTACGTTGTATTCAGAATAGTGACTAATGAAATGATGAATTAAGAAATACCAACCAGTGGATGAAATGAGGAGGAAGCAGAAGAGGAGAGCAAGGAAAGTTGTGTTCAATAGTGACTTTGCCATATCTCTGTATTTTGGATGCAATGATTTTTCTATTTTCTTTAAAGTGATTTGTGTTTGGAAACTATTAAGGGAAGACATCTATTTATAGCAAGGCTTGCAATTTATTTAATGGTTTAGTCAAATTTTCAAATGAAATTATACGTAAGTGGTTGTCTATTCAAAGAAGAAACAAGTAGTTTATGTAAGAATTTCACGTCTCTTTAAGTGACTTTAAACTAAATTTTACTATACAAATGTTGGTTAAAGTTAATTTTGGACATAATAATTTGAGTTTCCAATGTCAGAATTAAGTTAATGTTGGACATAATAATTTGAGTTTCCAATGACAGATTCTTAGATAGATAACTTTGAAAATTGCCAAGACATGGACTAGGGTTGCCATTAATTTAATTACCCAGTGGTATATAAGTCGTATCCAATAAAACTCATGAGTAAACCAGGATGGTGTCCAAGGTTGTTGTTCCCATTTCTATCATATTTATATAATTTCAAACTCCAATGAATCCATGATATGATTGTTTATTTCGAACAAAATGTTATACAAAGTCAACAGATCTCACAAAAGTAGAAAATAAAAAGATCATTATCCGAATATAGAGATATGACAAAGTCAATAATCCACCACACAACCTTTGATTAATTGCTCTTCTCTTATATATATTCTGCTTATTTCCCTAATATGTAGTGTGACGATCCAACGGGTCGTTTTGAGTATTTACATTCTGTTCAGCTGTTTGAAGCATTGAGTAGCTTCATATGATATATTATAACTTATGTGAATCATGAGTTTTGGTTTTCTGGTGATCTGGAGTTGATTTGGAAGAAAACTTCTCAACTAGAAAGCTTTAAGTTGGAAGAGTTGACCAAGTTTAACTTTTGTGTATTTGATCCCGGATCAGAGTTTTGATGCTTTCGTTAGGTCCGGATGGTGATTTTGGATTTGGGCGTATGCCCAGATTTGCATTTGGATGTTTTTTTAATGTTCTAGCGTTAATTGGCGAAAGTTAGCAATTTGGAGTTTTGGAATATTCATAAGTTTGACCGGAAGTTGACTTTGGTGATATCTGGTTCGAATTTTGGTTTAGGGACTTGGAATAGCTTCGTTATGTCATTTGAAACTTGTGTGCAAAATTTGAGGTTATGCCGAGTTGATTTGATATGGTTCGACACGAGTTTTGGAAATTGAAAGTTCAAAAGTTCATTAAATTTGATTTGAGGTGTGATTTGTGATTTTTATGTTGTTTGATATGATTTGAAGCTTCGAATAAGTTCTTAACGTGTTTTAGGACTTGATGATGTGATTGAATGGGGTCCTGAGGAGCTCGGGTGTGTTTTGGATCATTGGTTAAGAAACTAGTTAAGGATTTGGAGTTTGCCCATGATCAATATCGAGTTAAGATGACCTCTTTTTGGTGTTTTGAGTGAGCGAGCAGGTTCGTAGCGTATTTTATGATTAAAATACATATATGATTTGTGTACGGGAGGTTCCGAATGAGTTTTGGGTGCTAAAACGAAAATTCTTTTGTTGCTGATTTTCTGGTGTAAAATAATTACAAAACTGTCATTTTTGTCTCTTAAACCTTCCGATTTTCTTTAAAACTTTAAAATATCATATCTCCCTCATTTAAAGGTCAAATTTCGTGTCACGATGACCTCTTTTTTGCTCTTTTGAGTGAGTGAGCAGATTCGTAGCGTGTTTTATGATTGAAATACATATATGCTTTGTGTACGAGCGGTTCCGAATGAGTTTTGGGTGCTAAAACGAAAATTCTTTTGTTGCTGATTTTCTAGTGTAAAATAATTACAAAACTGTCATTTTTGTCTCTTAAATTTTTCGTTTTCCTTTAAAACTTCAAAATATCATGTCTCCCTCATTTTAAGGCAAAATTGGATGATTCAAAAGGCTATCTTGGGTATAATCTCACAAGGATTATGTTGGGCTTATCAAATATGAGTTTTGGGGTCATCTTGAATATGACTATAATAACTGCTGCGTTTCTTTACTTATTCCGGAATTTAGTTACTTTTTCTCACATGATTTTGGAGCTCGAATTTTGGCGGTTTTGGAGAGAATTGTCACTACATGGATTGGGGTAAGTGTTTTCTACTCGGTTTTGATTATATCCCGTAATTCCATCTTCATTTTTGGCATTTGATTGATAATTTCAAAAGAGAAATTGGGGATTTTTGTCTAAATTTTCCTAAAGTGAATTTTTTAGTATTGAGCATCGATTCACAGTCGGAATTAAGTGAAATTAGTATAGTTGGACTCATAATTGAATGTGTTGTCAGATTTTGTGAGTTTTGTCGGATTTCGAGGTGCGGGCCCGAGTTTGACTTTTTGGTTGACTTTGAGTAAATGTGTAAAGATTCGACCTTTATCGTTTGGGTTTGCTTCCCATGGCATTATTTGATGATTTGAGTTACTTTTGGCTACTTTCGAGCAGTTCAAAGGATGATTTGAGCAGGATGGCGCTTCTAGTTTATCGATTTGGCTTGATTGAGGTAAGTCTCTTGCCTAACTTTGTTGGGAGAATTTTTCCTACTAATTGATATTGTTTGCTACATGTAGGAGCGATGCATATATGAGGTGACGAGCTTATATGCATGCGCCAGATTTAATCATGCTTGGGGGTAGATTATACGATTATTTGTGTCTTGTAGGATTAAGTAACCTTGTTTCACGTTTTACTTGACTTCTAGATTAATATGAATATAAAGTTAAATGCTAGAAACCATGAATTAGCTTATTATAACCTGACTTAAATTTGACGAACTTTTTTGTAAAATTATTGATGTGCTAAATTTTGTTGTCATTACACTTAATCACAAATACATCGCTACAACCGTTATTCTTGAGAAATTGGATTCTATACTTGAGTTGAAGATCATCTTTTTGAAATTTATTGAGATACTTGAACAATGAGATTCTTGAGGTTTGTTTAATTATTATTGGCTTGAAAGCTATGATTTATGTTCATTTGGAATATTCGCTTAATCACTCTCCTTGATGTTATTCATGCTTCCTACCTTGATTGTTATTGATATGCATGTGCTTGGTGAGGAAGAGTGTAAAGCACGGAGGGTGATGCCGTACCATTTCATTTACATTATCATGTGAGAAAGAGTGTAAAGCACGAAGGGTGATACCGTGCCATTTCATTTACATTATCATGTGAGGATGAGAGAAAAAGCACGAAGGGTGATGTCGTACCATTTCATTTACAATATCATATTTTTATTTACATTATCATGTGAGGATGAGAGTTAAAGTACGAAGGGTAATGCCGTGCCATTTTATTTACATTATAATATTTTTATTTACATCATCTTGTGAAGATGAGAGTAAAAGCACGAAGGGTAATGCCGTGCCATTTCATTTGCATTACCATATTTTTATATTATCATGTGCTCATGGCACGAAGGGTGTTTCCATGTAGGCGAGGACGAGAGATATGCATTATGTGGTAACATCTTTTCCTTGAGCATACATTCATGCCTTTATCTTGAGTTGTTACTATTGCACCTATGTTTTCTATGTGACTTGTCGTTGTTGTTCTGTCTTTGTCCTCTATCTTAATTGTTGTTGTATTATCCATGTCTTCTATCTGTTTAACTTGCAAATATCATGCTTTCCTTCTTGTTCGTCATATCTACATCTGCGCCGTTTCTTATTTGTTGCACTTTTGTATGTCACGACCTGGAATTTCCCACCGACGGGACCGTGATGGCGCCTAACATTTTACTTGTTAGGAAAGCCAACATTAGAAAATCATTAAACCAATTCCTTATTTCCACTCAGTAAATAACAATAATTAACTAAGATGAAATATGATAAGTACGGAATATTATAAAATTGTATTAATTACTATCACCCGGATCTGGAGTCACAATTCACGAGCATTCTAGAATTTACTACAAGTAATAGTCCGAAAGAAATATAATTGTCTGAATAAAAGAAACAGTAGAACGGAAAAGATAGACGGGGACTTCAAGGCCTGTGATCGCCGACAGATCTACCTTGAGTCTCCGGATAGCAGACCAATAACAAAATCTCGATCAACCCGAGCCGGTATCAAAATCTGCACAGAAAGTGCAGAGTGCAGTATCAGTACAACCGACCCCATGTATTGGTAAGTATCGAGCCTAACCTCGACGAAGTAGTGACGAGGCTAAGGAAAGGCACCTACAAATCAACATGTACAATTTAACAGTGTATATACAAACAACAGAAATGAAGAACTAAACAGGAAATGTTGGGAGGGGAACATACTGAGGGGAATACAAGACAAAGAACTACAATAGAATGATCACTGGAGCAGTCAATATACCATGAATCATCAGGAATAGTGAATACAGTAAGGAAAAATGTACGGCATCACCATTCGTGATTTTATTCTCAATCTCACCATAAAATCAATAGAAACGACACGGCATCACCCTTCGTGCATTAACTCTCATATCATGGCACGGCATCGCCCTTCGTGCTTTTACACTCACAATATGACACGGCATCACCCTTCGTGCATAACACTCACAATATGGAACGACATCACCCTTCGTGCATTAACACTCACAATATGGCACGACATCACCCATCGTGCATTAACACTCATAATATGGAACGACATCAACCTTCGTGCATTAACACTCTCCCTTAAACTAATGCAATGCATAAATAACAACAGGAGATAAAATAACAAGTACAAACCTTACTTCAACATTTGGTTCCATAATATAAATCTCAACTTTTAAATAAATAATCGGTTACCAACTGAAAATCCGTAAACATGATAATGATGATCAATTTAACAACACTAGTATAAACATGTAGCAATTAGGCATAAGAAAGACACAATATAAGAAACTAACGGAAGAAACATGGAAAAACAGGTAAATCGGCGACGCATAAATACTCGTCACCTCACATATATGCCGCTCACATGAATTTCACTTAGAAAATAATCTAATGTTCCTAATTACCTCAAGTCAGGGTTAGACACAACACTTGCCTTGCTCCGAAGGCCACTTAATTCTCAATTACAGCTTTTCCTTTGGAATTCACCTCCAAACCGCTCGTATCTATTAAAAAATGACTGAATAATATCAAATATTGCTAAAGAAATCAATTATATTGCATAAATTAAATTTCCCAAATTTTTCTCCAAAAAGTCGAAAAATCGACCTCGGGCCCGCTTGGTCAAAACCCGAGGTTTGGACCAAAATCCATTTACCCATACACCCCCGAGCCCGAATATATAATTGATTTTGGAATCCGACGTCAAATTGAGGTCTAAATCCTATTCCTAGTTTCTACCCTAACCCCTAATTCTACTATGAAAACTATAGATTTTAGGTTGATAATTCATAAAGTGTAATGGGTAATTGAAAATAAATGGTTTAGAATCACTTACCAACACTTTGGGGAATAAAATGACCCTTGAAAATCGCCTCTACCCGTTTGGTTCTTGAAAAATGTTGAAGAAATGGCTTAAACTCGTGTTTGATTTTGTTTTATGCATTGGGCGACAGTGTTCATCGCGATCGCGTGAACACTGCTGCATTCGCAAAGAGCAGCTTCCTAAGGACTTACGCGATCGCGGGAGGCTTTACGCGTTCGCGAAGAATTAGCCCGCCTTACCTTCGTGATCGCGTGAAATGGCTCACGTTCGCGTAGAGCTTCCCCAGGTCATTGCCCAGCATAGCTAGAGCTACGCGTTCGCGTTCGACCTGTCGCGTTCGCGTAGAGCAACTCCCCTCAATACTCCGCGTTTGCGACCATGGTCTCACATTCGCGTAGAGTAAATCCTCCCCCAGCCTAGTTTCCCCTTCGCGATCGCGAAGCACAGTATTGCAGACATCAGATACAGTAAAAATACAAGATTTTTCTAAGTTCAAAACATCCCGTGGCCTATCCGAAACTCACCCGAGCCCTCGGGGCTCTAAACCAAACATGCACACAAGTCTAAAAATATCATACGAACATGCTCGCGTGATGAAATCGCCAAAATAACACCTAGAATTATGAATTTAGTACCAAATCAAATGAAATTCTCAAGAACACTTTAAAATTTCTATTTTCTCAACTGGACGTCCGAATCACGTCAAATCAACTCCGTTTCTCCCCAAATTTCATAGACAACTCTTAAATATCATAATGAACCTGTACCGGGCTCCAGAACTAACATACGGACTCGGTACTAACAATGCCACACATCAATCAATTCTTAAAAATAAATAATTTCCAAACTTTTAATTTCATCAAAAATTCATAACTCTAGCTAGAGACCTCCGAATTCGATTCCGGGCATACGCCCAGGTCCCATAATTCGATACGGACCCACCGAGACTGTCAAAATACTGATTCAGGCCTGTTTACCAAAAATATTGACTGAAGTCAACTAAAATCAACTTTTAAGGCATAAATTCTTATTTTTATCAATTTGCAACATAAAAGCTTTCCGGAAATATGCCCGTACAGCGCACGCAAATCGACGAGGGTAAAAATGAGATTTTTAAGGCTTAAGAGTGGAGATTCGAATTCTAAAACACAAGATGACTTTTTGGGTCATCATATTGTATCAGCTTTCTACCATGTTAGACACTCATGCCTTCTATTTGTTTTGCTTATAAATATTATACATTCCTTCATGGCTGTTATATTTATATCTAAGCCTTCTACCATGTTAGCTAGTAAAATTTATGTTCCTCTATCTTAAATGATATCATTACTTGTATGCCTTCTATCTAGTTTGTTAGTGTTGCCCATATGTACTGCGTTGCTCGTTATTGCTTCCTCTGTGTCTCCCACTTTATCGTTATTGTTATTGGCATTTTTTTTACCTGGTTGGTACTGTTATACGTATGCTCGGTGAAGAAGAGATAAATGCACGAAAGGTGTTGCCGTGCCAACTGATTTGACCTACATTCATATATTTGGTGAAGATGAGATAAATCCAACAATAATCTTTGTGATGCCATTTAATTTGATATCTAGAGTACATTTCTCACACCATGAAAGTTATGAATTTACTACCGTGATTTCTTCTAGTAACCATTTACTGCCTCGTTTAGTTGTTTTCTTGTACTCTTTTCTACTGTGTTCTAGAATTATTTCTATTGCTAGTCCACTGCACAGGTTATAACAGTGAGTATCATTTAACTAAAAATCCTCATCACTACTTCAACGAGGTTAGACAATATACTTATTGGGTACATGGGGTTGGTTGTACTCATACTACACTTCTGCACCTTGCGTGCAGATTTTGGAGCTGGAGTCACTGTGTATGGTGGGAGCTGGCATTGAAGATGTATCTGCATTCCGATTATAGCTGCCACTTGTCCTTGGTAGCTTTAGATTTTGCTAATCTATTTATGTAAACTTCAAACAGATGATGTATTTATTCATACCAACTTCTGTAAATTCTATGTCTTAGAAGCTCATGATTTGTACTGCTAGTCCTTGGGATTTGTATAGAAAGTTTAATTATTTTATCCATTGCCTCTTATTACATGATTTGAGTTTTGTTAATTGTGTTTGGCTTACCTAGCGGTCCGGATTAGGTGCCATCACGACTAGGTAAATTTTGGGTCATGACAAGTTGGTATCAGAGCACTAGGTTTGTAGGTTCTACAAGTCATGAGCAAGTGTCTAGAAATGTCTTGTGGATCGGTATGATGACATCCATACCAATATTCGAGAGGCTATAAAGAATTTAGGAAAATTTCCTTTCTTTGTTTCCTTATCGTGCGGCCTTTTTCAGTTTGAAACCTACGATTTTGGTTCTTCCTATTCGTTCATATGTGATGTTGCGCACTTGGTATCCGCTATGCACTGACTGTTTGTGATGTTGCGGATGGATTACAGAGGGCTATGGATGATTGTTTATTATCGCGATGTGCTGTATGGTCTTGGGAGTGGTTGCAGCAATAGATCTTTCAGTCGTTCATTTATGGTACAAAGTAGATTCCTGTATCTGGTTGGTAAGCACGGACTTGGGAAGACTGGCGGGTGACCTAGTTATTGTGATTATGGTGGGTTCATGGTAAGGTATTGATTTGAGTATAGCAAGGGGTTATCTCATACGTGATGAGTTCGGATCTTGTGTTTTGTATGAGGTTTCCATTCGGTGGAATGCATATATTATCATTTCAGAGCATTTGGGGGAAGTTTTCTTGACTACTACAAGGGGTGCATTTGCGCTTGGCAGAGTATTCAGAGTGTTCACCGACCAGTATTAACTGAGCTTATGAAGTATTCAACTAATTCTCAATGCGGGATTAGGGAAACTATGAAGATATGGTACTATGGAATACTGACGATGTGTTATATGGCTTCGAGCTAAGTGGGGGAGTCTGTTATCAATGATTGGATTGCAGGATCATACGTGATATCCGTTTTCGGGATGAGTGATTTCTTGATTATTTCTTTGAATAATCATGTGCTGGTGAAGCGTGGGTTGCTTAGTGCTTATTAGAAGTGTATTGGAGATCAGAGTAAGGTGAGTGGTTATCGAGAAGGTTCTGATGAGTTCCAGATCATATGTGGCATTTAAGGACTCCTGAATCTATGAATGGGTAGGGCTTGAGATCGGTAGTGAATGGTGACCGGATCTGCAGTATTTCTATGTCAAGAATGATTCGACACTTCGGATTTGCAGAAGGTTCCTTCAGAGCAAGCATATCAAATTGAGTTATTTTCGGATTGGCACTCTGCATGACTCGGTTGAGTTAGAGGAGATCAGTTCTGATGACTTGATTATGTGTTAATGAGTTCCAAAGAATTCACCTTGGTTATGGCCACGGCCTGGAGTTGATATTTTCTACAGGTATAGTAGATATATTGCGTATGGTGATGTTCCACTGGTTTGAGTTAAATAGAAAGTTCTCAGTTGATGAAGTGTTCATCCTGTTTGTGATCCAGAGTTAATAATGAAATTTTTGTATTTTCTCGAGTTAGCATGTTAGTGGCAGTGCGCCGTGTGGGTTTGAAAGTTGTGAGTTCAAGGTTACGATTTGATTTTGAATGGATGGATATGAGTTCTTGATGGAAAAGATGGTTTCAGATGTTTTAGAGAAGGCTCGCACAATTTGATGTAGCCGGAGGAGAGTGCATATGTTGGCAGATACATTGTGTTTTGACTTGTAGGGTATTTATCTATAAGATGATGGAGTATGAGTGACGTATTTGTAATGCCCAGGCCAGTCATTTTGATAGTTGTAGCCCTGTTTCCCCCAATTTACTGCTCATTTTATACTTTATAGCTGTTATGTGACTTGTCGGGGTAGTCGGTTCGGGTCCGGAGGGATTTCAGAATGAAATGAGACACTTAGTCTCAATATTGGAAGCTTGAGTTGAAGAGGTTGACCAGATGTTGACTTATGAGTAAACGACTCTGTAATGGAATTTTGATGGTTTCGTTAACTCCGTTGGGTTCTTTTGGACTTAGGAGCGTGTCCGAATTGTGAATTGGAGGTCCGTAGTGGAATTAGGCTCGAAATGGCGAAAGTTGGATTTTTGAAAAATTTGACCGGGTGTGGACTTTTTGATATCAGGGTAGAATTTCGATTCTGAAAGTTAGAATAGGTCTGTAATGACAAATGACTTGTATGAAAAATTTGGGGTCAATCCGACGTGATTTGATAGGTTTTGGCGTCGTTTGTAGAAATTGGAACACTTTAGCTTCAATAGGCTTCAATTGGGGTGCGATTCATATTTTTGATGTTGTTTGAGGTTATTTTTGGGATCGACTAAGTTCGTGTGAGTTTTTAGGACTTGTTTGTATGTTTGGTTGAGGTCCCGGGGACCTCGGGTTAATTTTAGATGGTTAATAGATCAAAAATATAACTTGGCGCATGGCTGAAGCAGGGATTCTGCTGGTGTAATCACACATGCGGAGCTTTGCTCGTAGGCGAGCTGAGGATGCGTAGATGCGGTCAAGGTTTGGGAGGATTGTGGTCGCAGGTGCGAGGAGTTTTCCGCACCTGTGTGGCCGCAGGTGCGGTGTGAAGGGCGCAGAAGCGAAGGGTACGCATGTGCGATGAGGATTATTGCACCTGTGATTGCGCAGATGCGGGAGTTAGGACCACAGAAGTAGAGGCCCAGCTCCCATGGTTCACCGTAGAAGCGGGTGGATTGTCGCTTCTGTGATGCCGCAGATGCGGTTAAGTGTCCACAGAAGCAGAAAGCCTGAGCAGATTATTAAAACAAGGGTTTGCGATTGTGGCTTCATTTCAAACATTTCAAGCAAGGATTTGGGCGATTCTTGAGAGGATTTTCGAGAGGTTTCTTGAGGTAAGTCCCTTGTGCTCATTTTTGATCTATAACGTTTTTACCGCATTGATTTTCCCACCTAGTTTGTATGTATTTAAGGTGGAATTTGGGAGTTTGATGCTAGGGATTTGGAGAGTATGATTTGGGGAGTTGAGTGACGATTTGGCGTCTGGTTTTTTTAAATTTAGTATGGTTGAACTCATGATTGAATGGGCTTTCAGGTTTTGTGAATTTTAACGGATATGAGACGTGGGTCCGGGGGCCAGCTTTTGAGTCGATTTTTGACTGTTGATTAATAACTTAGTATTTTTCTTCTGGAATTGATTCCCTTAGCCCGTGCTGATTATATCGAATTATTTATGGCTAGATTCGAGGCATTCCGAGGCCGTTTCGAGAGGCAAGGGTGTGTTGGAGTAGAGATTTTCTCGGATTGAGGTAAGTAACACTTCTAAACTTTGCTCTGAGGGTTCGAAACACCGAATTATGTGTTATATGATTGGTGTTGAGGTGACGCGCATGCCAAGTGACGGGTGTGTGGGCTTGCACCGTAAGAGCTGTGACCTAGTCAATTCCATGGAACTGTATAGTGGATTTATCTAGTTGATATCCATATTTTTCATCATGTGATAAGTAATTAATATGTCAATCATGTTAGAAATCATGTTTAGGCTATTGCTGGTACTGTTGAGACCCATAGTGGTCGTTTCCTTGCTATTGACTTATTGATTATATTGACATTTCGTACTGAGTCATATTTACTCATTGCATATCATTTCTTAGTCTCTGTTGTTATTTATTGTTATGTCATATTATCATTTTGGTCTAGTTTCACGACAATGTGAGCCCAAGAGAGAGAGAGAGACTGGAGAGATTGATGACTGAGTGATGCTGAGAGCCTGATTGAGAGTCAGTTATGGTATTGGGCTATACGCCGCAACATGTTTATTGATTTATGCCTCAATCTCACTTATTATAGTGTTTGGCCTGAAGGATCCCCTTCAGAGTCTGTACACACCCCCAGTGAGCGCAGTTAATTATTTTGAGGGATGGATCTTCCCTGGACATGGATCTTGTCCGAATCATTTATATTCGGGGATGGATCTTCCCATGGGCTGGATTGGCCTTATACAGTACTGAGTGACTGACTGTTAGTCGAGGTATATATATATATATATATATATATATATATATATATATATATATATATATATATATATAGGATGGATCTTCCCTCGGCTGGATTGGCCATATACAGTACTGAGTATTCTGAGAGTGTGAGTACACGAGACTTTCAGTGTGGTGCATTGCATACAACATGTGCATTGGCATGTAGATGTAGAGAGGTCATAATCCTCATATCATTCAGAATTTGATATATTACTTGAATTGAGTTTAACTGTTAGACTTGGAAGCATGCCTACATTCCTCTACTGTCATTTCTATGTTGAACTGTACCTGCTGAGTTCGTCACTACCTTTCAGTCCAAATGTTAGATTTGTTACTTATTGAGTTGGTTGTACTCAAGCTACACCCTGCACGTTATGTGCAGATCCGGGTGCTTCTGGTCACGTCGGTTGTTGAGTTGTAAAGTTCAGATTCTTAAAGACAATCGAGGTAGCTGTTTGGCGTTTCGCAGACCTTGTCTCTCCTTCCCTATCTTTCCATTTATTATATTTTGTTCTTACTATCATAGACAGTATTCTTCAAACTTGTGATGTATAGATGCTCATGTACTCTGTGACACCTCTATTGTTAGGAACTTCCGCGTTGTGTTTTAGGTTTCTATCCCGTTTATGAGAACTTTCATTGTTTAAACTGTTTTAATTCATTTTTGCTAAAAAAGTTGGGAATATTTTGAAATGTAAGCTTTCCTAGTACCACGATAGGCTCCATCATGACAGGTTAGGATTTTGGGTCGTGACAAGTTGTTATCAGAGACTAGGTTACATAGTTCTCAAGAGTCATGAGCATGTTTAGTAGAGTCTTGCGGATCGGTACGGAGACATCTGTACTTATCTTCGAGAGGCTACCGAACCCTTAGGAAACTTCACATTCTTGTATTCTTGTCGTTCGGATTTGTTGATTTAAGTCACTAAATTTCTGTTATTCTATTCTCTCATAGAAGGTGAGGACACATGCTACCGGGCAGGATAGACAACCACCAGTACCACCAGCTAGGGCCACGAGAGGCCGAGGTCAAGGTAGGGGCCGCGGTAGGGGCAGAGGTGCAGCTCGTACAACAGCTAGAGCAGTACCTGCAGATCCACTAGTTGCTCTAGCTTAGGAGCCGGTTCCAGTTATGGTTGAGCCAATGGGGCCAGCTCAGGCACCAACTGTGCCCATTATGATTCCAGGCCTTCAGGAGGCGTTGGTCCAGATATTTACTCTTTGCATTAGCCTTGCCCAGGAGGTTTCGGCTTAGGCCGCACCAGCCACTTCTCAGGCCGGGGGAGGTACTCATACCCCCGCCGCCCGTACTCCAGAGCAGGTGATGCAAGGACTTCAGACACCGGGGGTACTACCAGCCCAACCGGTTTGTAGCTGCTCATGCCCAGGTGGTCCCCGTTATGTCTGATGATGAGCAAAGGAGACTTGCGATATCTGGGAGGCTTCAACCTCCATCACTTAGCGGTGCTGAGTCCGAGGATGGCCTGGGTTGCTTGGATAAGTGCCAGCGGATTCTTCACACGACTTGTATTCTGGAGACCAGTGGGGTCACGTACACTACCTTTTAGTTTACTGGGGTTGCCTTCAGATCGTAGGAGGCTTATGAGAGGCGTATGTCGGTCGGTGCAGCACCACTTACATGGTAGGAGTTCTCCGTTCTCTACACAGACAAATTGAGCATTTACGTCAGGAGGGAATGTCTGTGACGCAGTATGAGATGAGGTTTTGTGAGTTGGCTCGTCACCTAGTTTGGTTGGTCCCCACTGATAGGGAGAGGATTAAGAGGTTCATTGATGGCCTTGCGTATCGGATGAGGTTGCTTATGACTAGGGAGAGGGTATCTGGTGCTATCTTCGACGAGGTAGTCGATTTTGTTCAGTAGATAGAGATGGTCCATAGCCAGGAGCACGGAAAGAGGGAGGCCAAGAGGCCTCACAGCTCGGGTGGTTTCAGCGGTGCTCCTTCTAGGGTTCAGTTCTACCACAACAGGGGACGTCCTTATAGGCACGTCCAGACGGCTCGTCCGGTTCACCATGGTGCATCTTCTAGCCATGGTTCATACAATACTCATCAGGTTCAGTCATCTCTCAGTGCCCTTCCAGCTTAGAGTTCATCCCATGCTCCTTCGGTTCAGGGTTCATCTGCAACGGGTGCTTCTAGCGAGTATTCTGGTTCTCGGGGTCCGCCTCAATACTTGCCGTCATATTCAGAGAGGGGTTGTTTTGAGTGTAGAGATTTGGGTCACATAAAGAGATATTTTCCCTTCCTTTCGGGAGGTCCGGCTCAGCAGAGGAGTCATACTACAACTTAAGAACCAGTTACTTCACCACCCTCCCTACTAGCTCGAGGTGTGGCTCAGTCAGCTAGGGGTCGCCCAAGAGGTGGAGGCCGATCACGTGGCGGTCAGACCCAATTCTATGCTATTCCTGCCATACCAGATGTTGTTGCTTCAGATGCAGTGATTACAAGTATTGTTTCAGTATGCCACATGGACGCCTCTGTATTATTTGACCCTGGTTCCACTTATTCGTATGTATCATCGTATTTTTCTCATTATTGGGCGATACTATTGTTATGGATAGTGTATATCGGTCGTGTGTAGTGACCATTAGGGGATTAGAGACTAGAGTTGATCTCTTATCGCTTAGTAAGGTGGACTTCGATGTGATCTTGGGTATGGATTGGTTGTCTCCATGTCATGTTGTTCTGGATTGTCACACTAAGATCGTGACGTTGGCGATGCCGGGGTTGCCAAGGATTGAGTGGAGAGGTTCTCTAGACTATGTTTCCACCAGAGTGATTTCATATTTGAAGGCCCGGTGGATGGTTGGGAAGGGTTATTTATCTTATTTAGCCTTTGTGAGGGATGTTAGTGCTGATACTCCTTCTATTGATTTTGTTCCGGTGGTTCGAGATTTTCTAGATGTGTTTCCTGTAGACCTGCCAAGCATGCTGCTCGACAAGGATATTGTCTTTGGTATTGAATTAGTGTCGGGAACTCAGCCCATTTCTATTTCACCGTATCGTATGGCACCGACAGAGTTGAGGAAATTGAAGGAGCAGCTTTAGGAACTTCTTAATAAGGTGTTTATTAGGACTAGTGTGTCGCCTTGGGGTGCACCGGTTCTGTTTGTGAAGAAGAATGATGGTACTGTGTGGATATGCATTGATTACAAGTAGTTGGACAAAGTTACAATCAAGAACAAGTATCCTTTGCTGCACAATGATGATCAGTTTGACCATATTTAGGGAGCGAGGGTGTTCTCTAAGATTGACTTGAGGTCTGGGTATCACCAGTTGAAGATTCGGGACTTGCATATTCTAAATACAATATTTTGGACCCGTTATTGTCATTATGAGTTCCTCGTGATGTCTTTTGGGCTGACCAACGCCCCAGCATCATTCATGCATCTGATAAACAGTGTATTTCAGCCTTATCTCGACTCATTTATTATAGAGTTCATTGATGATATTCTGGTGTACTCTCATAGCCAGGAGAAGCATGCCCAACATTTGAGGATTATGTTGCAGCGGTTGAGGGAGGAGAAGCTTTATGTTAAGTTCTCCAAATGTGAGTTTTGGCTTAGTTCAGTGGCGTTCTTGGGGCACGTGGTGTCCAGTAAGGGGATTAGGTGGATCCGAAGAAGATAGAGGCAGGTTAGAGTTGGCCTAGACCGTCCTCAGCTACAGAGATTCGGAGCTTTATCGGCTTGGTTGGTTATTATTGTCGCTTCGTGGAAGGTTTCTCGTCTATTGCATCGTCATAGAATAAATTAACCTAGAAGGGTGTTACAATTCAGGTGGTCGGATGAGTGTGAAGAGAGATTTCAGAAGCTCAAGACTGCCTTGACCACAACTCCAGTTCTAGTTTTACCTTTAGCTTCAGGCTCTTATACAATGTATTGTGATGCTTCTCGAATCGGTATTTGGTGTGACTTAATGCAGGAGGGTAGAGTGATTGCTTATGCTTCGCGCCAGTTGAAGCCACATGAAATGAACTACCCTATTCATGATTTAAAATTAGCATCCATAGTTCATGCATTGAAAATTTGTAGGCATTATCATTACGGTGTGTCTTGTGAAGTGTTTACAGATCATTGGAGTCTCCAGCATTTGTTCAAATAGAAGGGTCTAAATTTGAGGCAGCAGAGATGGTTGGAGCTGCTAAAAGACTATGATATCACTATTTTATATCATCCCGGAAAGGCCAATGTGGTGGTCGATGCCTTGAGTAGAATGGCGGTGAGTGTGGGTAGCCTCGCGTTCATTCCTGTTGGTGAGAGACCTCTTGCAGTTGATGTTCAGGGTTTGGCCAAATAGTTTGTGATATTAGATGTTTCGGAGCCCAACCGGGTTCAAGCTTGTGTGGTGTCTCGATCTTCCTTATCTGATCACATCAGAGAGTGCCAGTATGATGATCCCCATTTGCTTGTCCTTATAGACACAGTTCAGCACGGTGATGCCAGAGATGTTACTATTGGGAATAATGGAATATTGAGGATGCATGGTCTAATTTGTGTGCCTTATGTGGATGGGCTACGTGGGTTGATTCTTGAGGAGGCCCATAATTCGCGGTATTCCATTCATCTGGGTGCCGTGAAGATGTATCATGACTTGAGGCAGCATTATTGGTGGAGAAGAATGAAGAAGGATATAGTAGGGTTTGTAGCTCAGTGCCTCAACTGTCAGCAGGTGAAGTATGAGCATCATAGACCGGGTGGATTACTTCAGAGGTTAGAGATTCCAAAGTGGAAATGGGAGCAGATCATCTTGGATTTTGTAGTTGGCCTCCCACGGACTTCGAGGAAGTTCAATGCTATTTGGGTGATTGTGGATCGGCTGACCAAGTCCGCTCACTTCATTCCTATTGGGACTATTTATATTTCAGAGCGGTTAGCTGAGATTTACATCTGAGAGATTGTCCGCCTCCAAGGCGTGCTAATGTCCATCATTTCAGATCAGGGCAAGTAGTTTACATCGCAGTTTTGCTGAGCCGTGCTATGAGAGTTGGGCACCCAGGTTGAGTTTAGCACAACATTTCACCCTCAAATGGACGAATAGTCCGAGAGCATTATTCAGATATTGGAGGACATGCTACGTGCTTGTGTCATCGATTTTGGGGGTTCTTGGGATCAGTTTTTTCCACTTGCGGAGTTTGCCTACAACAACAGCTACTAGTCCAGTATTCAGATGGCTCCGTACGAGGCTTTGTATGGGAGACGGGGAAGCTCTCCGATGGGTAAGTTTGAGTTGAGTGAGGCTAGGCTATTGGGTATTAACTTGGTTCAGGATGCTTTGGACAAGGTTAAGATGATTTAAGAGCAAATTCACACGGCGCAGTCTAGACAGAAGAGTTATGCTGATAGGAAGGTCCGTGATGTTGCTTACTTGGTTGGGGAGAAGGTACTACTCAAGGTTTCACCCATGAAGGGTGTTATGAGGTTCAGGAAGAAGGGAAAGTTGAGCCCTCGGTATATTGGGCTGTTTGAAGAACTTCAGATTATTGGGAAGGTGGATTACAAGTTTGCTTTGCCACATAGTTTGTCGAGTGTGCATCCAGTATTTCATGTTTCTATGCTCCAGAAGTATGTCGGCGATCCGTCTCATGTTTTGGATTTTAGCGGAGTTCAGTTGGAAGGTGATTTGACTTATGATGTGGAGCTGGTGGCCATTTTGGATTGGCAAGTTTGAAAGTTGAGGTCAAAGGACATAGCTTCAGTGAAGGTAAAGTGGAGAGGTCAGCCAGTTGAGGAAGATACATGGGAGACCGAATGGGAGATGCATAGTAGATATCCACACCTATTTGAGACTCAATTATGTTTCTAGAACCATTCGAGGACGAACATTTGTTTAAGAGGGGGAGGATGTAATGACCTAGCCGGTCGTTTTGAGAGTTGTAGCCCCGTTTCTCCCTATTTACTGCTCATTTTATACTTTATAGCTATTATGTGACTTGTCGGGGTAGTCGGTTCGGGTCCGGAGGGATTTCAGAATGAAAGGAGACACTTAGTCTCAATGTTGGAAGCTTGAGTTGATAAGATTGACCGTATGTTGACTTATGAGTAAACGATTTTGAAATGGAGTTTTAATGGTTCCGTTAACTCCGTTGGGTGATTTTCGACTTAGGAGCGTGTCCGTATTGTGAATTGAAGGTCCATAGTGGAATAAGGCTCGAAATGGCAAAAGTTTAGTTTTTGGAAAGTTTGACCGGGAGTGGACTTTTTGATATAGAGGTCAAATTCTGATTCCGGAAGTTGGAATAGGTCCGTAATGACAAATGTGACTTGTGTACAAAATTTGGGGTCAATCAGACGTGATTTGATAGGTTTCGGCGTCGTTTGTAGAAGATGGAATTCCTTAGATTCAATAGGCTTGAATTGGGGTGTAATTCGTGTTTTTGATGTTGTTTGAGGTGATTTGAGGGCTCGACTAAGTTCGTGTGAGGTTTTAGGACTTGTTGGTATGTTTGGTTGAGGTCCCGGGAGCCTCGGGTTGATTTCAAATTGTTAACGGATGGAAAATTGAACTTGGTGCATGGCTGAAGTAGGGATTCTGCTGGTGTAATCGCACCTGCGGAGCTTTGATCGTAGGTGCAAGCTCGAAGGTGCGAGCTGAGGATGTGCAGATGCGGCTAAGGTTGGGGAGGATTGTGGTCGCAGGTGCGAGGTGTTTTGCGTACCTATGTGGCCGCAGGTGCGGCGTGAAGGGCGCAGAAGCGGAGGGTGCAAAGGTGCGATGAGGATTTCCGCACCTACGATTGTGCAGATGCGGTGGTTAAGACCACAGAAGCGGAGGCCCAGCTCCAGTGGTTCACCGCTGAAGCATGTGGATTGTCGCTTCTGCGACACCGCAGATGCGGTTAAGTGTCCGTTGAAGCGGAAAGCCTGGGTAAATTATTAAAACGAGGGGTCGCAATTTTGGCTCATTTCAAACGTTTCAAGCACGGATTTGGGCGATTCTTGAGAGGAGTTTCGAGGGATTTCTTGAGGTAAGTCCTTTGTGCTCATTTTTTATCAATAATCTTGTTACCCCATTGATTTTCCCACCTAGTTTGTGTGTATTTAATGTGGAATTTGGGAGTTTGAGGTTAGAGATTTGGAGAGTTTGATTTGGGGAGTTGAGTGACGATTTGGTGTCGGATTTTGGTAAATTTTGTATGGTTGAACTTGTGGTTGAATGGTGTTTCGTATTTTGTAATTTTTAACGCATTTCGAGACGTGGGCCCGGGGGTCGGATTTTGAGTCGATTTTTGACTTTTGATTTATAACTTAGCATTTTTTTTTAGAATTGATTCTCTTAGCCCGTGTTCATTATATCGAATTGTTTATGGCTAGATTCGATGCATTCAGAGTCCGTTTCGCGAGGAAAAGGTGTATTGGAGTAGAGATTTGCTCGGATTGAGGTAAGTAACACTTCTAAACTTGGCTTTGAGGGTTCAAAACCCCGAATTATGTTTTATATGATTGGTGTTGATGTGACGCACATGCTAAGTGACGGGTGTGTGGGCGGGCACCGTAAGACTTGTGACCTAGTCGAATCCATGGAACTGTATAGTGGATTTAACTGGTTGATATCCGTGTTTTTCATCATGTGATAAATAATTGAGCTGTCAATCATGATAGAAATCATGTTTAGGCTATTGCTGGTACTGTTGAGACCCATAATGGTCATTTCATTGCTGTTTACTTATTGATTGCTTTGACATTTCGTACTCAGTCATATTTATTCATTGCATATCATTTCTCAGTCTCTATTGCTATTTATTGCTATGTCATATTATCATTTTGGGCTAGTTGCACGACACTGTGAGCCCGAGAGAGAGAGAGACTGGAGAGATTGATGACTGAGTGAGGCCGAGAGCCTAATTGAGAGTCAGTTATGGGATCGGGCTGCAATCCGCAACATTTTTATTGATTTATGTCTAGATCTGTCTTATTATAGCGTTTGGGATGAAGGAGCCTGTCCGGAGCCTGTAGACACCCCCAGTGAGCGCAGTTGATTATTTTGAGGGATGGATCTTCCCTGGACATGGATCTTGTCCGAATCATTTATATTAGTGGATGGATCTTCCACTGGGCTGGATAGGCCTTATATATATATATATATATATATATATATATATATATATATATATATATATATATATATATATATATATATATATATATATATATGATATCATGAGCATCTATATATCACTAGTTTAGAAAATACTGTATGTGATAGTCTGAACGAAATACAATAAATGGAAAGATAGGGAAGGAGAGACAAGGTATGCGAATAGCTCCAAACAGCTACCTCGGTTGTCTCCGAAAATCCAAACTCCATAACTCAACAACCGCCGTGACCAGAAGCACCTGGATCTGCACATAACGTGCAGGGTGTAGCGTGAGTACAACCAACTCAATAAGTAACAAATCTAACATTTGGACTGAAAGGTAGTGACGAACTCAGCAGGTACAATTCAACATAGAAATAGCAGTGTAGGAAGGTAGGCATGCTTCCAAGTTCAACAGTTAAACTTAATTCAAGTAATAGATCAAATTTTGAATGATATAAGGAGTATGACCCCTCTACATCTACATGCCAATGCATATGTTGTATGCAATGCACCACACTGAAAGTCTCGTGTACTCACACTCTCAGAATACTCAATCGCTCAGTATTGAGGGACTTATGCCAGGTACCCGTACAATGTTGAATGTGTGTGATGATTCAGAGGTATTATACCAGGCACCATGAGAATATTGAGAGTATAATTGAAGGGTACTTGTGCCAGGCACTATGAATATGCTGAGATTGTGTATACTTGATGGTTAAAGTGTGATGTTGTTGATTTTGGCATGTATATTTGACATGCATGCATAGAGTTGTATTTTTCTCATGCTAATTGATAGTTGATCTCTCTATTTGATGTTTAGAGCTTGAAATCACAGTTTGTCTTGATAAATTCATGTCCGGGTGATTCAGTGGAAAAGTTTATGCCTTGACTGATATACCTGAAAACCATGCTTATTTCTCATCTTATTTTGTTAGAGTTAAACCTGTTATTATTTGAACCGCTTTTCCTTTTATGCCATTAGTATGTTGTTAGTGTTGTTGGTTGTTGAAAGTGAGCACCAGACTTTGCATACCTTGCCACTGCTTTCCCTGAGGTTAGACTTGCTACTTACTGAGTACATAGGGTCGGTTGTACTCATACTACACTCTGCACTTTATGTGCAAATCTAGGTATTCTGATAGTGGTGGTTGCTAGTGAGTTGTTTATCCGGATTTGCTTGGAGATTTTGAGGTAGCACTGTTGTTCCATTCGCATGCCTTGAAATCCCCTATTTTATCTTATGTTATTACTTTTTAGTCTTTCAAACAACATTCTATTTTGTTCGGACTTTGTATTTAGTATTCTACAGAGCTCATGCATTCGACCATACCAGAATTTGGGTGGTTTTAGTTGTATTGTCATTATGATATCAGTTATTCATGTTATTCCGCTATCCGAGACTATTTCTTATCATTGTTGAAGTTTATGTTATTGACTTGCCTATCAAGCGGTGTTAGCCGTCACCACGCATCCGTGAAATTTTGGGATCGTGACAATTATGTAGAAGAGTTGTTCGCAACTTTAAAGAAAAACCATATGATATTTCTATTATCATCAATACCTAACCCTTTTTTCTTCTTGTTACTCTCGTAGTGGCTTTGGCCCTAATCTTTTTTTATTAATAAATTTTTTGTTCAACTAGTTTGGTCAAATAACTATTATGTCTTCATTTAACTTATGAAGTATTGCATAAGATTTGGACAAAAAACTTTAATTTGTTTTGTTCAAATTCATGATTTGATGTTTATCTAGTGATAGATTCAAATATATAAACCATTGATCTAAGTTAGAATTAGTTACCCCAATGAAGCAGATAAAATTTCTCTTAAAAATCACCTCAATCCGATCTGCCCAGCTCCCAAGATAATAAAATAAAGTTCAAGTATGAAACAATGTTATATACACAAGTATAAAAAAATTTACTGTGGACTTCCAGAAATAATAACATTACCACCCTTTAGTAAAATAGTCATTTTATACTGATGCTAGAAAAAAAATTGTTTAAATTTCTAGAAATTAGATTCAAAGGGATACAACTCTTATCAAAGTATCTTTATCAAATTTGCTATAGATTTAGAGCAGTTTTCTTGTGAAGTTATGTTAAGAAAACAAATCACCTATCAACACTTTAAATCTTTCAAATCTTACTCCTTACGCGCTGAAACTCATTTGAACCCCTCGGTTTCCCTCCAAACTATCACAACAACTCTAATACCCTATATAAACTTGTCCAAAGGCTTAAAACACAAAGGCAAATAATGCAACTAAAAGTTAACTCTCAAGTCAAACTTATGAAACTTAAACTCTCAATTTTCATGCAATAGTACCGAAGTGCACCCGAGCCATTCAAGTCCTAATCCAGATATATGTACAGGTCTAAAATTATCATACTAACCTATTGGAACCTTCGAATCATAAATCTAAACTTGTTTACTCAAAATGTTGTCTTTGACCAACTCTCTTAACTTTAGGCCTCTAGTTAGGAACTAAGTGTTCCATACCACTTGTAAACCTCTCAGGACCTAAACCAACCATAAATGCAAGTTATAAAATATCATATGAACATACTCAAAGTCTTAAATCGTAGAACGAGATGCTATGGCTCAAAATAACCGGTTAGGTCATTACACTTGACCTAATGCACTGAGCCGGAGTAATTGAAATTTGGGTGTGGCATTCCCACTTATTAGTTTAACTCATTTTGACTCTTCAAATTCAACATAACCTGCTCATTTGACACTCCTATTTTAACCATCAACCTTTTAGTCAAATCAATGTAACACACCCAATAAACACGGATTAAGCTTTATACATCCAACCTTTTCCAAGTGTATCTAAGACCCCCCAAAGTTTACCAGGCCTTTTAATAATTCATAGGGTATATTACATGCACTTGACTTACCATTGACCATTATAACACCCGACCCATCTGTCTAATAAATCTGTTATATTACCCGACCCACCCCACTCCGATTAAAACCCCTAAGTGCAAATAACTCCAAAACAAATCCCCCATTTCTCGAGTCTTCTTTCTTCTTCCATTGAAGGCGTTGAAGGAGATCCGTCCAGTGTATGTGGATCTGATATGCATCGGGTAATTTATCACTCACAAGCGGCTAATTTCAAGTCCTTCAGGTGAGGTATGCATATTTTATCCGTCCAGTGGATGTGGGTTTGGTTTTTTATTATTTATCTATAGCCGATTTAGAGTTTCTTACTTTTCTGAAGGGGAGTCCTTTGTCATTCTCAATGTTACTTTCTGATTATCGTTTTTCTGCTTTTTAAGAGTGTTTTATTGTTGGTTGTATTCGACTCTTTGTAAATGGTATCTAAAGTTAGGTGTTTTCTACTTTTTTATTGTTACACTTGATTTTAACATTGTGAATTGTGAATTACTTTATGTCTAGCATTTTATTTCTTTATTCATTACTGCTTTGGCTTTATGTGTAGATTTTTATTTTTTGCCTTTCTTTACTCATTACTGCTTTAGCTTTATATATAGTTTTTTATTTCTTACCTTTCTTTACTCATTACTGCATTACTGCTTTGTCCCATGTGTAGCTTGCCAAGTTTTTATTTATTACTGTTTTGCCCCATTTTGCAGGAAAAATATCTTTTAAGTTGATTACATTAAAATGGTATCATGATAGGGTCTTAGTTCCAGGTACTTTTGCTCGTTATGTGGGGGGTAGTCAATCATTGACCTTAGATATAGATGTGGATATGTTATCATTTTTTGAGCTTATGGACTACACTAAGCAAATGAGGTTAAAAAATATTGTTGAGCTGTATATTTGTCCCATGGACAAAACTGATAAATTGGTAAATGTATTAACTAATAAGGATATATTAGACATTTCAAATGAATTGGATAATGGGGATACCCTAGATATTTATGTCACACATGCTTCCCCTCTAATGGTTGTTGACCTAAATGCTACTGGGCCAGGGGTTGGTAGGACAAATAGTAAGACTGATAAAGTTACTATAAACTTAGAAGAGCAAAAAGGAGAACCTGTTGAAGAGGAGGAAATAGAGAAAGATGATGAAGGTGAGCTTGATGATGAGAATGACTCAGATTTTGATAATTCATCTGAGTTTGAGAGTGATGGAGTTGATGTAGATGTTCATGATGATAATCAATATGGTTCTGATGTACATAAAGAGTTTGGGGAGTACAGGGAAGTATTGAGGAAGCATAGGAGGAAAATGAGTGAAAGGCCTAAAGATAAGGTGACATAAATCTAGAAGATGCTGGTATAAACAATGGGTTTGATGAGTTGAGGGATGAGAGCAATGAAAATAAGTATGAAGGGTTAGTTGGGGCTGATGAACCATATTTTGGTTATTCTGATACTGAAAGCTTTGCTTTAGATGAGGAAAATGAGTATGATGAAGAACACAAGAGAAAAATTGATGCAAAGAAGAGAAAACAAAAGGTTGATATTTGATCCAACTGTCAAGAAAGTAAAATGGGAGTTGGGCCTTATTTTTGAAAGTATTACTGAGTTTAGATGGGTTGTATCCAGATATGCTATCCAGAAAGGAGTTCAAATTAAAAAGATCATTGATGAACCTGGCAGGGTGAGTGTAAGATGCAAGGGTGGTTGTCCATGGAATCTGTTTGCTAGCAAAGATGGCAGATCTAAATATTTCAAAGTGAAGAGGTATTGTCCTGTCAATAAGTGTTATAGGACCAACAAGAACAAGCTTTGCAACTCTAGATATCTAGCAAAATATTAAAGGGATAAAATTATTTCACAGCCAAATATAAGGGTTTGGGATTTGAAAAAGCTGATTAAGAAAGAACTAGACATGTATGTTGGTAGGTCCACTGTCCATAGAGCTAGGGCAAAGATCTTGAATGAATTAAATGGAGATGTTCAGAAAGAGTTTAAAAGATTGTATGACAATAGGGATGTCATTTTACAGACTAATCCTGGCACAACTTGTATTGTAAAGGCAGTAGATAATGGGGATGGAAAGCATGTGTTCCATTCCTTTTATGTGTGTTTCTATGCCATGAAGAAGGGCTGGATGGAAGGTTGTAGAAGAATTATTGTTCTAGATGGTTGTTTCTTAAAAGAAATGTGCAAGGGATAATTTCTTGTAGATGTGTCCAAAGAGGGCAATAATCAGATGTTCTCAATTGCTTGGGCCATTGTAGAGGTTGAGAACAATTTCACTTTGAGTTGGTTTATCAAGTGTTTGATTGATAACTTGATGCTGCAGGAAGGTAGAGATCTTACCATTATGTCTGACATGCAGAAGGTAATATCTAATGTGTTTGATTTTTTTTGTTATACGACTAATGCATTTTATGACTAATGTAACTAATGTATTTTATAACTTTTACTTGATATGTAGGGCATACTTAAGGTAGTAAATGATTTGTTGCCTGAAAGTGAACATAAGTGGTGTGCTTGTAATGATCCGGCCGGTCGTTTTGAGAGTAATTGACTGGAAGTGGACTTTTTGATATCGGGGTCGAATTCTGATTCCCGAAGTTGGAGTAGGTCCATAATGGTGAATATGACTTGTGTGCAAAATATGAGGTTAATTAGACATGATTTGATAGATTTCGGCATCGGTTGTAGAAGCTTGAAGTTTCAAAGTTCATAAAGTTTGAATTGGAGGGTGATTCGTATTTTTAGCATTGTTTGATGTGACTTGAGAGCTCGAATTAAGGCGATAATTCAAGAATTTTTCAGAGAGAACTTTGGGGTAATGATTCTTAACTTGTTTGTGGTTATATTCCACTAATCTATAGTTGATTTCATCATCTAATTAAGGAATTTGGTTGAGAAATTTGGGGGAAAATAGGAGAAGTTCTTCAACTAAGTTTTGAGTTTTGATTAGGATTTTGATATCGGATTTGGATAATTTTGATACGAATGAACTCGTGGTTGATTGGATACTCGTATTTTGTGACTTTTACCCAATTCTGAGACGTGCGCTCGGGTCGATATTTTACGATGATTTTTGAAATTTTTGTTAAAGTCTTGATTTCATTAACTAGATTGGTCTATTGTAGTTGTATTTATGGTGTGTAATTTTTTTTTGGGCTAGATTTGGACTATTCGGAGTCGGATAATCGAGGAAAGGGCATTCTTACTGATTGATTGAGCTTGGTTCGAGGTAAGTGGCTTGCCTAACCTTGTGTGGGAAAAATCCCCTTAGCATTTGGTAATGTTGTGATATGTGAGCACCGTGTACGTGAGGTGACGAGTGCGTACACGAGCTATTTGTTGTAAAACCTTATTTGCTTTTAATGAGTAGTAACCTGTTTTCATCTTAATTGAGTTATACCAGCATGTGTAGTTATCTTGTTTAGTCTAATATCGCATGTCTGTGTTTTAACGGTTTATTTGAACTCTATGCAGCATGTCTAGTTGATTTTCCTATTTTTCCTTGATCTTTATCAGTTTAGACTGTAGAATTTTTGGCTGTTAATTGTTGTATTTCTCGGTTGAGCTGTGTGTTTACTTTTATGACTACGAGGCGGTACCTCGGGAGTTCTCCCTGCATATTTACTTCTGGGACTACGAGGCGGTACCTAGGGAGATCCCTTTGCACATTTACTTTTGAGACTATGAGGTGGTACCTCGGGAGATCTCCTCGCATATTTAGTTTTGGGACTACGAGAGGGTATCTCGGGAGATCCCCTGTTGAGTATTTACTTTTGGGACTATGAGACGGTATCTCGGGAGAGCCCATGTTGTTATATCATTATGATGTGTTGTTATTTCTCTGTGAATTCTTTCTGTTAAATTCGCCGTTTTACTGCATTTTATTATATCATTTGTCTTATTATTATTATATCCAGTAGGGTCCAGACCTTACCTCGTCACTACTCTACCGAGGTTAGGCTTGGCACTTACTGGGTGCCGTTGTGGTGTACTCATGCTACTCTGCTGCACATATTTTGTGTGCAGATCCAGGTGCTTCTTATCTGCCCCACTATTAGCTGAGAGTGTTTGCTGCTGTACGAAGACTTCAAGGTACATCTGCTGCGTCCGCAGACCTCGGAGTCCCCCTCTATTCTCTCCTATGTCATTTACCTTCCGTACTTCTTTTGTTAGACTCTTGTGTATAGAGATATTAGTTTCCTTCTGTAGCTTGTGACTTATGATATTTCGGGTTTTGGGAAGACTGTGTATTATAGAGTATTGGTTATTGCATATGCCGAGCGGCATTGTTATTAGTCATTTAGTTATCCACTGCTATTAGTTGCCAAGTTTTACTTTCGTTTTGTTATATTTTCGCAATTTGTTAGGCTTACCTAGTCGTAGAGGCTAGGTGCCGTCATGACGTTATACGGAGGGAGATCAAATAAAAGACAGTCTTAAAACAAAATATATCAATGGTCTAGTAGTAGAATAGTATCCTGCCACAGTATAGACCCCGGTTCGATTCCCAGATGGTGAATCTTTTTATTACATAATTAAAATATCAACCAAAGTTGGTCGGTAATTTCCGACCAACTTTGGTCGGTATGCCTTTTCGACCACAAAAATACCGTCCACACATAAATGGTCGCGTTTTGGTCGGTTTTTGGCCATTACCGACCAACGTCGGTTTTTTTGGTCGATTTTTATCAAATTTCTAGTAGTGTAACTTGTGATGTATAGATGCTCATGTACTCTGTGACACTTTGATTGTTGGGAACTTCCGCATTGTGTTTTCTATTTCTATCCTGCTTATGAGAACTTTCATTGTTTAAAATGCTTTAATTCATTTCTGTTAGAAGTGTTGTTAATATTTTGAAATGTCGGCTTGCCTAGTACCATGATATGCACCATCACGACATGTTAGGATTTTGTGTCATGACAATATCAGCCATTTGTGTAGTGGTATTGAGATCGGATATGGAGATTCTGGTATTCATGATGTTCAGAGATTGTATATGTTCTCGTGGGCAGACGATTCCTTGGCAGTGAATTGTGAAGAAATGTTGAGGATTAGATAATTGATGGTATGTGTTATGGAAAAGTTGCTATGGACTTTTGGAAGGTTATTTACCTGTTTGGGAATGATCGAAATTTCGTTTAGGAATTATTGGTGAGCCTAATGTGAATGTGTATTCTGTATTGGATCGGATTTGCTTGGTCTTGCACAACTGTTAACACATGTTTATCATCTGGCGGAATGGATGTTATTGGCGCATTAGTTTATGTTATGTGTTTATCTCTTATGTTATGACGGGTTGTGAGGTTACATGATTGTTCGCGCACATATTGTAAATCCGTTTAGGCCTTATGGCATTATGGGCGAGATGACCCTTGTGATGTTGATTTGCTTATTGAACCATAATTGTGCTTGTCTTTCTTAGTATTGTTTATGCCTAATCATCTTCCCACAATTATATTTGTGCACTCTATTGTGCTTGATGTTGACACACATGTGATCAGTGAGCCCGAGCATTATGGCTCGATGGGTGCCCCTATATGGATTGATATGATTGAAGCGGGTTGCGCACCAGAATGGTACTGTGATTAGATGTAACTCCTTATGCTTATTTTATGTGTGTTGCTTTTACTTTGTTGAAAAATATTTCATAGGAAGATGCCAATATCACCCCACCTGCTTAACTTGCTTAGTAGCCTTCTTATTTAACTTTCTTACTATTATCTATCATGTCTGAATCATTACTTGTTTGGTGTACGGAACCGCGTTGTGTGGGGCTTCATGTGACTTTTGATGTGACTTGTCGGTTGGGCTACTTGTATTGGCAAAGATGAGGTTTCTAGACTTGAGATGTGCATTATCATATTGGAGAAGGAATTTTCGGGATAATGATACCATATTTTCTCTTGGAATTGGGCAATGGACCTTGTAGGACGAGTGAGCTTCTTGACTTGTTGATTTGATGAGTGGTTATGAATTTGTCTTTTGGGCAGCTAATGTGATCGAAAATTATTGCTACGAGTATGCGGGTTATGTGGTATATCATGTGATTACATCTTGGGTTATGGTAATGACTTGATACAGCTTGTTCAGACTTATACAATGTGTAGATATGAGATTCGGGTCGTATAATGAATTTCAAATGTTGGAAATTTGGTTCTAAGGTTTACAAACTAAGGTTGAAGTAAGGATCTTCAGTTATGTTGTGTTGACATGCTTACATGGACTGGGGTGACTTGGGATTACCCACGGGTATGTGTACAATGAGCTTATATAGTGAATTGCTGGCTATGGAGCGACTCTTGGCACGTTCGAGGACGAACGCATGTTTAAAAGAGGGAGGATATAACGACTCAACCGATCATTTTGAGCATTTGCATTCCGTTCATCTGTTTGAAGCCTTGAGTAGCTTCATATAATGTATTATGACTTATGTGAATCGTCGGTTTTGGTTTTCAGGTGATCCGGAGTTGATTTGGAAGAATAATTCTCAACTAGAAAGCTTTAAGTTGGAAGAGTTGACCAAGTTTTACTTTTATGTATTTGACCCAGATCGGAGTTTTGATGCTTCCGTTAGGTTCATATGGTGATTTTCGACTTGGGCACATGCCCGGATTTGCATTTGGATGTTTCTTGAAAGTTCTAGCATTAATTGGCGAAAGTTGGCAATTTGGAATTTTGGAATGTTCATAAGTTTGACCGAAAGTTGACTTTGGTGATATCGGGTTCGGATTTTCGTTTCGGGAGTTGGAATAGCTTCGTTATGTCATTTGAATCTTGTGTGAAATTTTTTTAGGTCATTCCGAGTTGATTTAATATGGTTCGGCACGCGTTTTGGAAGTTGAAAGTTCAAAAGTTCATTAAGTTTGATTTGAGGTACGATTCATGGTTGTTATGTTGTTTGATGTGATTTGGAGCTTGAATAAGTTTGTATCGTGCTTTAGGACTTGTTGGTATTATTGAATGGGGTCCCGAGGGGCTCGGGTGTGTTTTGAATCATTGGTTGAGAAACTAATTAAGTTAAGGATTTGGAGTTTGACCATGGTTAATATCAGGTCAAGATGACCTCTTTTCGGTGTTTTGAGCAAGCGAGCAAGTTCGTCGCGTGTTTTATGATTAAAATACATATATGGTTTGTGTACGGGAGGTTCTAAATGAGGTTTGGGTGCTAAAGCGAAAATTCTTTTGTTGCTGATTTTCTGGTGTAAAATAATTACAAAAATGTCATTTTTGTCTCTTAAATTTTTAGATTTCCTTTAATACTTCAAAATATCATATCACCCTCATTTTAAGGCCAAATTGGGCATCATTTTAGAGTCGAAATTGAGTGAAATTAGTATTTTTATAATATGATTGAAATACATATATAGTTTGTGTACGGGAGGTTCTTAATGAGTTTTGGGTGCTAAAACGAAAATTCTTTTGTTGCTCATTTTATGATGTAAAATAATTACAAAAATATCATTTTTGTCTCTTAAATTTTTAGATTTACTTTAAAAGTTCAAAATATCATACCTCCCTCATTTTAAGGTCAAATTGTGCATCGATTCGGAGTTAGAATTGAGTGAAATTAGTATTTTTATAATTGAGTCGGAACGGAAATTCATTTACATTATAATATTTTTATTTACATTATCACGTGAGGATGAGAGTGAAGGCACAAAGGGTGATGTCGTGCCATTTCAGTTACATTACCATATTTTTATATTATCATGTGTTCATGGCACGAGGGGTGTTTTCGTGCAGGCGAGGACGAGAGATATGCATTATGTGGTAATATCTTTTCCTTGTGCATATATTTGTGCCTTTATACATTCGTGCATACATTATGTGAGTATCTTTTAACTGAAAATCCTTGTCACTACGTCAACGAGGTTAGGCAATATACTTACCGGATACATGGGGTCAGTTGTACTCATACTACACTTCTACACTTTGCGTGCAGATTTTGGAACAGAGCTGCGGTAGATGTCGAGGGTTGCATTAAAGATGTATCTGCATTCCAATTATAGCTGCCACTTGTCTTTGGTATCTTTAGATTTTGCTAATCTGTTTATGTAAACTTCAAACAAATGATGTATTTATTCATACCAGCTTCTGTAAATTCTTAGTTTTAGAAGCTCATGATTTGTACTATCAGTCCTTGGGATTTGTATAGAAAGTTTTATTATTTTATCCATTGCCTCTTATTACTTTACTTGAGTTGTATTGATTGTATTTGGCTTACCTAGCGGGTCGGGTTAGGTGCCATCATGACTAGGTGAACTTTGGGTCGTGACATATAGTTTGTCTCTCCGACCTTGACAACTTTTTATAGATCTAGGTCCTGACTGTGCCTATCATGACGAGCTCATCGCGAGGGAGGTTTTCTTGCCAAGGCTGTCTTCGTGCCTTTCATTTGTAATGCCTCAAATTGGGGGTTCCTCAAGTTTGGGAGACTAGGAATTTTCCCATAAGTAATCATATTTAATAAGTCAGGGATAATATGGATTCCACTGGTTAAACCAATTTTTATTCGTATGAAATATGGGCCAGGTCGAATAACTTACCCATTTTTGCATTACCCGTTTTCGATCAATCTCATATCCGACCCGACCGCCCGTTTGCCAACCTCAATTACATCATTAGGCTAACTCAAATTACATGCCCAAATGAATGGTTCCGAGAGGCACTTGAGAGTTTCTCCTTGGTTCACCATCAATATTTTGCTCTTTTGGGCAACTTTGCCACTTTAAGACACTCCCATGTTCTAGTATGCACAATGATCCTGGATTCAGCATCCTTATGTGGATCCTTATACACTCGCAGTCACTTTAGTCACATCATTACGCCAACTCGAATTAGATGTCCAAATGTATGGAGCTTCACATGATATATTCTCTATGCCATTCAAAAGATTAAGGGACGTACTATTTCATTTTTAGGCAAATACATAGACAACCCTCAAAGTTGTCTCTAATTTTTATTTTTGTTAGGATTTTACCTTGATTTTTTTATTGTATTTGATTTTTTTCTCTTGAAGGAAGAAAAATACATTTATCATAATTGGATTTTTTTCCTAAAACACAATTATAAATCTTTCATATTTTGCTAATCCATTTTTTTGGAGGATAAGATTTTGGACTTTTATAAATTGAGGATCCTTCCTTCGCATTGAGTAGCATCCACAATGTAGTCCCTAAGAAATTAAATGTCTTCTTTACTAGAAGAGTTTTTTAGAAGTGTTATTTTTTACTTGTGTGAGCCTCTTTATAAGGCTGTTCTCTCGATATTTTATACTCTCTTTTATATAGTGGATTGCTCATCTCCGCCTATGGAAGTAGATTAATTGGCTAAACCACGTTAAATATTTGTATCTCTTATGGTATATTTCTCTTTTTTTATCTGATTTATCCTTATTGAGGGTATGTTTTCTTAGCTTGCACATGACACCTGATTATTTCGATCCTAATTTGTGGTATCAAAGCTAGGTTGTTAGGTTTAAAGCGAGTTCAGTTTTAGAGGCAGCCATTGTAACGACCCAACCAGTCATTTTGCTTTCTAGATCCCCGTTTCCCTAATTAAAACTTCTCATATGTGATTTAACTGTTTTATGACTTACGGGGATGGTTGATTTAGTTTTGGAAGGGTCCGGGTTCAAATTGGAACACTTAGTTCATTAATAATGGCCTAAGATGGCCAAGTTTGACTTGAGTCAACATTTTGAGTAAACGACATCAGAACTAGGATTTGATGGTTCATATAGGTTCGTATGATAATTTTGGATGTGGACGTGTGCTTGGATCGAGTTTCGGGTGATCTGGGAGCGTTTCAACGCTTAATGTAGAAAGTTGGCACATTGAAGTTTTTTAATTTAGTTCTTTAAATTTGGTTTGAAGTAGACTTTGGTGTTATCGAGGTCCATTTAAGATTCCATGATATGGAATAGGCCTGTATGGTGATTTATGACTTGTACGTAAAATTTGGCGTCATTCCAAGTTGTATAAGTATGATTCAACGCGTTGGGAGCTAGTTGAAGAAGTTTAAAGTTCATAAGTTGATTCATTTGGTTTTGGGGTGTGATTCTTAGTTTTAATATTTTTTTATGTGTTCCGAGGTTTTGAGCAGGTCCGTATTATATTTATGTACTTGTTGGTATATTTGGACGGGATCTCGGGTGTGTTTCGGATCACATAGAGCTAAATCCAATTGCTGCAATTTGTTGTTCTAGTTTTCTTCTTCGCGAACGCAGAGAAGGCCTCGCGTTCACAATAAAGGAATTGGGCTGGGGGAAATTCATTCTTCGCACTCGCGAAAAGAAGCTCGCAATCGCGATGCTCCGGGCCATTGGTCATCGTGTTCGCGTGTGTGGGTTCGCGTTCGTGTAGAGTAAGGCTAGCTGGTGGAGGGGCCAGGTTGTTGGTCTTCGCGTTCGTGAAGAGACCCTTGCGTTTGCGTAGGGTAGGTCAGGCAAGCCTTCGTATTTGCGAGGCTTGCATCGTGTTCGCGATGTGCAATTTTGAGAACCTTGGCTTCTTTGCCTTTGCGATTGCGAGGATATTGTCGCGATCGCGAAGAAGTATTCACTGGGCAGAAACTTGATTTAAAATGAGACTTAGGATCACTTTGTTCATTTCTCTAAACTTCATGCTGATTTTAGAGCTCTTTGGGTTTTTCATCTAGCACCTTGATGTAATTAATCTCTACATAATGTGAGTTTAATACATAGATTATGGGTAGATTTTAACATTTAAATTGTGAAAATTTTAGGATTGTGTTGCAAAAACTAGGTTTTAGTATAAATGGGATTAGATCACGAAAATAATTATGGAATTGAGTAGAACTTATATATTTGTATTCGTGAGGTTATGATTAACTTTTATTTACAAAAATTTCCAGAATCCGGGCACGTGGGCCCGAGGGTGAATTTTAAGAACCTTCCAAATAAGGTTGGGTAATTACTCTAATAGCTAAATTATGAACTTTTGAACATATATTGATTAGTTTACATGACCTTTGGCTGGTTTCGGATTGCTCGGCATAGATTGGAGGCTATTAGTATGATTTGTGGACCGAGAAGAGGACTTGGAAATGAGGTAAGTCTCTTGCCTAACCTTGTAAGCGGGAATTATCCCCGTAGGTATTTTAAATGGTTATTTGCTAATAATTGTGGGTGTTACGCACGTACGATGTGATGAGAGTTCGTACGTAGCTAAAAATCATGCTTATGTCCTCGTACACTTAGGACTTTACCATGCATTGCTTGTATTAATTGCACCCAACTTGCTAGTCTAATTACATGAATTTATAATTGAAATTGGATAAAGGATTTATGAGTCCGAGCTTCATTACATTGAGTTTTTTCGTAATACTTGATTGTTAGCGGAAATTATGCCTTCTTTGAGTATCATTCCTATGTAGTAGTCGTTGATCGGAGTTTGTAGAGTTTCTCTATTCCTGTGGATCGGGCCGAATTCCTCGGCAGTATATTAGATGCATCTATGGTTCGTGCCGATCGACCCTCGGCAGCGTACACACTATAATGGATCGGGTCGTATGACCTTGGCATAAATTGTGCGTGGTATTGCTAGGAGTCCGATTAAACTTGATATTTCTTTCTTGACTTGAGACTTGATAATTACTTGGTGGGTCTTATGTGTTAAAAATTTGGCATGTGATAGTTGGAGGTTTTAAATTGATATTATGTTAAAGAATAATTATTTATCATTTCTTATTCCATTGTTGTTGTCGTATTTCATGTATATTTATAATTCCTGTACTTATTTATTGACCTTTAGTAAGTGTCATTGTCGACCCCTCATCACTACTTTTTTCATTTTAGACTAGATACTTACAGGGTACACGTTTATATACTCACGCTACACTTCTGCACAAATTCTGCAGGCATTGGGGTAGGTACTTCTGGTGTCCGTCCAGGCGCGCCGCATTACCCAGAGGTCTAGTGGTGAGCTGATTTCCATGCTCCGTTCTACAGCACCCGGAGCCTCCTCTTGTTATATTTATTATTTCTATCTATTTTTCTCCAGACAATAGTTGTAGGGAGTTTTGTATATTCTACTAGATTGCTCGTGCACTTGTAACACTGGGTCTTGAAAATTTTTAGTAGATATTCATGATATTTGCCTATTAATTTAACTACTTTACTTTTATGTTTATTTTATGCTTCATATCACTACGTTCATTTACTCTAAGTTTCTTTATTAAATAAAATCAATGACTTTAAAAATATAAAAAAAAAAAATTAAATGGATAGTTCACCGTTGGCTTGCCTAGCGGTGACGTTTGGCTTTTATCATGGCATATAGTGGAAATTGGGTTGTGACAATCAACTTGCCGGTAATGAAAATTTTTGTCTGAACATTTTGACAAGAGTGCAACTCCAAGTTGAGATAGACTTTGTGGTGAACATTTTTTATGTTCAACTCATAAAGGGGTTTCTTTGGAGAAGATGGAGATTTAACCCGTTGATGTAACGACCCGATAGGTCGTTTTGAGTACTAGCCATTATTTCCATGCTCCGAGACCTCCTGTAGCTTTATTTGATGTTTCTTGATTTAAGTGTGTGGTCCGTGTCATTTTGCAGAATGTTTTACATAAAATTTTGAAGAAAATATGATTTTAACTTAAAATGAGGCTAGAGTTGACAACGATCAACGTTTTTACTAAACGACCTCGGATCAGCGTTTTGACAATTCTACTAGGTTTGTATGATATGTTTGGACTTGTACGGACATTTGGACGGGGTCCGTAGTGACCCAAGCGCATTTCGGCGTGTTATGTGAAAAATTATGAAAATTAGTTTTAAAGTTGAAATTCTTGAGTTTGGATGGTCAATTGTTGTTATTTGGTGTTATTGTGATGATTTGAGGTAGAGAACAAGTTTATATGATGTTATTACTCTTTTGTGCATGTTCTATTTAGAGCTCGAGGGGCTCATGTGAGTTTCGGTTGCATTGCGGATGAGTTTGGAACAACTGAAGTCAACTTGCAGATCTCACAAATGCTAGATACTGCTCGCAAATGCGAGTCTTGCTTTTGCTATTGACTGCTCGCATTTGCAAAGGGAGTTGGGGAATAGGCATGTAATAACCCGACTGGTCGTTTTGAGAATTAGCATCTCGTTCGGTGGTTTAAGGTCTCGAACAACTTCAGATTATGTGTTATGACTTGCATGTGTGGTCGAGTTCGAATTTCGAATGATTGAGATCAATTTGGAAGAAGGATTCTTGTTGTAGAAGCTTAAGCGGTAAGAGTTGATCAGAGTTTATTTTTGTATAAATGACTCTGAAATGGGGTTTTGATGATTCCAATAGTTTCGTATGATGAGTTTGGACTTAGGCGTGTGTCTGAATTTGGATTTGGAGGTCCGTAGGATAATTTGAAGCATTTTGGCAGAAATTGGAAAGTTGAAGTTTTAGAAGGTTGAGACGTTTGACCGGGAGTTGACTTGGTTTATATCAGGCTCGGAATGCAATTACGAGAGTTGTCATTTGGGACTCGCATGCAAAATTTGATGTCATTCCGGATTGATTTGATATGTTTCGGCACGAGTTTTGGAAGTGGGAAGATTTGAAAGTTCATAAGTTTGATTCGAGGTGTGATTCGAAGTTTCAATGTTGGTTCATGTGATTTGAGGCCTCGAGTAGGGCCTTGTTATGTTATGGAACTTGTTGGTATACGTGGACGGGATCCCGGGGGCCTAGGTGTGTTTCAGACGAACTTCAGATCATTTTTCTTGCTTTGGGCAGGTCTGGTTCTGGTGCTTCGCACATAGTCACTGTTGTTATTAATATCACGCTTAGTTTTATTCTGATATTGTTCCCTGTTAGCTTTACATTCATACTCGTACAGGTTATTTGATCTAGTAGGTGTCTTAACTGTCCCTCGTCACTACTTCATCGAGGTTAGTCTTGATACTTACTGGGTATCACTGTGGTGTACTCATGCTATGCTTTCTGCAAATTATTGTGCAAATGCAGGTACTACGGAGATTGGTTGATGATTAGCCAGTTGTTCGACCTTTTATGCGGATACTCAAGGTATACCTACCGTCGTATTCGCAGGCCTTGGAGTCACCTTCAGATATTGTACTTGTACTGTTTAATAGTTTTTGGTTGCGTTTGCCATTAATTCAACAAGTGTTAGGCTTACCTAGTCACTAAGACTAGGTGCCACACGACATCCTACGGAGGGAAATTTGGGTTGGGATAAGTTGGTATAAGAGCTCTAGGTTCATAGGTGCTATGAGTTATAAGCGAGTTTGATAGAGTCTTGCGGATCGCTACGGAGACGTCTGTTCTTATCTTCGAGAGGCTACGTAACTATTAGGACAATTTCACTTCTTTCATTCTTATCGGGCGGATTTATTGATCTCGAGTTTGAGCCTTTATCATTCTATTCTCTCACTGATGGTGAGGACACGAGCTGCAGTTACTAACGACATTTCCCCCAGAGCCGGTGTTTCTAAAGGCCGGGGCAGAGTCTTAGGCAGAGGCCGAGGAGGAGCACGTGCTACAACTAGAGCACCTGTCAGAGCAGCAGTTGAGGACCCGCCAGTAGCTCCTGTTGGGGGACAAGCATCGGAGGCGCCTGTTGTTGCCTCTGAACTTTAGAAAACCTTAGCACAGTTCTTGAGATGCCAAGTGATTAGGGTTGGGACCCGACGAAAATGTGACTATGAGGTGAAGTACCTCGGGGAAATATTTTAACTTTGTCATCCTACCATATTTTGATTTATCGTAATCACCCATTTATCATACCTTACTCATAAAGCTTCATTTGCTCTCTTCTTATTCTCCTGCTAATATTTTTGTCTATCACATTATTCTGAAAACTTCAACACAACATTGTTTCACTTTTAGCTCCCCTGGCCCAATCCACCATTTTGGGTTACTCTAACCCAAGCTGGATCTTGATATTCCATCCTTCTCTTAAATTATATATGTTAGCTCCCATAGGGCATAACTGATATGGGTGTGGCCAATTGTATATGCCTCTATTTCTGTTGAAGGTTACTTAGAATCCTTATATTTCTCTACCTGAATTGGAAATTCGGAGAATCTTCATTAACTAGGTACCTCGTACACTTCTTCACCTTGCTTCTGTTACCTGTTAAAACTTATACTTTCACCTTCTGATACTCCCATGGCCTGCTATTCGCGGGGTATGTTAGATATTCCCGTCATAGGGTCTTAAGTAAGAAATTCGCACATCTGGTATGCACGATCTAATAGGGTCTCAAACGGGGCCACATCATCAAGAATTCTCTCTCTACTAATGCCCTTACCTGCTGCTGTATTAGACCTCTGGCTAGCTATAATTTTTCTAATTAAAAGCATCGCTATATCATTAGCAAACACAAGTCTTGGCTCCAACTCTTATGACTCAGCTCTATTACACGATTTGGATTTGAAAGAAGGGTAACAGACTCCTAAATGCCTTGTGGCTGCCTATTTATATAATGTGGTGCACAACAGATCTATAAACAAGGCTCTAGTAGAGACGGCTTGTAGACTCCCTATGATAGAACTGCTCTAATACCAAGTTTGTCACGCCCCAAACCTGAAGAGGCGCGACCGGCACCCGGTGCCATACTCGGCCCGAGCGTACCACTTTGTAACTATGAACTCTGGAGGGGTAACCCTCAACTTAGGCCAATGAGGCCATATTCTGAATTATCTGAAAATAATGTCCCTCACATCTAAGGGGTAGACATACCCAAAAGCTAATATATATAATTGTGCAGGCCGACGAAGCGGCCATGAACATCTATTGCTATACAAATTATACAGGACTCGTCTACATGCCTGAACATCTAATGACATACAAACTATACAGGACTTGTCTACAAGCCTCTAGAGATAAAAAAAATTGTATCATGGTCGGGACAGGGCTTCGACCTACCCATCAAATATGTATATATAAAATGGACTCCAAGGTCTAGGCATGGTAACTCCGAGGAAGTGGAGCTTACCAACCGAGCTAATGTTTGACTCTGTCTACTGGGAAGGTCTATCTAGTTGTCTATCAGGACTTGTAGGCATGAAATGCAGCGTCCCCAACAAAAGGGACGTCAGTACGAAATAATATACAGAGTACATAAGGCACTAGAATAACTAAAAGCTTAAACCGAACTAATAATATAATAATCAAAAGTAACTGGGAGTCAAAAATAATCTGAAGATATGCTTACCTGCTGATAGTGACTCAACTCTCTCAATATTGCAAGTAAAATAGCGGCCCGGCCCTATAAGGCTCGTTACATGTAGCAGCTCTATCGTAGTAGGCTCACTCAAAGGCGGTCCGCCATAATAGGCTCCGTATCTCGGCCATTATGAGCTTGCTTATAGGCGCTCGGCAACAGTAGGCTTGGTATATAACTTACCTTCTGATCAGAGGTTGCCCAATAGGGGTCTGCCTACCGATTATAGCTCGATGGTGGTGATAATACTGTAGTATATATATATATATATATATATATATATATATATATATATATATATATATATATATATATATATATATATATATATATATATATGTATATATATCCTATGCTCTCTTGACTGGAAGAAGACATAACTTAACTAAATATAAAGATTCTATAAGGAAGGATACTGTAACTTACGAGACTATGATAATGTACACAAGTTCAAGAATATGAACTTCTCTTTATATCTCATTATCAAGCACATGTAGTTATGGGATCATGCCAAAATGAAGGAAGGGTTTAGCCTTAACATACCTTATCATAATTTGTCCAATAACCACATTAAACTCATCTCGTTGCACCTTAATCTACAATATCGATAACAATACTATCATCATTTTAAGGAAGGTACAACAATTACACAATGAACGACAAACTTATTTTATAATAAAACGGGCAGTATCTCTCCTATATCTTTACTTCCTCCCAATTATACATAACACCAAAAACAATAAGAACACCACAATAACAATATGTCTACATCATTTTCCAACCTTATATCCACCACAAAATACCCCAAAACAACCCACACGCCCCAATCAGTTCATACATAAAACGACAACCCTAGTAACGTCAAACAACCCGAAAACGCAACGACGAACGACCAACCAACCACCCTACCATTATGTGGTATTTCTATACACCCTTTATCCTCCCAAACTCCATAAAAATAATAGAAATAGAGATAACCCACCAGCAACACAAAATAGTTCCACAAATTTAGCAACTCAAAAGTGATTTTTCAGTTTGCTAAAACACGTTTCGACTTGTCTTTTCTTTCAAATTGAGAAACACAACCCACACAACATAATTAAGCCTCTTATACTATAAACTATCCATTAATTCAACTTAAAAAATTTACAACTAGCCAACAGTGATGTAAGAACAAACAATATACCACTCTTTCGAATCTCGCTAGGTCTAGTCTTTACGATCGAGTTACAACTCGTACAGGCATAGATAATGGAATGAGAAGCATAAATTTAACTTGGACCGAGTATAACCCACTAAAACTAGCCCTTCTACATCCAAAATCAGTCCCCCAATGCAGCTACAAGAAGGACAAAGAGAAACTAGCAAGCTGTCCAGTGTTTTTGGCACTAGAATCACATCGTAACACCCAAAATAACCTAGGGTTTGTGTGTGATTTTTTGGGGAGGAGTTTCAGGGATTCAATCTATTTTTCTTGGTCTGAAAGATGAGTGAAAGAAATGAGTTAATAAGCCCTTAAAAGTCACCTCTTGATAGACTTTAGGATATTTCAATTGAGGCCTCTCCTTTTGGCAAGTAGGTGATGCACCTACTTGTCACCTACCAGTCTGCGCAGTCTCGAAAAAACGTAAATATCTTTCTACTCCAATGCCGTATTGACAAATGGTTTAATGAGTTAGAAACTATACTCCTAGATATTTAATTTTCTAGGTAGATCATCCCGTAATTCCAAGTACATTATGAGAAATGCTCAGCTACATTTGACCTAATGTTTAGCATATTTATGAATGTAACTTGTGATGATCTTTGCCAACTTTTGTTCCACAACTCGCTTGACTTCAAAACATAACACACGACTATCATTAGACTAAAATAACTCATAACGTAACTTCCTTATCATTTTGAGTACCCTAGTCTCACCCGAAAAGTATATGTTATAACATCCCTAACTTGTCGACTTTCGATGAAACTTATTTTCTTCAATTCGTTTAGCTTCTAAGCCTTCCAACCCTCTTGTTACTTGCAATTCATGATATTAAATATTTGTAACCTCCAAGTTAATAGGATTAATATACTTTATGTACTTTCAAAGATGATCCAATTTCTGAACTTACATCAATTGAGTTACGACGTACTCTCATGTAGGAAAACATGGGGTGTAACACTCTACCGATTTGGGGGTTCAGTATGTTTTGTGAGTTTGATAGCGGAATTGAATTAGTGGAAGGTTTCAGTTGGTATGATGTATATACTACTTGTGATTCGGAGCTGAGGATGGGGTCCTCGCATTTTCATACGGTTTGATATGTTTGAACCGGGTTGCGGGCTGCTGTGGAGTCATATTATGATGGGATCCTTGTGATTAGTTCATATGCCTTGATTCTACCTTGTGGAATTGATCCATAATACGATACTGATTGGGAGTTGTGCATGTCGACCTTGTTTGATAGTTCTCTCATGTGTTCTCTTTGCATATTCAATGATATTCGTGTTGTGCTTATTGGGTTTTAGTTTGCGAGGTGTGTGCTCAGATGGCATTAGATGTGACTGGTTGATTCGCATGAATTGTTATGAGGTCTTCATGTTCCTTGCATCGTTGTCAGTATTGTGAAGGTTTGGAATAAGGTTCTAGCGGATATGCGGTTAATTGCTGGTGCTGGACTTGATTATGGGCAGCTATGGTGATCAGAGATGTTGTTATGGGCATATGTGTGATGTGTTGCGTCATGTGGTTGAACTTGGTGGGTGTAGGTATGAGTTTTTGCAGCTGGATGTGTGATGTGTGATGTTGTCGGTGTGGGAATCGGGTCTTTGGAAATGATCGGAAGGTAAAAGAAAATTAGTTCTAAGGTTTATCAGTATGGGTGGAAGGAATAATTTTCAGTTGAAATGGTGTTGTTAGGCTTATGTGGATTAGGGTGACGTGGGGTCATCCGCTAGTGTATGTATGGTAAGTTCACCAGTGATTTGATGACTTCAGAATGGTTCTTGGCACATTCGAGGACGAACGTTTGTTTAAGAGGATGAGAATGTAACGACCCGATCGGTCGTTTTGAGAATTAGCATCCCATTTGATGGTTTAAGGTCTCGAGCATCTTCATATTATGTGTTATGACTTGTGTGTGTGGTCGAATTCGAATTTCGGATAATTTGGGATCAATTTGGAAGAAGGATTCTCGTTCTAGAAGCTTAAGCGGTAAGAGTTCACCGGAGTTTGACTTTGGTGTAGACGACTCCGAAATGGCGTTTTCATGATTCCAATAGCATCGTATGATGATTTTGGACTTAGGCGTGCGTTCGGATTTGGATTTTGAGGTACGTAGGATAATTTGAAGCATTTTCGCGGAAATTGAAAAGTTGATGTTTTGGAAGGTTGAGAGGTTTGACCGGGAGTTGACTTGGTTGATATCGGACTTGGGTTGCGATTCCGAGAGTTGGATTAGTTCCATTATGTCATAAGTTTGATTCTAGGTATGATTCGTAGTTTCAACGTTGTTTGATGTGATTTGAGGCCTCGAGTAGGCCCGAGTTATGTTATGAAACTTGTTGGTATGCTTGGACGGGGTCTCGGTGGCCCCGGGTATTTTTCGGACGAGCTTTAGATCATTTTTCATGCTTTGGGCATGTCTCCTTTTGGTGCTTTGCACCTGCGACATTTTGGAGCACAGCGGTTCCACTTCTACATGAGTCTACTCGCTTCTGCGATGCTTGAGGCCTGTTAGGAAGCTTCTCTTCTGCCGAGTTTTGCATGTAGGTGCGATGGCCGCTTTTGTGACCCAGTGATTGCATATGCGAAGCTGTTCACTTCTGCGGCTCATTTTGCGCTTCTGCGATGTCCCTGGGGCGATTGTATTTTTCGCAGATGCGGGTCCTGGCTTGGTAAGCTGTGTTCACAGATGCAAACTTTTTCGCGCAAATGCAAGGCTGCAGATGCGGCGTTTTCTATTCGCAAATGCGAAAATGCTGGGCAAAAAGGTTATATTCGAGGGTTTTGCCATTTTTACCATATTTTGAGTTGTAGACCTCGGATTTGAGCGATATTTGAGGGGTTCTTCACGTGTTCGATTGGGGTAAGTGTTCTATATCCGAAATTGATTACATTACATGATTTCATACTTATTTATACCATTAAATTAGTGAATTTAATGGAAGAAAAAGGGAAATTTTGTAAAAATCTTTGAAAATGTAAAATAAGGATTTGAAGGACGATTCGATGTCGGAAATTAATAATTTTGGTATGGTTGAACTCGTATCGGAATGGTTGTCTGGGTTTTTGTGAATTTTGTTGGGTTCCGAGGTGTGGGTCTTGGGTTGACTTTTTAGTTATTGTTAAATATTGAAGCTTTATTATCCGGAATTGTTTCTTATGAGTTTTATTTATGATTTAAAGTTATTTGGCTAGATTTGAGCCGTTTGGAGGTTATTTCACTCGAGAAGGTCATTTTAGAGTATCTGTCTAGCTTATTTGAGGTAAGTATCTTGCCTAACTTTTTGTGGGGGAACTACCCCTTAGGATTTGAGTCATTTCTGGTAATCATGTCGTGTTAAGGTCGTGTACACGAGGTGACGAGTACGTACTCGGGCTTATTTGTGGAAATTTGACCGTTTAGGGCTCTTAGGTTCTCATGTGTTTTTTTGATGTGAAGGTGTTTTAGTATGTTAATTCCTCCATTTACTAAATTCACCCTTACATGTCTTATTTGGAATTAATTGATTCATGTTCTACCTTTATTGCCAATTAAACTGTTATGTTCCTTAATTGAAGTTTTTGCTTCTTTATTTGCCTTGTTGTCTTTCCCGTAGTTGCTTAACCTTAATTGAAGTTATTATTATTTCTTCCATAATTGCTTAGCCTTAATTGTTATCCCGTTTATTGTTGACATATTCTTATTTGGGGTCATTGATTCATGTTACCTCTCTTATCGTTGAATTGCACTTTTGAGCAATCATTGTTACACATTACCTCTCCCTTGTTGAGCTTTTCTTGTCGAGACAATTATTACCTGTTGTTTATTTTTTTATGAGCTCTTTCTTATGTTTCTTTGCGTTCTGAAGTTCATGTGTTGGTTTACTTGCCGTACTATTGTGTGATCATTGTTGTTGTTGTTGTTTGTACTCATTGTTGTTGAGCCAAGGGCTATGCGTGGCTGTGGTATTGAAACTATTTTGAGGAAATATTGTGGCATATAGGCATATGTTGTGAAAGTCATTTTATTGTGTTATTATGTTTTGGCACATATGGTATTGTTGAGAGGATTTTGTCGAGGTATTCGCACGTGAGTTATCCGTGTTGTTGTTGTTATTGATATTTGCACAAGCGGCGTGACAAGGCAGGCTATATATGTGGGTTTGCGCATGTGGCGAGACAATGTAGGAATATTATTATGTACGTGTGGCTGTCATGCCCCAACCTCGTGGAGCGCGACCGGTGCTTAACTGAGATAACACTGCCAAGCAAGCCTATACAATTCCTTTTACCCAAACTCACCCATGAATAATGAGAAGATATATTTCATTAATTAGACAATAAGGAGGTTACATGAACAATCCAAATTTCATTAACTTTAGAACTTCATTCAATATTTCCCAAAATATTACATTACACATTCATAGTTTGAAGTGGAACACATGATACAAATACAAGATCTTTAGTTTGTCTTTCCCAAAACAACGATACCACCCACACTATGTCTACGAAGCTTCTATTAGATACAAAAGAGTAGCATGATGGTGCGGGCAACAAGGCTCAGGATATACCTCAAAACAATATACATAGAGGACAAGAGATACTAGACCTCAAAATAAAATGGGGCTCACAAAGTCAGCTGAAGAGAGGGTGTACTGCTATCACTGATCAATATCGCCTGCTGTGGAAATGCAGCGACCCCAGCAAAGGGGACGTTAGTACATATGGAATAGTACTAGTATGTAAAACTAAACACCCTCCTAATAGAACAAGTAACAATAAAATGCAAAGGAAACATGAAATCAGTGAGAGCCTCAAACAATATTAAAGTGCCAAGTTAAGAGAAAAGTAAATTTGAAGTAAGATTCAACATTTTTAAGTTGGGAGATCTTTAGTACCAATACACCATTGTGCTTTTAGCACGGAGTCCGATCTCAGCCCGATCGGCTAAGCCATCTCACCCCGAGACATCCTCTCACAACACCACCATGTGTACGACATGGTGTCCGATCTCAGCTCGATCAGCTAAGCCGTCTCACCATAATACCGTGTGGGTCGACATCACATCACATATTGCTAGAAATAACCTAATACCATTTAAGGAAAAATATCTCAACACATCAATCTTATCCCATATAAGGGGAAACAATCTCATCACATCAACACGTGGATTTGCCCCTCAATCATTCCTACACTGGCACGTGTAGTTTTGGAGTTAGGTTATTTCGGCCTACCCTTCCTCGATGCCTAAACGATACTCCCAAGCATTCATTATTTAAAGGATTTACAACTCATTTCATAATCATTCACACGTATTTACATTTCATTGGCACTAGTGGCCATAATAGTAATATCATTCTTGGCACGTCAGCTGTATTTCATATTTCATACTCACCCCTATAACCTTTAAGCGTTACCATAGATTATTATCAATAAGAGAATCTCAAATCAAAACATTAAGTAAACATATGAGCAAACAAGAGTTTTAAGCACGTTGAGTTTCTCGTCCATAATTAGGCATACTAAATTGCAATTAAACATGATTTTAAATCACAACACCTTTGGTACATTGATCATACTAGATTACGTTCTCGGCAGGAATCATGATATGATAGGAATATTTGGAACACATTTTAAGTACATACATCTTTCAACGCAACACTTATTTGAGAATAATCAAATCTATTCGGAAGGATTCGGAACATGAGAAATGAGAAATTGGGCAAATCACAATTGCAACTTACAAGAATCTCGAACGCATGCTTTTGTTGAACTCGGGGACCTCCTTCGGAATATCGACCCTCTTTACAGATGGTGCTTCAAACGCAAAGGGGTCCGAACTTAGCATCGTGTTGAAGACACCAACGAGTAATATAGTCCGGTAATCTATTAGAACTGTAAAATTGAATAACAATCAGGCTGATTATGAGGCCATGATTGTAGGTCTTGAACTGGCTAAAAGTTTCGGAGTTGACGTGATTGAAACTAAGAGCGATTCCTTCCTTTTGGTGAACCAATTCAATAGAAAGTTTGAAGTCAAAGAGGAGTGAATGTAAAGGTACCTGGATAAACTACAGGTGACATTACATCGGTTCAAGGAATGGACTTCGCAACATATACCTCGAGATCAAAACAATGAAGCCGATGCTCTCGTCAACTTAGGATCGCCAGTTGATGACGGTGAATTCAACTCGGGAAATGGTTGTACAACTCATGAAATCGGTGGTGGAGGAAGGCCATGCCGAGATAAACTCGACAAGCTTAACCTAAGACTGAAGAAACAAGTATATAGATTATCTGAAGAACGGAAAAATGGCCTCGGACCTTAAAGAATCGAGAGCTCTACACATGAAGGCGGCCAAGTTCGGCTTGGCTGAAGACAACAGCCTATTCATGAGAACGTTCGATGGTCCATGCACCATATGTCTGGGACCGGGAGATACCAAGTATATTTTAAGGGAAGTTTACGAAGGCACATGCAGGAATCATTCAGGTGCCGGATACTACTGGATCGACATGGTAAAAGATGCAAAGGAGTTCGTACGAAAATGCGACGGATGTCAAAGACATGCACCGATGATTCATCAGCCCGGGGAGCTGCTACATTCGATCTTGTTGCCCTAGCCATTCATGAAATGGGGAATGGATATCGTTGGCCCCCTGCCATGAGCACCTGATAAGGCTCAATTTATATAATTTATGACCGACTATTTTTCTAAATGGGTGGAAGCCCAGACATTTGAGAAAGTCAGGGAAAAAGCAGTTATTGACTTCATTTGGGACCACATAATATGCCGGTTTAGAATGCCGTCCAAGAACGTTTGCGACAATGGGAACAATTCATCGGCAGTAAAGTGAGTAAATATTTCGAGGACCATAAGATCAAAAGGATCCTATCGACACCCTACCCCACTCGTGGGAACGGGCAAGCAGAATCTACGAAGAAAACCATACTCCATAATCTTAAGAAGATGTTGGCTGACGCCAAAGAAAAATGGAAGGAAATTTTGCCCGAAGTCTCATACAAACTCGAAGCAGGGAATGGTGAGCGACTACCGAACAATTAGAACGTGACCTACTTAAAACGGTACTACTGCTAAGGTACGACCCCATTCATTCTTTTCTTTACCTATATTACGAATTGAACTAACACTTGCAGGCAACATCCAACGAATTATGCAGTTATTAGGCCTGAAAGCATGCGTTGCACTCTTTTTTCCCTTGAACCAGTTTTCTCCCAAATGGGTTTTCCAGCAAGATTTTTAACGAGGCAACAATGGATCGTGCTAACTTAGAATTTAAGACCGGCTAAGAACCGGAGTCAAGGGTCACATCAACAGTATCCGAACACTCTATATGATCGGCCTCAAATACTGGGGGCCATCACCCTTGATAATGATTTTAGCGAGGAAGGAAACTTTGTAAAATTTGTGCTCGAACAATCTGGCCTTGGTGGATAGAATTTACTATAAGGACCAAACGGCCAAATGAATCGTGCCCACAAAGACCACCTAAGCCATAACACGAAGGTAGTACACATTTTCCATCTTGTATGTTGCGCACAAAAATGAAAGAAAGTTTCTACCTTGGAGATACATATTTTGTCTCTTAAAAACTACCACATTTTGCACCTTAAGGACATCGGGCCCAAGGGCCACCTCTATACGGATCCAAGGGATCACCCAATTGAGGGACTGTCATCCAAGGCAAACTCGGACGGCTTAGGCTATCGAAGCCCGGGGGCACCAAGCCTATTAGGCATGGCCCGAACATTAAAGGCTACGACCACCCCAATTCTGGGATTGTCGTGCTTCGCAAGCCTAGATGGCTCGGGTATCGAAGCCTGGGGTAATAAGCCTATTGGGAAATTCCCAAACTTAAAAGGCTATGGCCAACCTAGAAACGGCTCGGAGACATCTGAAACTCGTTACCAAAACACAAGGCCTTCAAAATTTATAAACCGGTCCAAAGGCTAGCCTCGGCATAATTATAATCTAAAAACTTCTAAATAAGCACTTTGGGGAAAGCTTCCGGTCATACCAAGCCCCCACGCATTATACACAAAATCACACTGAGAACAAGCCTTGTTCGAACCTTCCTACAAGACCTTATTACTACATGTTAAGGCATTTAAAATCTTTGCAACCGTAAAGAAAAAGCCAAAAGAAAAAAACTTGAAAATTGCCAAAGGGAAAAAAGAAAAGCCTTGTATATATATAGAGATATATACAAAGGCTAAACAACCTAAACAAAACATACAAAAATACAAAAATAAAGAAAACTCTACAAGGCGCCTAAGCCTGATCTGCACCGGAGCCCAGCTCATCACCATCAGGGTCTTCTCTACCCTCGGATCCTTCGGAACCCTTGGAGCCTTCCTCGTCCTCAAGATATGGCAACTTTTCAGCCTCAGCCTCGAGCCTCTTAACATTTTCAATCTCGACCGTTAAGTCGAAACCTCGGGCATGAACTTCCTCGAGAACCTCCCTACGGGACGGCCACTTCATGTATTCGTTAATAACATTCAGGCGGTCCTGGGCTGCCTCAGCGTCAGCTTTGTACTAAGCCACAATCTCGTCGGTGTCGGCCCTGGTTATTTCTGGCACTGACTTGGCTGCTTTCAGCTCCTTTGCAAGGGTATCTCGTACGATAGCGACCGAGCCCAGTTGAGACTGGAGGTCATCAATGTTTTGGGATCGGGCCTCAGCTTTCTCCCTCGCCACTTGAAGGTGGGACTCCGCCGATGCTAGCTGCTCCCGGGCAGTCTCCGTTTTAGAAGCCAATCGGTCCATTTTATCCTTCCACTCTTTGGCCATGGTCTTGACCTCGTCCATCTTGGCTCGGAGCTGGTCGACCCGATTAACCTTCTGTAGGACCTGCGGCTTTTGACTGTTAGTCACCATGTCTTACTCTTCATCATTAACTTCGAAGATCTTTACCTGTTCCACCAGGTTGGCATATTCTTTTCGAGCCGTGTCCAACTCGGCTCGAAGGTTCTTGACTTCTCCTTCTCGTTGCTCACTGAGAAGCTTATACATATCTCTCTTCTCATCTAGCCCTTTGATTTGACTAAGCTTAATGTGACCTCAGGCTGCCCCAAAGCATAAGAATCAGTGGGCAAGTCCTCGTCCCTGATCGGAGGCCTAAGCTCGATGGTCTTAGGAAAACCTGCAAAGGGGAAATAAAGGAAATAAGAACGTGAGAAGAAGCCTAGCGCAACTTATTCGGGAAAGAGAACTTACCATGAGAACGGACCTCCCAATGGCCCTTCGAGAGTTTGCGCCACGAGCTCTCAGAATAGGGCATCTGTTAGACAATGCCTTCGATCCACTCCTTTAACCAAGGTACAACATTTGGGACTCGAGCACCAACTGCACTACCACCAATACCAATAAGAAAAAAGTAGATGAGCATAAAACCAACATTTAAAGGAAAGTTGTACTTACATGATGCATTCCACTTCTCAGGAAATGGCCTAAATTTGGCTGGAATCAAGTCTGATGTCCTCACCTGGACAAAGCGGCCTTGCCAGCCTCGATCTCTATCTTCATCGATGCTTGATAATGGTGCTTAATATCCCGGCGCACGAGCTTTATCAGCCTCCCTTGAAATATTCAGGAACTATATAAGCGGAGTAGATGATCCACAATTAGCCGACATGAGTCGATATTGTTCACCAAAAATCAAAGGAGGATTATGATTCTCCACAACAGTGGGTGAATCTAACCGAGGCATACTTTGTACCTTTTACTGAAATCTATAATAACCGGGTCCACCAGGCCCAGTGTAAAGGGATAAATGTAAGCACTTAGGTATCCCTCAACATGGGCATTAATTGCCTCCTTAGAGTCGGGGACCACTATGTCCTTGTCTTCCCAGTTGCAGTCCTTTCGGACCGCGGGGAGGTCATTTTCAGTGATCGAGCAAATATATCTCGATCCTCCTCACGCCGATCATGTACCGAAGAGCGTTTCTCAACCTTGAAGTCCTCAGCTACCGAACAACCCCCCATAATGAGCATCATCAAGAGAGGTTCAAGAGCTGGTTCATCGGTAGCCACATTAGCGGCAGACCTTCAGAGGTCGACCACATCGGGAGCGGTTTCGTTAATTTCGGCTATCTGTTGGGAGACAGGGGCGACCTTTTGAGGAAAACATCTGGATGTTTTGGCCATTATTATCTGGAAAAATATTGAAAAAGATAGAGAAAGGGTAAAAGTTGAAAGCTCGAATGTGTTGGCTTGAGTAGAGGATGAGTAAAAATTCTGCAACGTACTGAGAAATCTTGAGTAACGAAGGTAAAAATGCTAGAGTATAAAATCTTGAAGACATGAGGGTAGACGTTTGGACGAAAAGTGAATAATGAACGAAGGAGGGGATATTTATAGGGTTTTCACGACATTTCGCGTCCAGGGGCAGCCAACCGGTGACTGACACGCATTTGAGGCCATTATGATGCGACTGACGGGACGTTTTGGTTTCTTTGTCATTTCGTGTCGCAACGTGTTGAAGAAGAGATCGAAGAACTCATGTCGTTCCTTGTCATTTCCGTAAAACTTACTCTACGAGAAACAAGAAGACTATCTGTATACGGGTAAAATCGGACTCATAAGCTAACCCGGTTCTCGATAAATAAACCAAGTAAGGAACACGATGACAAGGAACCAGAATCGAGGTAAGGAACTCGTCGAGTCAGGCACCGGGGGGACGACGCTTGAGGCCATGATCCCGGGATCAGTCCAAATCCGAAGAGACTTCCAAGAGCATTATTGGGCAATCGAACACGATTAACGAAAAGCCATAATATCTGCGACCAATCGAGTATCACGGCGCAGATCTCGGCACGTACCGACGGAAATCCAGTAATCAGATAAATGAGAGATTTTTACCTTTTGTAGAATTGTATTTAGGATAAAACTCCCCTACTATATAAAGGGGAGTCTGATTATTTATTGAACACATTGTAAGATACATCCTAAAGCAATATACTGTTATTTTCACTATTATTCATAGTTCTTATTCTCGTTCATTAGTGCTGGCCATTGTGAGTTTGGATCGAGGGTGGATATTTCATCAAGGTTGTAGTCATCTTCCTCACGTGGTTTGAATTTACTATATCTTTATTTGTTTAATCTAACGCATTTTATCGTTCGTATAAAATTAATCCATGTATCCTTGAAACACTTAAAAATTCAATTGTTATCTGTTTTTTTGGGTATACAGAAAGTCATTTGATGGTTTCTTTCATGGTATTTTCCCCCCATATTCGAAATAATTAACTTTAAAGAATTAACTTGTACGAAAAGAACGATATATTTTTATATTTGAAAATATTTTAACTTTAAAGTTTTATATTATCTATTACCTCTAATGAGAAACTTTTATAGTCACACAAATTTTATAGCCACATAAAGCTTTTACTCGTTATGCTTTATAGATCGTAAATTTAATTTTTTTTTCTTGAACTCTATGCTGAATCAAAGTATGTCATATAAATTTAAACGGAGGAGTAACGACTTTGAGTCGTTTGACTTATCAGTTTTTCAGATAAAATTCTGATTTGGTTACTTCGAAATGCTAAAATTTTATATGAATGGAAAGTAGTATATATTTTTCGATAGTGACCATTATATTCCAAGGAATAACTCTGTCCTTCACTCCTCGTTATCTGTAGAGAAACTTGGTCGATGAACGAATATTGGAATTTGATTATTGGCTAAAAAATAAAAGAAAGAAAGAAAGAAAAAGTCCACTAAGAATGAGTTACTTTGGATAAGGACTAATTAATTGTTTATATTCATCTTTGTTATTACATTGAAACTTTTGACCTCTTCATTATCGTATGATCAAACAATTTAAACACGTTAGTTTTCCAAAATATTAGCTAGTTATTCACATGCTCCATTTGAAAATTTTGACTAATCTTATTATTATAAAGTTTCTCTGATTTTTGAAATATTTCCTTTAGTTGAAAGAGTTCTAGTTTCAATCAACCAATTACCTTGAATTCTTACGGAGAAAAGTTAGAATGTTTAGTTTGACATTTTAAGTAATTATTCAATTTCACAAATGATTACTACGTCACAAAATAGGAAAAATTAAAAAAATAAAGTTCCAAAAAAATAACTTAAGCTTTTTGAGATTTGTTTGTGGGGGAGGGGTAGGGGGTGGTTCCGTTTTTGTCTGCTTGAGTAACAATGCAAAATTAGGTACTAAAGGTGTAATGACCCGATCGGTCGTTTTGCGTATTTGCGCCCTGTTTTCCTTTTTGATGCTTCACACATGTGTAATTTTGGTTTTATAACTTACGGGGTTGTTGATTTCGTTCCGGAAAGATTTCGGGTTGATTTAGACGCTTTGGCTCTTGGCTTAGAGGCCTAAGTTGATTATGTTGACTAATGTTTGACTTTTATAAAAATGACCCCGTAACGGTGTTTTGATGGCTCTAATAGTTTCGTATCGTGATTTTGAATTTCGGCGTATGCCCAAAATCGAATTTAGAGGTCCGTAGATTGATTAGTGTTGTTTTGCCAAAAATTGGCAATTTAAGGTTTAAAAGTTTTACCTAGGCTGACTTTTGCCTATTGGATTCGGAATTTGGTTGGGACTTGGAATGGGACCATTATGCTATTTAGAACTTGTCTGTAAAATTTAATATCATTTGGACTGATTTGATAGTATTCAGACGCTTGGTTGCAATTCTAGAAGTTCTTGAACTTTACTTTGAAATTCATACGTTTTGGTGTCTGATTCATAATTCTAGATGTTATTTTTTTGTTTTCATCGCACGAACGAGTTCGTATGATGTTCCCGTAGGTTATGCCAGCATAACCTATTGTTCCAGTCAGCTCAAGGTTAGGGCAGTGACTTAGACTTGAGAGGTTCAAGAAGTGACATCGTATTCTCCGTATCATGGGTAATGTGGAGACGAGTGAATTTTCTTACTCTACATTCCAACTGTCAGAAGCAATGTATTAGTGGTAGCAGGTTTATGAGGAAGGTACCCCAGCAGATGCAGCTTCACTCACATGGACTCGATTTTCAAAGATATTTTTCGGAGAGTTTGAGCAACTACGCTAGGGTACTATGACATTGTAAGAGTATGCTATCCGATTCACTGAGTTGTCCATACATGCACCTACCTTGGTTTCTATAGTGAGAGCGAGTCCGCCGATTAATCTAGGGGCTCAACTATGGTATTAGATTCATCATGACTTGAGAGTTGGAGACAGATACCCCGTATAAGCAGGTGGTAGAGATTGCGTGAAGGTTGGAGGGTGTGCGGGGACGTGAGAGAGAGGACAAGGAGGCCAGGTTGCCGACTTTGCTCAGCCAGATTCTAGTACACCTCATTTTGTGATGACCCGGCCGGTCGTCTCGAGAGTGGTAGCCCTGTTTTCTCATTTTATGCTTCTATTGTGTTCTACAACTATTATATGACTTACCGGGTTAGTTGGTTCAAGTCCGGAGTAATTTCAGAGTGAATTGAGACACTTGGTTTCCTAATCGATATCTTAAGCTGAAAAAGTCGACAAGATGTCGACTTATGTGTAAACGACCTCGGATTAAAAATTTGATGGTTCCATTAGCTCCGTTAGGTGATTCTTGATTTAGTAGTGTGTCCGTATTGTGATTTGGAGGTTGGGAGTAGAATTAGTCTTGAAATGGCGAAAGTCAAATTTTTGGAAAGTTTGACTGGGGGTTGACTTTTTGATATCGGTATCGAATTCCGATTCCGGAAATTGCAGTAGGTTCGTGGGGTCATTTGTGACTTGTGTGCAAAATGTAAGGTCAATCGGGCGTGATTTGATAAGTTTCGGCGTCATTTGTAAAATTTGAAATTTTCAAAGTTCATTAGGCTTAAATCCATGTGTAATTCGTGTTTTGATGTTGTGTGAGGTGATTTGAGTGTTTGACTAAGTCCGTATGATGTTTTGCAACTTGATGGTATGTTTGGTTGAGGTCCAGGGGGGACTCGGTTGAGTTTCGAGTGGTTAACGGATCATTTTTGGACCTTGGTTGAGGACTGATGTCTGTTGCTGTGATTTTTCTAGTTTCCTCTTACGCGTTCGCGAAGGGTTTTTGTGAGATGGGAATTTTTGTTCTGCGTGTTCGCGAAGAAGAGGATGTGAACGCGAAGGTGTGCCCTGGGTGTGCATCGCGGACGCGGTTGTGGTGTTGCATTCGCGAAGAGGAGTGAGGCAGCTGGGGATCCCCAGCCTTTTGGTCTACGCGTTCGCGAGGCATGGGTCGCGTTCGCAAAGGTCGTAGTTGGTAATATCAAAAACAAGGGTTTGAACCCATTCTTCATATTTTGAGCTATAGACCACGGATTTGGGCGATTCTTGAAAGGATTTCGTGGATTTGATTTGGGTAAGTGATTCTTACTTGGTTTTGGCTAAATTCCATGATTATGTCTTTAATTCCATCATCTAATTTGTGATTTGGTCTAGAAAATTGGGAAAAAAAAGAAGAGGAAATGTTTTTGAGTTATATTTTTGAGGTTTTGAATGGGATTTTTTTATCGGACTTGAGTAAATTTGGTATGGTTAGACTCGTGAGTGAATGGGCTTTCGGGTTTTGTGACTTTTGTCGGATTTTGAGACGTGCGTCCCGGGGGGGATTGAGCCTATTTTGTATTTTGGCTTATAATTTCGTATTTTTCTTGTGGAATTGATTCATTTAGCCTATATTAATTATATTGTACTGCTTGTGGCTAGATTCGAAGAATTTGGAGACTAATTCGAAAGGCAACGGCATTTCAGAGTACGATTTTGAAACCCTGAGGGTATGAAACCCCGAATTTTGGTATGATGTGATTTTTTTGGAAGGGACGCACATTTTAGGTGACGGGCGTGTAGGCGTGCACCGTGGGGAATTGGGACTTGGTCCGTCCCGTGAGACTGTAAAGTCGAATAGCTTATTGTTAATTACATGTTCCCTCTGTCTTCTAGAAATTTGACTGCCATTCATGTTAGAAACCATGGTTAGGCCATATGATATCACTGTTAGGACCCGCAGCGGTCGGGTACTTGTTGAATTAGCTGCTATTTGCTATCTTGTACTCAATCACAGTTTTACTTGTGTGTCATATCTCTGTTTCCTCTTGTTTTCTTGTTGATACTTGTTATTATCTCTTGTGGGCTGATTTTTATGATTTATGAGAGCCCGATAGGTTGGAGAGGTTAGTGACTGAGATAGGGCCTGAGTGCCGAGCTATGAGCTATGTGAGTGTAAATGGATCGGGTTGCACGCCGCAACGAGCCTGAGGGCTGAATGTATATGGATCGGGTTGCACGCCGCAACGAGCCTTATGGCTATTTATGGACTATGGATTGGGTTGCACGCCGCAACGAGCCTTATGGCTACTTATATGATTAGATCGGGCTGCACGCCGCGGAGATATAGCGCTTGGGCTGAAGGAGCCCCTTCGGAGTTTGTACACCCCTAGTGAGCATAGGTACTTACTGAGTATGATTATTGTGGGCTGAGTGATAATCGGCTTAATGTATGCATATTTTGATATATATCGCCTCACATTTTACTCGTGTCTCGGCGATTTGAGATGTTTAATATGATTATTTGTGCTAACGTTTGGTATTTCTATGTGTAGGAATCATTCGGATGCAATTTGGGATGAAAGGGCGCGAATTGGAGCAAAATCGGGACAAAATCGCAAAAAGGGAGATTTGAGGGCCACAGCCAGCGTGGAGCGCTGGCTGTGGTGCAATTTGCAGTAACCAAAATGTTTGAGCGCTAGGGCCAGCGCCCCACGCTGCCCTGGATGCTCAAGACGGGAAAGTGTCCTTTTTCGATCAGGACTCGGTTATTTCGACCCCTAGACGCCCCCAACTCATATAAAAGCCAACTTAAACCTATTTTTGAGGGGAGGATGTGATTTAGAGAGAAGATGGAGGCGCCAAACACTTGAAAGCAAGGATTTGATCAATTCTTTCATCCCTTTCCTAGTATTCATTGATTTTAGGTTTGAAAACATTATTTTTGATGATTGTATGAACATGAGTGGCTAAGAAACCTATTGTTCTAGGGTCATGGGTATACATGAATGTTGACGTTTGAAGTTTAATTTGACGAAGTTGATTTTATTATATTGGGTTGTTTATTTAATTTTGTTTTTAATTATTTTGCTGAGTAGCTAACAGTGAAATACTATCTACGAATTTAGAGTTGAACTCGAAAGTGGGAACTCTAGATTGCATATAGAATTAAATAGAGCAAGTTCTTAAACCCGGGCATCGGGGAATAAATTCGCAATTAGGATAGACATATACCTAATTGCCTTGCTCGGTTGCAATACAGGAATTGTAAATGCTTTCTTGTTAATCTTATTTCCATAGACATATAGGTATTAAGTTAGCTTAAATAGGCGAGTAAGGACTCGACAGATTCTTCTGAGTAATATCAACCTTGTCAATCAACAATCCAGATAAATCAATTAGTTATTTTAGGCTAAGAATGCAACATGATTGTTAGATAACCCGTGACCCTGGAATATTATCTCCTATTGATTATTATTCAAAACTATTTAAGTGTTGTGTTGATTTCTAGTAGTTCATTACTTGATAGTTTTTAGTTAGTAAATTAGAAAATTATCTATTTTATAAGAAATCGCTTGAATCAATAAGCTATTTGAGTTTGAATTAGTCAAAAGTTAATCATAAGTCTTCGTGGGAACGATACTTTATTCACTACTCTATTACTTGACGACCACATATACTTGCGTGAGTGTGTTTGGTCGCAACAAGTTGTTGGCGCCGTTGCCGGGGACTTAGAAATTAGCTATTTGACCGAGTTAAGCTTTTATTAGTTATTTGTTCAAGTGTATAATTTTCAGTTTGCCTTGTTTGTGTTAACACAGGATCTTCTTTTGAATGCGGAGGAGAGAAGTGGAAACAACCTCCTTCCTTTTGATACTGAAATTGAACGAACACTTCATAGAGTGAGGAGGGAAGTCGAAACAAGAACTAGAATAGAGGGAGAGTTGGACATTGTTGTTCAACCACAACCAATAAAGATGGCAGGTAATGAAGAGCGTGCGGTGATAGAAGCCGCAAGGCCCAATCTTGTGAATATGACTCAGGCTATTGTGAAGCCAGATATCACGGGGCATTTCGAACTCAAATAGTACATGGTACAACTAATTCAGTCCATGGGGCAATATGTGGTTCTATCTCATGAAGACCCGCAGAGGCACATTCAGAACTTCTTGGAAATTACGGACAATTACAATTATCCGAATGTTTCCAAGGACTATGTCACGCTGACACTTGGGATGATCTAGCAAGGAAATTCTTAATCAAGATTTTCCCCACTAAGAAGACAAAGTCGCTGAGGAGCCAAATTCTTGGGTTCCAACAACGAGATGGTGAGACACTTCGTCAAGCTTGGGAAAGATACACAAAGCTACTCAGAGACTGCCCGCATCATTGTCAGATTGATGAAGTATTGGGTCACACGTTTGTTGATGGGCTAAATGAGGCATCAAAGATGAATCTTGATTCAGCTTGTGGGGGTAGTTGCATGGCGAGGCCGTATAATGAAATACAACTCTTGCTAAATAACTTCACTGCTAATGACCATAATTGGCAAAGAGATGGGGACTCACGAAGGGCAATTAAACAGAAGGCAGCAGGGTTGATTGACCTTGATTAATTCTCAGCCATGAAAGCCGATATAGCAAAATTGGCAAATCAGATGAATAGAATGACAATACAACAAACACAACAGATGCAACATGTACATCAGATGTCTATTTGCTGCGAACTATGTGGTGACAGTCATATGAGTGACATGTGCCACACGAATCCTGAATCTATATACTATGTGGGGCAAGAGAGTAGAGGTCCAATGAATCAGCATGCACAATATGGGAATACTTACAATCCAAATTGGAGGAATTATCCTAACCTCTCATGGGGAGGAAATCAACAGAATCAGAACCAGTATAGGCCTCAAGGAAATTTCAATCAACTTCAGAAACCACCCCTACAAACAGAAGAGAGTACGAATGACTTGTTGAATAAGTTTTTGCTTGATAATCAACAACTCAGGACCGATTTCAGAAATCTTGAGAGGCAAATGGGACAGTTAGCAACAAATCAAAACACTAGACCTGCAGGCGCTCCTCCCAGTGATACAGAGAAGAACCCTCAAGTTAATGCAGATACACTCAGAAACGGGAGGGAACTAGAAGAAGTGCCAAAGAAGAGAAAGGACAAACCTATACCTGAGAGGTAGCTGATCCCTAAGGCAATACACGAGTCAAAGAAAACTGATGCAGGTTCAGAGCCAGTGGAGGCTGCAAGGCCACCACCACCTTTCCCCCAGAGATTGCAGAAAAGAATGATGATCGCATGTTCAACAAATTTCTCTCTATGTTGAGCCAGGTTCAATTGAATATTCCATTGGTGGATATACTTCATGAAATTCCAAAATATGCTAAGTACATAAAATATATAATGGCTCACAAGAGGAAATTGACTGAGTTCGAGACAATTGCACTTACTGAGTAGTGCACTTCAAGGGTCCAAAACAAGCTTCCTCAAAAGCTTAAGGATCCCGGCAGCTGTGTCCCTGTGCGAATTGGTAATATTGACGTGGGTCGTGCTCTTTGTGATTTGGGGGCGAGCATAAATCTAATGCCCTTGTCTTTATTTAAGCAATTGGGTCTGGGAGCTCCAAGACCAACCACTGTGATGTTGCAATTAGCTGATAGGTCCATAGCCTACCCTGAAGGAGTGATTGAAGATGTATTGCTACAAATTGGGAAACTTATCTTCCCAGCTGACTTCATTATTCTAGATTTTGAGGCTAATGAATAAGTTCCAATCATATTGGGACGACCTCTCTTGGCTACTAGTGATGCAATAATTAAAGTGAGAGAGGGAAAATAATTATGAGGGTGGACAACGAGGAAGTAGTTTTTAATGTCTACAAAGCGATCCAACTTCCCTACCACTATGAAGAGCACTCTATGATATCTGTTATGGAGGTGGATGAGAAACGTCTTGACACGAGTGTATATCTAGACAGTTCTCTAGAAAAAACACCCATGTTGTTCGATAACTTGGAGATTGATGATAAGGTTGAGGAGATGATGCATATCCTAGATGCATCTTGTGCTTACATGCAAGGAATACACCAGTTTGAGCCCCTGAATAAGCTAAGTGGATCTCCTCCAAAGCTGTCAATTGAAGAAGCTCCAAAATTGGAGCTTAAACCCCTACCCACTCACCTTCAATATGCTTATTTGGGTAGTTCTGACACTTTACCTGTTATTATTTCTTCTGACTTGTCTAAATTGCAGGAAGAAAGGTTGTTGAGAGTGCTACGTGAGCACAAGCGAGAAATTGGGTGGACGATGTCTGACATCAAAGGCATTAGTCCAGCTTTCTGCATGCATAAAATCCTTATGGAGGACGGACACAAGCAAAGTGTAGAGCAAAAACGCCGCCTAAATCCAATCATGAAAGAGGTGATAAGAAAAGAAGTGATTAAGTGGCTTGATGCAGGTATTGTATTCCCAATCTCTGATAGAAAATGGGTAAGCCCCATTCAATGTGTGCCTAAGAAAGGGGGGATGACTGTAGTGGTTAATGAAAATAATGACTTAATTCCTACAAGAACTGTCACTGGGTGGAGAATTTGCATAGATTATAGAAAATTAAACAATGCCACCCAAAAGGACCACTTTCCCCTCCCTTTCATTGACCAAATGCTGGATAGGTTAGCTGGCCAGGAATACTACTGTTTCTTAGATGGTTATTCGGGGTATAATCAGATTTCTATAGCCCCAGAGGACCAAGAGAAAACTACATTTACGTGTCCCTATGGCACGTATGCGTTCAAGAGAATGCCCTTGGTCTCTGTAATGTACCTGCGACTTTTCAAAGGTGTATGATGGCTATTTTTACTGACATGGTTGAAAGATTTGTGGAAGTGTTTATGGATGATTTTTCTGTGTTTGGGTGTTCTTTTGATAATTGTTTAATGAACCTTGATAAAGTGCTTTCTAGGTGTGAAGAGACAAACTTGGTACTCAACTGGGAAAAGTGCCATTTCATGGTACGTGAAGATATAGTCTTGGGGCACAAGGTGTCAAAAGATGGTCTACAGGTGGATAAAGCAAAGGTGGAGGCGATTGAAAAATTGCCCCCACCGACATCCGTCAAATGCATTCGCAGTTTCTTGCGCCATGCAGGTTTTTATCGTCGATTCATTAAAGTTTTTTGGAAATTTCTTCTCCGTTATGCAGGATTCTAGAGAAAGATGTCACCTTCAAGTTTGATGATGCATGTCTGAAAACATTTGAGGATCTGAAGGGAAGGTTGGTGATTGAACCAATTATCATCGCCCCAGATTGGGGACTGCCATATGAGTTGATGTGCGATGCAAGTGACATAGCAATCAGAGCTGTTTTGGGGTAAAACTATGAATCCTGCTCAGATGAATTATACTGTTACTGAAAAAGAGTTGCTTGCAGTGGTGTGGGCGTTTGACAAGTTCAGATCTTATCTAGTGGGAACCAAAGTTATCGTCCACACAAATCATTCAGCTATCAGATACTTGTTTGAAATGAAAGATGCCAAGTCGAGGCTGATTCGTTGGGTCCTCCTCTTGCAAGAATTTGAATTAGAGATCCGAGATCGAAAAGGGACAGAAAATCAAGTGGCTGATCACTTGTCCAGATTAGAAAGTCGGAACCATGTAGCTAAAGGAGGGTCAATCAAAGAAACATTTCCTGATGAGCAGTTATTAGCAGTCACCTCAGGTGAAGCCCCATGGTATGCGTATTATGTGAATTTTATTGCAAGTGGGGAGACACCACTAGAATTAACACCTGATAATAGAAGAAGATTCTTACATGATGTGAGGCTCTACATGTGGGATGAGCCATTCTTATATAGGCAATGCACAGATCAGTTGGTGTGAAGGTGTGTTCCTGAGGAAGAGATGAATGCAATATTGCATGGCTGTCATGCTTCGCCATATGGAGGAAATCACGGTGGGGATAGAACCACCCAAAAAGTGCTACAATCAGGTTTCTATTGGCCAAAATTATTTAAGGATGCACATGCCTTTATTAAAAAGTGTGACAGACGCCAAAGAACCGGAACTATCATGAGGAAGCACGAAATGCCTTTGCAAAATATTCTGGCAGTAGAGCTTTTTGATGTTTGGGGGATTGATTTCATGGGACCGTTCCCATATTCTAATGGTCACAGGTATATCTTGGTGGAGGTCGACTATGTTTCTAAGTGGGTGGAGGCCATTGCTCTTCCTACTAATGATGCAAAGGTAGTGGTAAGCTTTGTAAAGAAGCACATCTTCACGCGCTTTGGGACTCTAAGAGTGTTAATAAGCGACAGAGGAACTAACTTTTGTAACAAATTGCTGAATAATGTTCTTACAAAGTATGGAGTTAAGCATAAAGTTTTCACTGCCTATCATCCCCAAACGAGTGGTCAAGTAGAAGTTTCAAATAGAGAGGTAAAGTAGATTTTGGAGAAAACAGTAAGTGGAAATAGAAAAGACTGGACAGGGAAGCTGGATGATGCATTATGGGCATATCGAACTGCATACAAGAATCCCATAGGTACTTCTCCGTACAGGTTGGTTTATGGGAAGGCGTGCCACTTGCCCGTCGAGCTTGAACATAAAGCTTATTGGGCGATCAAAAAGCTAAATATGGATATGGACTCAGCTGGTGAGAATAGGTTGTAGCAACTCAACGAGCTTGATGAATTTCGATTGCACGCATATAAAAATGCCAAATTATATAAAGAAAAGACGCAGAGGTGGCATGACAAGCACATTCAATATCGAGAGTTTGAGCCGGGTCAAGAAGTTCTCTTGTTCAATTCAAGGTTGAAGCTATTCCCTAGAAAGCTTAAGTCTTGTTAGGCAGGTCCTTTTGTTGTGGTAAGTGTGAGGCCTCACGGAGCGGTGGAACTGCGTGATACGAGCTCAAGTGGTACCTTCTTGGTAAATGGCCAGAGAATAAAACATTATTGGGGTGGTGACATTGCACGTCACAAGACCTCAGTGGACTTGGCAGATGCTTAAACACGTGTTGAGTCGTGCCGCGATGTTAAATTAGGTGCTTGTTGGGAGGCAACCCAATTTTTACCGCTTTCGAAGAAAAGCTTTTTCTTTTATAGGCCATAATATTTTCTTGGTAGGTTGAAATGGTGTGGAATGTGTGTAATGTATATATTGAGTGCTCGGGTAGTCGGGATTGTTTAAAAAAAAAATGAATTGAGCGCCCAAGCCAGCGCCCCACGCTGCCTGGGGCGCACTTTGCAGTAGCTCGGGAGCTTCAGCACCAGCCCCAGCGTGGGGCACTGGGCTGGCGGTTCAGGTAAGTAAAAAATGTTTTTTTTTCGTTTTCTTTGTTTAAATAAAAATACCCTACCCAATTACCCATATACACTCACAACCCAACCCATACCCAATTACCCAAACCCATCCCCCACCTAAATTGAAATAGCTAAAACCCCAAAACCCCCATTCTCTCCAAAAACACACGGTTTGCTCTTCTTCTCCCCCTTTCTCTCAAGTTCTCACCATATTCCTTGCTCAATTCCATCTCAAGACTCTAAGGTATGTTCTTCTTCTTATCTTTTTTTTCTTGTATTTTGGAAGTTCTTAGAGTATTTGTAGTCTTCTTTCTCCCACAATCCTCAAACCCCCTAGGCCTCTTAAACATATTCGATGTTATTGTGGGTGGAATGATTATACACGAAATTGGTGCAAAAATTTGGTTGAGCAGTTATGTTTGAAGTAGTAAACTATAATTCCCTCTACTTCATGTAAATTTGGGAGGCCCACCTTCTCCCACCATTGTTGAAATAGAAGAGCAAAATTGATGCCCACAAGGTGTTTGCTAAAATTCTTAAGAGAGTAAATTTGAACATCGGTGAAGTCTAAGTAGCCGAGTGTAGTTGTATATGAGTTAGGGTGAAGTGTGGGGTATTTTGGGGGTATTGTATCTTGTTGTAAACTTTTATAAGTTGTAGTTAGTGTACTAAAATAGTGTAGTAATGTAGACTTTAGCTTTGTTATGCTTGCACCATAGTTAAGTTACGGCCATGTTAGACTAATTGAATTTTTATGGCATAGGGAAGTCTAAGTACCTATAGCCTTGTGATGACACATTGGTACACATTGAATCAATATTATGATTCGATTATACATAGCCCTAGGTTTTAAGTGTGGGGTCATCTTGCCTCTCATGATGACCTTAGGCAACATCTCTTGATTCATTCTCATCTTTGTGTTTATCATGTGTAGGTTGCTATGGCTCGTGACGATACCGCTAAAGGAAAAGGGGTGGGGAAGTCCTCCACTACTGCTCCCCCTCCAAAGAAACGCAAGCAAGGCGAGAGCTCCTCCCGACAAGCCAAGGGAAAGCAACAGGCTAGCGGGTCTACAAGGCCACCACGACCTCGAGTGGAACTTGTTCGGGATGATGCCATCAAATGGCATGATAGTTTTGTTCCATATGGGAGATATGTGTTTGATATGGGGATAAATGTGAAGGCTTTAGAATGGAACTTCCCAGATGTACTTGCTACATTGATTGAAAAGAAGATGGTTAAGCTCCTCGAATGTCCGGACCCGGCAAATCTCAGCATGGTAAGAGAGTTATATGCCAACTAGAACGAGAAAAATGACATGTCGTGGGTCAGAGAAAAGGAAATTCCAATGGATAGGGAAGCCTTGTGTCATTTTTTCGGAGTTGATAGTCCTAACCCACGAAGGATTCAAAATTTCGTCAAAAGTCCAAGCTACCAAGCAATACGTCACAAACTTTGTGGCATTGATTCTAATGCAAAATGGACGCGAAGTAAGGGAAATATTCAGCTTGAAATGCTCCGGTTCGACTTCAACAAAACGGCCAAGGTTTGGCAAAACTTTGTGCATGCTAGATTAATGCATGTCGAACATAATAGTGAGTGCACTCGAGCTCGAGTGTGCATGATCTACTTTTTGATGACCGGGCACCCCATAAATGTGGGGGAGCTCATGCTTGGGGAGATGACCCGCACCCGTTTTGGAGGAAGGATCAAAAGGTTTTTTTTTGGCAACATCCTGACACAATACATGCTCTCTCGTGGGGTACCAGAGTACCCTGGCTATGATGAGGTAGTGGAGGCACCCACAGCATTGTTAGACATCACATCCATGCTAGAGTCCACATCCAAGCTCACCCAAGCTGCTAGGAATGAGAGGGACGAAAATTTCAACAGGTATCTTTACAAATCCCTCAATGTTATTATGAGCAGTCTTGGGGTGTCAGATGAGGAGCGCACGCAATTGTGAATTGATCTCTCCAGTTCTTCCAATGATATGTTGGGCATAGCACCAGGTAGTCCCGTTCATCCCTCTGAGGATGAAAACACTGACAAGGAATTTGATAATGAGGATGCGGATGATGATGAAGTTATGGGACCAATGGATTTGGTACCCTTAGGAGATGATGAGCCCATTGCCGCAGCTGGTTGGTATCCTGATGAGGCAGACTCCGACTAACAGGGAGTTCTTTCTTTTCACCTTACTTTATTTTCGAATTTATTAAGCATCGGGGACTATGCATTGTTTAAGTGTGGGGTGGAGGGAATACTCCTTGAATTGTATAAAATTTTTAGTGTTATTATTTTTTTTTCTTTTATCACCTTTTAGCTTAGTTTAAGACTAACATAGTCTTATTAGCTAGAGTACATAAAAGAAAAATTACCAAAAACTTGGACTTTTCCCGACGATGGATCTATTGGACAATTTTCTTGAGGAATTAAAGTCCGATTAAAAATACCAAAAAGATTTTCTTTTGTTTTATTTTTGATAGTTAGGTCGTATACCTTGGTTTTTCTTTGGACGCCGGCTATTTTCCAAGGGTGTAGCTCGAACCGGGTTTTTATTTTTATTTTTTAGGAGTAGGATAAAGGAGAAAATTAAGATTTCTCTAAGGTACCTATTGACATGTTTGGCGTTGGCAAGTTAAGTTAGAGCATGCGCTCTGTCGTCCTGCATATATGATTTGAATTGTAATTTCCAAGTAGATTAAGTAGCCTACTCTTTGACGCCTTTTTCTCAGTTGATTGACTTGTATGCCACTAGTGAATTGTTGCTTAAAAATCCTCAAGTGCCATGTGTGTGTAAGGATTGTTGATATCCTGTGCTACCCTGTGTAGTCTAGAACTTGCCCCGTGTGTTAATCAACGCGAAATCATTAAGTTGTGCTAGTCTTGGAGATGACATAGGCATTTCTTGCTTGACCATAAAGGTGCTTGTCACTAACAAATAAAATATTCCCATTGCTTGCCCCTTTCAGCCTATAGACCGTTTCCTTAGCAACCACATTACAAGCCGTACTCCTAGTTGTTCTTAATTTGAGATTGTTGAACCTTTACCTCCTAAGGCACTTAGTCGCTAAAAGAAGTAAGGTGAGAGATTAGGAAGTGCCTTTCGAGTGGAACCATGGAAGGGACCTTAAGGTGCACTAAAATTGTGAATAAAGGTTACTAGCTTATGAACTTCAATGTATGGAGTGTGTAAAAAAAAAGACACACCTCCTTATCCTTCTCACTTGTGCTAGTGAAACCATAGAGGTGCTTGATGGAAAAGAGTGTCATGTTAGTTATGGTGTATGACAAGTGAATGGGTTGAGAAGATATTGCGCTTGAATTGTGAGTGTAGTGTATTAAAGTGCTTAGGAGGGTTAGTAACTATTCCTAAATGTATCCTACCCGTCCCTTAGCCTACATTACAACCTTAAAGTCCTAATTGATCCTAGGTTTAGCTAGCTTAGATTAGTAGAGATGTACACTACGGGCAAGCTTATGGTACGACCACGGGATGCACATGAATTCTTTGTGAGAGTGAGTGAATGTTGTTCAATTGTGTGATGTCCTTAATTTATGTTCAATGACATATTTAAATTTGTGGACTACTTTGATATTCACTCTTTTGCTTGTGGTGAGGGCACTTGATCTCATGACGAATTGGTGAAATTGTACACTTTCTTGTATTGGGTGAGTGCGTGTGTTGAGGATGATTAGTGGTAACGAGTCGTCTCTTGAGGTAAGGTGGTTGTGGAGAGGTTGTTTGATTTGGTTGAAAAACATTGAGTATACTTGGGCTATTTAAAAACGGGAAGAATGTGAAATTTGTGTGTTCATGCTTAATTTCCGACATCGATCATAGTCCAAAGATAGGCCGTTTGATTGAATTAATTGTGAGGCCCTCTTTCCTAGTGCTAAGTACGTTTTGGGGGTGCTAATATAGTTCCATTGCTCGAGGACGAACAAGATTCTAAGTGTGGGGTATTGATAATCGGCTTAATGTATGCATATTTTGATATATATCGCCTCACATTTTACTCATGTCTCGACGATTTGAGATGTTTAATATGATTATTTGTGCTAAATTTTGGTATTTCTATGTGTAGGAATCATTCGGATGCAATTTGGGATGAAAGGGCGTGAATTGGAGCAAAATCGGGACAAAATCGCAAAAAGGGAGATTTGAGGGCCACAGCCAGCGTGGGGCACTGGCTGTGGTGCAATTTACAGCAGCCAAAATGTTTGAGCGCCAGGGCCAGCACCCCACGCTGCCCTGGACGCTCAAGACGGGAAAGTATCCTTTTTCGACTAGGACTCGGTTATTTCGAGCCCTCGACGCCCCTAACTCATATAAAAGCCAACCTAAACCTATTTTTGAGGGGAGGACGTGATTTAGAGAGAATAGGGAGGCGCCAAACACTCAAAAGCAAGGATTTGATCAATTCTTCCATCCCTTTCCTAGTATTCATTGATTTTATGTTTGAAAATATTATTTTTGATGATTGTATGAACATGAGTGGCTAAGAAACCTATTGTTCTAGGGTCCTGGGTATACATGCATGTTGATGTTTGAAGTTTAATTTGACGAAGTTGATTTTATCATATTGGGTTATTTATTTAATTCTGTTTTTAATTATTTTGCTGAGTAGCCAACAATGAAATACTATCTATGAATCTAGAGTTGAACTCGAAAGTGGAAACTCTAGATTGCATATAGAATTAAATAGAGCAAGTTCTTAAACCCGGGCATCGGGGAACGAATTCGCAATTAGAATAGACATATACCTAATTGCCTTGCTCGGTTGCAATACAGGAATTGTAAATGTGTTCTTATTAATCTTAATTCCATAGATATATAGGTATTAAGTTAGCTTAAATAGGCGAGTAAGGACTCGACAGATTCTTATGAGTAATATCAACCCTGTCAATCAACAATCTAGATAAATCAATTAGTTATTTTAAGCTAAGAATGCAACATGATTGTTAGATAACCCGTGACCCTGGAATATTATCTCCTATTGATTGTTATTCAAAACTATTTAAGTGTTGTGTTGATTTCTAGTATTTCATTACTTGATAGTTTTTAGGTAGTAAATTAGAAAATTATCTGAAATCGCTTGAATCAATAAGCTATTTGAGTTTGAATTAGTCAAAAGTTAATCATAAGTCTTCGTGGGAATGATACTTTATTCACTACTCTATTACTTGACGACCATGTATACTTGCGTGAGTGTGTTTGGTCGCAACACTGAGAGCCGAGTGTTTGAGGTATTGAGAGCTGGAGTGATTGTTACCCTGAAAGGTTGCATTTGTTTCCTTTCTTACTGCACTTAGTTGAATTATGTCATTGTTCTAAACTTCTGTAAAAATATTGTATCCGATTTATCTGAACAGAGTAAATGTAAAACTGACTTAATTTATATTGCTGGAATTGTATCATGTCTACTTTCATTGCTGAAACTACTGAAGTGAACAGTAAATGTATAGCTCGTCGGTACTTCTCAGTTTCTTATTTATTTTTGTTACTTACTGAGTTGGTTGTACTCACACTACACCCTGCACCTCATGTGCAGATCCAGGTGTATCCGGTCATGGAGGACGTCGATCTCATACGTGGTTGAGTATCGGAGATTCACGAGGTAGATGCTGGCGTTCGCAGTCCTTGTCACTCCTTTCTTATTATATTTCTTTTTGTATTGGCATTTAGACACAAACTCTTGTGGACACTATTTCTTAGACTGGTTGTTTAGATGCTCATGACTTGGCGACACCTTGATGTTTGGGGCAATTTTTCCGCGATGTATTTTGAGTTTAACTCCTGCCTTTATGAAATCTCTGTCATATCAAGCTTTTGGTTTATTTTTGTGAAACATTTAAAGTATTTTGAAAAATCGACTTGACTAGTACCATCGATAGGCGCCATCACGACATGTTAGAATTTTTAGTTGTGACACCTGCACGGGATGCCTTCAGCGGTCAGCCTAGCCGACCAGGCCAGGGCAAGTTTCAGTAGCCACACCCACCGATAGCTTGTGGTGATACACAACATATGATGGGCTCGGGATGGGTGCACCTTCACAGACTACGCATGTTTCACATATTCCACCAGGTCCACAGACTTCTCAGACCATGGTTGCTACTCCAGTTGCCACTCCACCTACACATCCAGTCAGAGGTGGGGGTCAGGCAGGTAGAGGTCGCCCTAAAAGGGGAGGCCAGGCCAGATTCTATGCTTTTTCGGGTAGGACAGAGGTGATCGCACCAGAAGCAGTTATCACAAGTATGGTTCAAATTTTCCATAGGGATGCATCAGTCTTATTTGATATGGGATCGACTTATTCATATGTGTCATATTACTTTGCTCCATATTTGGATATATCCCGTGTTTTTTTGAGTTCTCCTATGTATGTGTCCACGCCTGTGGGAGATTCTATTATTGTTGACCGTGTGTATCGGTAATGTTTAGTTGTTATTGGTGGTTTTGAGACCAAAGTTGATATATTGCTACTCAATATGGTATACTTTGATGTGATCTTAGGCATGAAGTGGTTGTCGCCCTATCATGCTATTCTGGAAGTCACTCCAAGACTGTGGCGCTGGCTATGCCAGGTTTTCCGTGATTGGATTGGATGGGTACATTGGATTACATTCCTAGTAGAGTTGTGTCCTTTTCTTAAGGCCCATTCAATGGTTGAGAAGGGGTGTGATGCATATCTAGCCTTTATGAGAGATGTCAGTGTTGATACTCCTACCGTTGAGTCAGTTCTGGTAGTGAAAGACTATCCAAATGTATTTTTGGCAGATCTTCTGGGCACGCATATATATATATATATATATATATATATATGAAAACTAAACATAGGTGCAACGCCTAGTGGAATTAAAAAACAAAATTCAAGAAGTTCATTCAAACGATGAAGAGTCTTTCGATTAATGTGCCATTGGTAGAAGCTTGAGAAGAAATTCCAGGTTATGCAAAGTTTATGAAAGATATTGTGACCAAGAAGCGGTCAATGAATTTTGAACCTATCAAGGTCACTCATCAAGTGAGTTCAGTTGTCCATTCCATGGATCCTAAGTTGGAGGATCCTAGTACTTTCACGATTCTTTGTACAATCCGTAGTGTCGAGTTTGCTAAAGCTCTTTGTGATCTTGGGGCAAGTATCAATTTGATGCCCTATTCGGTTTTCAAAACTTTGGTAATTGACAAACTAAGACAAATATCTATGAGGTTGCAAATGGCCGATCGTACCATGAAGAGTCCGTTGGATGTGATTGAAGATGTTTAAGCCTGGGTTTATGAGTTCATTCTTCCGGCGGACTTTATTATTCTAGATGGTGAAGTTAATTATGAAGTGCCTATCATTCTTGAGAGATCTTTCGTTACTAAACTAAGGCTCTTTGTGATGTGGAATCCGGAGAACTCACTTTTTGGGTAGGTGATGAACAAGTGGTATTCCATATGTGTAAGTCTATGCGGCAACCAAATTGTAATGAGGTGTGTTCATTTGTGGATTTGGTGATAGATATTATTATTGATGATACAAGTGCTACGATCAACGTTGGTGATATGTTGGAAGCAGGTTTTCTCAATTTTGATGATGACGAGATGGATAGTTTCATAGAGTGTGTGAACTCTTTGCAAGGAATGGGGTCGTACAACTACACACCCCGAAAATTATCTTTAGATCTTGAGAATAGGAAGACTCCTCCTACAAAGCCTTCTTTTGAAGAGCCACTTACTTTGGAGTGGAAGCCATTCTCTCCACACATTCGGTATGAATTTCTTGGCCCATGTTTTAATTTATCGGTTATTCTTTCCTCTTGTTTGACTAACGTGCAGGTTGATTCCACATTGGCGGTGTTGCAAAAGAGGAAGAAGGCTATTGGGTGGACTTTGGCGGATATTCAGGGTATAAGCCCCTCATTTTGCATGCATAAGATCAAGTTGGAGGATGGTGCTAAACCAACCATTGAACTTCAAATAAGAATCAATGAGGCTATGCAAAAAGTTGTCAAGCAGGAGATTATCAAGTGGTTGGATGTCAGGGTTGTCTACCTCATCTCCGATAGTTCATAGACCTCTCCAATTCAATGTGTTCCAAATAAGGGGGCATGATGGTTGTTACCAATGATAATAATTATTTGATTCCTACCAGAACGGTGACCGGTTGGAGGATTTGTAGGGATTATCGTAAGCTCAACAAAGTTACAAGGAAGGATAAATTTCCACTTCCTCTCTTGGACCAAATGCATAGATAGATTGGCCGACCGGTCTTTATATTATTTTCTTGATTGGTAATCGGGCTACAACCAAATTCTCATTGCTTCGGAAGATCAAGAGAAAACAACCATTACATGTCCTTATGGTACTTTTGCTTTCAAGAGGATTTCTTTTGGTTTGTGCAGTGCACAGATGACTTTTTAATAGTGTATGATGGCTATTTTCACGGACATGGTGGAGGACTACCTTGAAGTGTTCATGGATGACTTCTCCGTGGCTGGGGATTCTTTTGATAATTGTCTTGAAAATTTGGACAAAGTGTTGGCTAGATGTGAAGAGACCAATTTGGTGCTCAATTAGTACAAATGTCATATCATGGTTGAGGAAGGCATTGTCCTTGGCCATAAATCTTATGGAATGGAATTGCAGTTGAAAAGGCGAAGATTGAGGTGACTTCTAAGCTTCTACCCCCAACTCTGGTGAAGTGTGCGGAGTTTCCTAGGCCATGCGGTTTCTACCAGCGCTTTATCCAAGATTTCTCTAAAGTGGTGAACCCATTGTGTAAGCTACTTGATAAGGATGCCAAGTTCCATTTCAATGTTGATTGTATGAGGGCTTTTGAACTATTGAAGCTCAAGTTGACAACCACTCCTATCATTACCGCTCCAAATTAGAGTTTTCCATTTGAACTCATGTGTGATGCAAGTGACATGGCGGTTGGGGATTTTTTGGGACAACGCATTAATGAAGTTCATCATCCGGTTTACTATGGTAGTAATACCATGAATAGTGCCCAAGTCAATTACACCATTACGGAGAAAGACCCTCTTTGCTATTGTATTTGTAATTGAGAAGTTTCTCCCGTACTTGATGAGAGCCAAGGTTATTGTCCACACGGATCATGCGGTGCTTCACTATCTTATAAGCAAAAAGGATTCTAAAGTTCAGTTGATGAGATGGGTACTCTTGTTGCAAGAATTTGATATTGATAGTCAAGATAGAAAAGTTAGTGAAAACCAAGTGGCAGACCACTTGTCTCGTTTGGAGGAGGAGGGGAGGCCACATGATGGCCTTGAAATGAATGAATCCTTTCTTGATGAGCAAATTTTGGATATATTAATGAAAGAGGTGTCATGGCTTGCGGACTTGGCAATTTTTGCTGTGAGTGGAATCATTCCGGATGAGTTCTCTTCAAACCAAAAAAAGAATCTCAAAAAAGATTTTCAAGATTATTATTGGGATGAACCATACCTTTTCTGGATTTGTACAAATGGGGTGATTAGAAGGTGTGTACAGAAAGAAGAGCAAGGCAATATTCTTGGTGCTTGTCAATCTTCGCCATATAGTGGTCATCATGGTGGAGCAAGATCGGCGGCAAAAGTTCTTATTTTTGGTTTTTATTGGCCTACTCTTTACAAGGATGCAAGTGACTTAGTGGAAAGATGTGATAAATGTCAACGGGCCAGTGGAATTTCAAAGAAAAATGAGATGCCTCTCACAACCATCTTGGAGATTGATATTTTTGATGTTTGGGGGAATTGACTTTATGGGCCCTTTTGTGAGTTTTTGTGGAAACACTTACATCTTGGTTACGGTAGATAATGTGTCCAAATGTTTTGAGGTCGTCACCTTACACAACAATGAGGCGATAAGTGTAGTGGATTTCTTGAAGAAGAATATTTTTACAAGATTCCGTACTCCACGTGCAATCATAAGCGATGGGTGGTCAGTCTTTTGCAACAACTCTTTTGATACTTTACTTACCAAGTATTGTTTTACTCCCAAGATCATGACTGGTGCACCCAATAATGCACTCAGTAATCTAATGTCATCGGAATAGTTCTTAGCACGTTCGAGGACGAACGTATGTTTAAGTGGGGGAGAATGTATCGACTCGGCCGTTCGTTTTGAGTATTATAACCCCGTTCCCCAATTTACTACTCAATTTATGCCTTACAATTGATTTATGACTTATTGGGTTAGTTGGTTCGGGTCCGGAAGGATTTCGGAGTGAAATGAGACACTTAGTCTCATAATTGAAAACTTAAGTTGAAAGAGTTGACCGGATATTGACTTATGTGTAAACGACCTCGAAATTTAATTCTTATGATTCCAATAGCTCTGTATGGTGATTTTGGACTTAGGAGCGTGTCCGAAAAATTATTTGGTGGTCCGTAGTGGAATTATGCTTGAAAGGCCGAAAGTTGAATACTTGGGAAGTTTGACCGGGGGATTGACTTTTTGATATCGTGGTCGGAATATGATTCTTAAAATTGGAATACCTCAGTTATGTCATTTATGAATTGTGTGCAAAATTTAAGGTCAATCGGACTTGATTCGATAGGTTTCGGCATCAAATGTAGAAGTTGGAAATTTCATAATAGACTAAAGTTTTAAGTGAGTTCGCACAAGACCTAACTTCAAATGAGCATAACTCTCATGATGTGAAGTGATATATGGTGTATTATCTATCAAATAAAATATCTTTGAGTCTAGTTTCTAACGCTTCAAACCGTTCGTCATTTGGACATTTCTACAAGAAGTTATGACCAAGTTACCAAAGGCTAAAAAATGAGATTCTGCGATCGCTAAAGTGCTTTTGCGACCGCAAATTGGTTGCAGAATGGACCAGAACAGCCCAGTTCTGGGCACCAATTTTTGCGACCATTTTTCGACACGCATACCCATTCTGCGGTCCATTATGCGACCGCATACCTGCTTTTGGAGGGTTAATTTTTAAATTTTCATAACCCGACTCCATTTTGATAAATAGGCTTTGGGACTCATTTTGGAGCAAAAATCTGACATTTTTAGAGAGAAGGGAGAGTGTTCTAGAGAGAAGAAGAAGCTCAAGTTCTTTGTTTATCAAGATCTTGTTCAAGATTTGAAATCCAACAAGGAAATATCACAAGAACTTCACCCAAGAGGTAAGGTTCTAACCCCTAGTCTTCAATTTTGAGTTTGGGTAAATATGGGTGATTAAGAGAATGATTCTTGGGTGTAATGGTATTATTTATACATATCAATAAGGTTTATGGAAAGATTGGGATGAAAATGGTAAAAATCTTCAATGAATTAAATTTAATATTTGGAGGTCGAGTTGTTATCGGAATTTGATAAAATTGGTATGGTTGAACTCCTATCGGAATGGGTGTTCGAATTTTGTAACTTTTGTAGGATTCCGAAATGTGGGCTCCATGGGTGATTTTTGAGCTAAATTTCGGATTTTTATGGAAAATTAGCATTTTCTTATGGAATTAATTCCAATAAATTTTATGGACTGAATCGAATTCTTTGTGGATAGATTCGAGGCGTTTGGAGGTCAATTCACGAGGCAAAGGCATACCTGAGTAAAGAATTACACGATTTGAGGCAAGTAACACTTCTAAACTTGATTCTGAGGGAATGAATCCCCGAATTTGGTATGATATAAATTGTTTGGAGGTGACACACACGATAGGTGACGAGCATGTGGACGTGCACCATATAAGTTGTATCTTGAATAAATCCTGTGCACTTGTAAGATTAATAAATCATGTTATTATCTAAAAATTCTCCACGTGTTAGAGAAATTGAGGTGAGGCTCCTATTAAAGATCATGTTTAGGCCACATGCCAATATTTTGGGACCCATGGGGTCATGTTGCTGTTGAATTAATTGTTCAAAAATACATTTCACACTTAGTAATATTTTTCCATTGTGAGGATATTTATGGGATTGAGCTGCGCGACGTAGCAGGCCATAATGGCTTTATTCCCGTTATTATTATTATTATTATTATTATTATTATTATTATTATTATTATTATTATTATTATTATTATTATTATTATTATTATTATTATTATTATGATTATTATTATTATTATTATTATTAGGGCTGCCCGCTTGCATCAGGCGTTATAGGCTTTACCATTTTATGGATCGGGGCTGCCTGCCTGTAGCAGGCCTTCTTGGCTTTATTATTAAATGGATCGGGGCTGCCAGCCTGCAGCAGGCCTTATTGGCTTTATTATTATATGGATCAGGACTGCCCGCCTGCAGTAGGCCATATTGAATATATATAGCACTTGGGCTGAAGGAGTCCCTCCCCCCCCTCCCCCGGAGTCTGTACACACCCTCAGTGAGCGTAGATGATTATGTATATTCGAGATGGATTTTCCAGGGCATGGACTTACCTTACTTATTTGTAATATAATGAGTTTATCTGGATATGGATCTTGTCCGTATCATTTATTTTTTGGGGATAAATTATCCCAGGGCTAGATTGGCCTTATACAGTACTGGGAGACTGATTGTCACTCGATGTGTATTCATATACGGGTTGGAAAACCCCTAGGCTGAATTGGCCATAAACAGTACCGAGTGACCAAAAAATTTGTGACCAGTATTTACATGAGGTCTTTCTACTGAGATGTCATATTATTTATATCTTGCAGTATTGATCTATTTCACTTGTACTGAGTTTAACTGTTAAATTTTAAAGCATGTCTACGTTTTGTACCATTATTTATACTGAATTGTACCTGCGGAGCTCATCATTTCTTTCGGCCTAGAGGTTAGTCTTGTTACTTATTGAGTTAGTTGTACTCATACTACACATTGCACCTCGTGTGGAGATCCAGGTGCTTTCGATCACGGAGATTGTTAGATTTCAGAGAACTATCAGTTGGAGACCATCAAGGTAGCTGCTTGGCGTCTGCTGACCTTATCTCTCTTTCATTCATTTAGTGTACTATTATATACTTTCAGACAATAATTTTTATCATTCAGGCATTGTATTCATATTAGATGCTCATGTACTCAGTGATACCGGGTTTTGGGAGTGTTATATTTGAAATTGTGAGATTTCTTCCGCTGAATTTAATTATTTTGTTTTCAAATTTAAAAGAAATGTTGGTTTTTTGAGATTTTTGGCTCGCCTAGTATTTTGATAGGCGCCATCACGACAATTGAGATGTTAGGTCGTGACAAGTTGGTATCTGAGCTTTAGGTGACATCGGTCTCACGAGTTATGAGCAGGTTTGGTAACGTCTTGCAGATCGGTACGAAGACGTTTGTACTTATCTTCGAGAGGCTACCAAACGCTTAGGAAAATTTCACTTTCTTGTATTCTATCATGCAGAATTGATTCATTTTAAAACATAACTCTTTGAATTCCTTCCACATATTCGTATGCGTATATGAGCGCTCGGTATCAGATGTGCATCGCCTGCTTGTGATTCTATGAACGAAGTTCAAGATGTGTATTTTGTGTTTTGGTGATGGGCCAGTCTGGAGGACTTAAGGCCAGGTTTAGACCACAACTTAGGCTCAGTAGCTTCAGTTCTAATCTGTACATTTGGACTCATATGTTAGGTAATGTCCCTACGAGTAGAATTTGCGGCTCGATGAGAGGTGGAATTGCTTTGTGATGAGTATGATGTGACTGCGGGATATGTTAAGATGATTTGAATGTGACGAGAAGTGTTTACTTGAAATGTAAAGAAAGGCCATTGGGCGCTTTATTTTCGTTTTGATGTGACGTACAATTCAAGTATGAATGTTTTGAAAGATCCTTCACGTTGTTAAATTTGGGGCAAATTAATTCTCGTGTCTGGTTAATGTGTTTGGACTCAGAAAGATTAAGTGATTTCATAGTAATTGTGTCTGCAAAAGGGTATAACAAGATGCCAATTTGAGACTAAGTAGGTGGGTTATCTCCCGCGAAGTAATCTATGCAGGTATGTTCCTTATGATATGAATAGAGAGTTTATTTTCTTCCAGGAGGGCGTATGTGTTGAGACTTGAATTTAAATCTGGTTGAGAAAGTTGACTTGAGTGTTAAGAGAATGAATGCGAGATTAGCGGATGATTGGGGTATTTTATGATTGGTGTGTCTTGAGCTTGAGAAGAATTTTCGTTGAACTGACTGCGGTATTAAGGCAGTAATAAAGTATGGGTATTGTGAGTTATCAAATATTTTAATCTATAGCTTTGAGCCAAGTGGGGGAGCCTCCTATTGACAATTCAATTCATGGTTATGTGTCAAATATTTTTGTTTTAGTCTGAATTATACTTGGGAATCGGTGATGACTTGCAGAGGTAGACTTCGAGAATCACTCAAGTAAGGAAATTTCTAGATACGGGTTATATTGCGCTTTATGAGTATATGAAAATAGTGGGATGAGTGAATTGTTATTTGTGAATGATGTGGTGCGCACGGAGTATGAACTTGATAGGTGGTATTAAAATAGAGTTACTCCTTTGAGTGATGTTGTGCTAATGGGGCACATGTCTTTTGACCCATTCGGGCGGTGTAATGTGGATTTGAACAAAGGGGGTGACTCTTGAGAAAATTCTAATGGATTCGAGATTAATATGTTACAATTGAGAATTTTTGGCGGATTTGTTTATGGCTAAAATCTGAGATTTAAGTTGGATGGTTTCGAGACTTGTGGCATTCATTATGGATTTATATTTTGGTATCAAGAAGGTGAATGGAACGACCTTAGACTCAAATAAGGTATTTTCAGAGTGTGTTTCGGTTTTGGTATTTATAGGGGTAATTACGATGTGGTGAGACTCTACAGATATTTTGGTGGCAATATTCTTGGGTTTTGGTGACCTACGTGGTTTGGTTGAGTTTGAGGAATTTAGTTCTAATAGCTTAGTTATGTGCAGATGGATTTTAAAGTGTTTTTGATGGTTTGAATCAGATATTTTCTACTAGTGTAGGAAACGTGTTATGTATTGTGATTTCCTCCTGGAAGGAAGCAAGAGGAAGGTTTGTAACTAACCGGGTATGTAATTTGCTGGTGACTCAGAGTTGATAATGGGATTCTTGTGCTTGTCAGATGGCATAATAAATGTTGTGTTTTGTGCGGTATTAGGATTTACATGTCCAGTCTTGAAGAGAAGGTAACAAATATTGGACAGCATGGTCAGTTTCCGATAATTTGATGAATGTTATAACTGCTCGGTAATTCTTGAGAAGGGTGCGCATTTAAGAAGGCGTGTTGTGTTTTGACTTACAGATGTTCATCGATATTGTAGTACCTACCTGGTTGATAGACTGATAATATTCAAATTATTTCTATGTGGCACGAAAGAATTATGAAAGTATTCATCATGGGAAGATCTTGAATGGAAGACGTGTTAGTCATTCTAGTGCTAGAGTTAAGATTAGTTACGGTGATTCATGTGTTTGATGAATTTGGAGACTGGGAGTTCTCAGAAGTATATTATTACAGGATGTGGCCTGTTTGAGGTGAGTATTTTATTTTAACTTAGTGGAGGCACTAGTTGCGTTAATTAGTTGTGATAGATACGCGCTATAAGTGTGCATATATGTGAGGTTTGATCCAATGTGCGGGCATCAGGGCAAGTACTCATACTCGAAAGAATGCTTAGGCTATGATATGACTAGAGTTGACTGCTAAGTTTAAAGTTATAATGTTTCTCGTATTCGTACCTTTAATGAGAATTATTTGGGCTATATTTGAGGTTACAAAGAGGTTAATTCCCTTGAATAAATGGGGTAGTTATTATTTTTGAGTTAACTTACCAATTTGAAGTGTGACAGCAGACTTAGCACATGCTTACGCTATGGCGTGTTATTTATACAAGTCGAGAAGCATGTGAATCTTATTTCATTTATAATATAGATGTGTACTTATTTGATTGCTCCTGTATAATATGCTTGGACTGGAGGCCTGTGACCATGCCAGGCGAATTATGTTATTGGCATGTGAGTTGTCCGTACGGAATCATATACTGATATTATTGGCACGTGAGTTGTCCGTGCGGGTCCAGATATTGATACTATAACACATGAGTGGTCCGTGCGAGTGATGTTAATGTGAGCTCTAGAAGAGTTGGTTACTGTTATTAAATTTGTGTGTCTTGGTTCTACTATATATAACGAGCTTATAGCATTGTAGTTGTGGTGGTTCTTGTTGAACTCACAATACGGTTCTCCTCTTTGAGACATTTTCCATATTTGGGTACACAGATTGCGTAGTTGTGGCCTGAGTTATATTGGTGTGGCATGTCAATACGATAGTTGTGTTTAATAATATAAGGTCATTGGACCTAGAACATGTACTATAAGGTTTGAATCCGGTATAGTGGGAGGATAATATTGAAAGCCAGTTTAGGAGAGGATTATGGTCCTGGTTGGGGCGAGAGAGCTCCATGGCTAGTTGATCTCATGAGTATTTATGAGTTTTTGATTGTTTCTTTCATCATTTGCAGTGCACGAAGGTTTTGGAATGATGATCTGTTGAATGCGGGGTTTTATACTAGTACTTGGTTGGTTTTGAGTAGTTACTGTGATCAGAAATGGTGCTACGAGTCTGCGAGTTGTGTAATATATTATGTGATTATATATGAGATTATGGTTATGGATGGATACAACTTGTTCAGGCTTATACAGTGTGTAGATGTGAGATTCGGGTCTTGAAAAGAATTCTAGATGTTAGAAATTTGGCTCCAAGGTTTTTGTGCTAAGGTTAAATTAAGAATTTTTTAGTCGTATTGTGTTGTCAGGCCTATGTTGAATAGGGTGACATGGGATCACCCCAGGGTACGTGCGTGGTAAGATGGAATAGTGATGTGGTGGCTTGGAAACAACTCCTGGCACGTTCGAGGACGAACGTATGTTTAAGTGGGGGAGAAGGTAACGACCCGACCGGTCGTTTTGAGTATTATAACCCCGTTCTCCAATTTACTACTAAATGTATGACTTGCAATTGATTTATGACTTATCAGGTTAGTTGGTTCGGGTCCGGAAGGATTTCGGAGTGAAATGAGACACTTAGTCTCATAATTGAAACTTAAGTTGAAAAAGTTGATCGGATATTGACTTATGTGTAAACGACCTCGAAATTTAATTCTAATGATTCTAATAGCTCCGTATGGTAATTTTGGATTTAGGAGCGTGTCCGAAAAATTATTTGGAGGTCCGTAGTAGAATTTGGCTTGAAATGTCGAAAGTTGAATTCTTGGGAAGTTTGACCGGGAGGTTGACTTTTTGATATCGGGGTCGGAATCCGATTCTGAAAATAGGAATACCTTTGTTATGTCATTATGACTTGTGTGCAAAATTTGAAGTCAATCGGACTTGATTCGATAGGTTTCGGCATCGAATGTAGAAGTTAGAAATTTCATAATAGACTAAAGTTTCAAGTGATTTCGCACAAGACCTAACTTCAAATGGGCATAACTCTCATGATACGAAGTGTTATATGGTGTATTACCTATCAAATTAAATATCTTTGATTCTAGTTTCTAAGGGTTTAAACCGTTTGTTATTTGGATATTTCTATAAGAGGTTATGACCAAATTACCAAAGGCTGGAAAAATAAGATTCTATGACAATTTTGCGATCGCAGAATAATTCTGCGATCAGGAATGTGCTTTTGCGACCACAAACTGGTCGCATAATGGACCAGAACAGCCCAGTCTTGGGCAGCAATTTTGCAACCATTTTGCGACCTGCATACCCATTCTGCGGTCCATTATGCGACCGCATACCTGCTTTCAGAGAGTTAATTTTTTTATTTTCATAACCCGACCCCATTTTGATAAATAGGCTTTGGGACTCATTTTGGAGCAAAAATATGACATTTTTAGAGAGAAGGGACAGTGTTCTAGAGAGAGAAAGAAGCTCATGTGCTTTGTTCATCAAGATCTTCTTCAAGCTTTGAAATCCAACACGGAAATATCACAAGATCTTCACCCAAGAGGTAAGGTTCTAACCCCTAGTCTTCAATTTCGAGTTAAAGTAAAGATGGGTGATTAAGAGAATGATTCTTGGGTGTAATGGTATTATTTATATATATCAATAAGGTTTATGGAAAGATTGGGTTGAAAATGGTAAAAATCTTCAATGAATTAAATTTAAGATTTGGAGGTCGAGTTGTTATCAGAATTTGATAAAATTGGTATGGTTGAACTCGTATCGGAATGGGTGTTCGGATTTTGTAACTTTTGTGGTGTTTGGATTGAGCTAAATTTTGGATTTTTATGGAAAATTAGCATTTTCTTATGGAATTAATTTCAATAAATTTTATGGACTGAATTGAATTATTTGTGGCTAGATTCGAGGCATTTGGAGGCCAATTCACGAAGCAAAGGCATACCGGAGTAAAGAATTACACTGTTTGAGGTAAGTAACACTTCTAAACTTGGTTCTGAGGATATGAATCCCCGAATTTGGTATGATATAAATTGTTTAGAGGTGACACACACGATAGGTGACGAGCATGTGGACGTGCACCATATAAATTGTGTCTTTAATAAATTCTGTGCAGTTGTAAGATTAATGAATCATGTTATTATCTGACATTCTCCACATGTTAGAGAAATTGAGCTAAGGCTCCTATTAAAGATCATGTTTAGGCTACGCGCCAATATTTTGGGACCAATGAGGTCATGTTGTTGTTGAATTAATTGTTCAAAAGTATACATTTCACACTCAACAATATTTGTCCATTGTGAGGATATTTATGGGATTGAGTTCGCGACGCAGCAGGCCATAATGGCTTTATAAGTTATTATTATATGGATCGGGGTTTCCCACCTACAGCAAGCCTTATAGGCTTTACTATTTTACGGATCGGGGCTGCCCGCCTGCAGCAGGCCTTGTTGGCTTTATTATTAAATGGATCGGGGTTGCCCGCCTGCAGCAGGCCTTATTGGCTTTATTATTATACGGATCGGGACTGCCCGCCTGCAGCAGGCCATGTTGGCTTTATATAGCGCTTGGGCTGAAGGAGCCCCTCCAAAGTCTATACATACCCCCAGTGAGCATAGATAATTATGTATATTCGGGATGGATTTCCCAGGGCATAGACTTGCCTTATTTATTTGTATTGTAATGAGTTTATCTGGACATGGAACTTCTCTGTATCATTTATATTTGGGGATAAATTATCATAGGGCTGGATTGGCCTTATACGGTACTGGATGACTGACTGTTAGTCGATGTATATTTATATATGGGTTGGAACACCCCTGGGCTGGATTGGCCATAAGTAGTACCGAGTGACCGAAAGATTTGTGACCAGTATTTACATGAGGTCTTTCGACTAAGATGTCATATTTCTCATATCATGCAGTATTGATCTATTTCACTTGTACTGCGTTTAACTGTTAAACTTGAAAGCATGCCTACATTTTTGTACCATTATTTATATTAGATTTTACCTACGGAGTTCATCACTGCTTTCAGCCCAGAGGTTAGTCTTGTTACTTATTTAGTTAGTTGTACTCATACTACACTTTGCACCTCGTGTGTAAATCCGGGTGCTTTCGGACATGGAGATTGTTAGATTTCAGAGTACTATCAGTTGGAAACTATCAAGGTAGCTGCTTGGCGTCCGCTGATCTTGTCTCTCTTTCCTTCAGTTATTGTACTGTTCTATACTTTCAGACAATGATTTTTATCAGTCAGATATTATATTCATATTAGATGCTCATGTACTCAGTGACACCGGATTTTAGGAGTGTTATATTTGAAATTATGAGATTTCTTCCGCGGAATTTAATCATTTTGTTTTCAAATTTAAAATATATGGTGTTTTATTGAGATTTTTGGCTCGCCTAGTATTGAGATAGGCGCCATCACGATAGGTGAGATTTTGGGTCGTGATACTAGGGTACCTATTTAATTACTAATTTATATTCTTGACAGGTCTACAAACTAGTGAGATTATACTTAAGGGTTCTTGTTCTTCTAAGGGAAAGGTGTTAGGCACTCCTTAAAAGCCACCTGAGGTAGCTCCATAGGACTTAGCCTAATTTTAAGGAATCAATTATTTAAACTATGCTTAATTACAACTAAGGCATGACTTACTATATATTAAAGGGAGTACATATGTAGGACTTAGGAGGGATGTGAGATTTTAAAAAAACAAGTTATTGAAAGTTGAGAGAGTTCTGAAAGTAGTCTATTTTTTAAGGCTTGTAGTTATTAAGTTATGAAAGTAGTTACTTTGAAGAATAGATGCTTGTATAATTTTATACGATGTTCATAAGAAAAGCTATTCTAAATGTACCTTGGTTTTAAAAATTCTGAAGAAGGCGAATCTTTTAAAATTCATTTGAGTGACCGTTCATTACTATTTTAATAAAAATCTGGTTTCATTCCTTATTGGCAAAGACCGGCGATTCCTTTCTAATTTCCTTTGAAAATGGGCTGTTATTTTGATTAGGGGCCTAAGCTTAAAAAATCTTTAAGAAAGGTGAGTGTATGAGATGAACAAGTTATAATTAGCGGTGCGAAGATTAATTACTTAACTAAATCTCTTTAAATCCTATGTTAATTAAAGTTCGTCTATGTTTCATCTAATATTAGAGTATGAAAGTAAAGAACATAATCTAATATATGAGTCTTAAATACATGGTAATGGAATATGATAAAACGACAAAGACAATAAGGGAAATAATGAAGCAGTAAACTAGGCTATACAAAAAGTGAACAGTAACGAAAGAAGTAAAGGAGAGAGGACTGGACTTTGATGGTTGGGCTTTAATAAGATAGGCCCAAGAATGGAAAAGTGCAGCTATAGTTGACTGGACTCTTTAGAAAATGCAACGAAGCTGGATTGGGCCTGAGTTCTCTAAGAACTAAGCAGGCCAAATGTATACATGCCCAAAAAGAATAAAAGAAGGTCATTAGAAGTATTCCGACATTCTCAACATATTCAAATATATATGATAGGTATATAGACAAATAATTAAAACAAGATAATAATCAATACTGTGGGAAATGAAATTAATGTGGTGGTTCTACTTAGCGAATTATTCACATTGAAAACCTTTCATTGTCTTTAAACATTGAACCCCTAAAGAATTAAATTTGTCAATGAATTAAGGGCTAAGAAGGAAATTCCACTCAAGGTCGATGCTCCCTTTGAATCCCCCAAAACTTCAAAGTTCCCAAGGAACTCCAAACCCAGGGCAATGCTTGTGCCGGGGAGGGCAGCCCAACCTAGATTCGAACTCCACTCCCAAATACCCTTAAATACTAACAACATATTTTCCTTACAGGTTTAAATGACAATGAGGCCCTTTCAATGTAAACTAAATGCTATGGCATTACATACCACAAAATATACTTTCCCTCCTAACATAAGAACATATGGTCTACATTGGATATTAAATAAACATACATCAAAAGAGTCTAAAGATGTCACTTTAAACACAAATAGGTGAGCATTAGAAGCATCATAAGCACACTATAAAGGTTTGAAAATGAGAGTACAACAATATTCCCAGGAAAGGCAAAGCTATACAGCAATAACTCAACAAATACAAAGGTTATCAAAGATATCTAGGACAAGATAAACTTTCTCACAAGGTCTACAAATTACTAAAACATTGTTTCCCAATAGGACTCTAACAGAGTCATACTCTTAATAGTGTTAGCTTCAAGCAAGTCATCATGTTTATATAGCATCAGTAAAGGTCCTTATAAGGTTTTACGGATCAAATTTTGTTTTAAACTTAACAACAGAGAAAGGACTGGAGTGGTTCTAGACATGGTATGAAATCAGGAATTAAACATGAGCATGCTGTATTCAGTTAGCTAATTGAACACTTCAAATGCAGTAATGATCTTATGTAGACAGGGAAACTTTACACATTTATAGAATTGGATTAAGCATGTCATGAGGAGAAAGAGTTATAGATAAAGGAAAGATATTCTAGATATGAAAATGATCATGCTTCTGTTTTCACAATTTATCACTTGGTTATAGCAGAGAAGCTAAGTCCCTGTTTCGGGAAAACAATCTTAAAAGATAAATGCATATCAGTTTTCACAGGTCAATAATAACCCTAAAGGATTAGAGACAGGAGGTGTGATACCAAGTAAGTTATAGATTGAGCATGCAGCTGAAGGTGTTAACTAATCAAGAAAACAATCAAGTTCATCCTAACAAGTTATAAGTCCTTATAACTAAGAAACATAAATAAGATCATGACTGTATTATGAGGAAAGATAACTTTGTCTTAACATATGTGTACAATAGGACTACTAGGAGAAGAGAAGAAAGTTTAATTCAAATAAGAGTAGGTCAACAGAAGCAACAACAACTAGACAAAATAAAAGTCCATAGTGGCAACTCATAAATAGTTTAACAAACACAAGTAGAGAAGAAAACATATAAACACTTAAAATTTATGCTTGGCATTAAGAGACAGAGATATAGACTTAAACACCTTCAGATTCATCTTAGTTATTGTTATTAAATAATATGCTCAACTTCTAGACCCACAAACTACAAAGATGGAACAGATAAGGATAAGGATTACAACAGATCAATGAAATGCTATGAAGTTCATGTAAATATGAACACATAATAACTTAAACATGTAGACTGTTAGAAACTCAGGAACAAAGATCAGCAAGAATCAATTAATGGTTTAATCAATCATCGATAAAAGACTCAAAACAAGATAAATAATCACAAGTAGCCATTAAACTAATACTACATAAGCACTCACATGCTGATAACAAACACCGTAAAATAGTTGTAATCCTCAGAATCTAACTAGCATATTTGTAACATTCAAAGAAGATGAACGAAAGAGAAGGATGAGAGATGTGCTGACCGTTTTGAGAGCAGCAGACCAAACAAAGCTCTTTCTCAGTTGCTCCGACTCCAGGAAGCTCAAGTTTGAACCAGTGAGAGTACTCAGTAAACGAAAGAAAAAAAACAGTAAGAAAATCTAGGGTTTGAACTCTAAATTTCTTAGATGATTGAAGTGTTTGTGTTTGTGTGTCTGTTTCTGTTCAGCGTTAGGTGGTTGGTCGCAAGGTGAGAGCATTGAAGGCTTCTATGTATAGTGGCTAAAAGGTTTGGTGACTGATTGGTTTGTGAGGTTGAGAGAAAAGAGAGGGGAAAGGGAAAGAGAGGCGGACGAGTGAGATGATGAATGATAAGGGTTTTGGGTAGGTTAGAGTTGTCTCTGAGTTTAAGATAGGGGAATAGGATATGAGCCGTTGATCTTTTAGGTCAACGGTCCTAAAACATTTTAAATGATGGAATATTAAGGTCGTCGGGTCTTTGGGTTTGGATGGCCGAGATTGAGTCTTATAAGCCTAAAGAAAAAATAGAAATATGAAGATTAAATGCGGACTATTGATAGAATAGATCAATGGTCCAGATTCATTTGTGTTTTCTTTGTGAGTGGGAGATACGGTTGATGTGGCGTGATCTCATTGGTCTAGAAGAGGTGATGGAGATTGCCAAGGTGGAGAGAAGGGAATTGGGTTTGGGTAAGATTTGGCTTTGGGCTTCATAATTGTGATGAAATTCATTTAAAGAATAGCCACCCTATGTTTAGTTGAGGAGTTGTAACTTTAGTCCTTTAGCCTTTTTCCATTTTGAAATTAATTTAAATATACTTAATTATTTTCAATAAAATATAGTAAAATTATAATTATTAAATACTACTAATTATTGTAATTAATTATTTATAAAAATACTTTTGTTTTTCTAAACTGTAACACTAATTTTGAATTATTAACATAGTAATCTAATTAAACAGAAATTAAAGAGTAATTAAATTAATTATAGAACCTACGTATAGAAATTATTTTAATAATCCCAAAATAATAAATATATTTATAATTACATAATCTCAATGCTATGTGATTAATTTTAGAACTAATACTTGGTTAATTTGCGAAAAATATATATTAATTATTATAAATACTTTGCAAATATTTATTGTAAATTATTAAGTATAAATAAATTAATTTAAATCCAATTTGGCCATCAGCAGCTACCCCTCTTTGACCGGAAACGATGAAAGACTTTTCAGTCAAAGAAATTGAACCAAGGCCGATTTTGTCCCGACTTTTAGGCAGGTATTGCAGGAAATGGGGATGGTAGTTCATGGTAGATTGAATTTTGCAGCCTGATTTGAATGATTCGAAATTTGAGTTTTGCTGATTGTCCTGAGATGGGATCTTAGGCCCGCTACTCAGTTGGCTGTCCCCATAGCATTATAGTTTGTTCTGCTACTAAGAAAAGGTTCCACGTAGCGATGCTTGTTCCTGCAAAATGAATGAAATACATACATACCAATATATTGTAATGCAACATTTATTAAGATGCAATGTAAATGATGCAGGGATGATGATACCTTGCTACCAGCGAGCTGTTATTTGGGATTGGGATGATAGGATGATGGGATACTTGATCGTGACTCGATTTGTTAGTCGGCTTATGTGTCGTTCCGCAAATATCAGAGCATTTGAAAATTGTCTTCACTTGTTGGGAGAGCTTTGCAATGAGAAATGTCTCCGCTTGACGGGAGAACATTATTGGTAGAGTGCATCTCTGCTTATTAGGAGAGCTTTGCACTGAAGTGTAAAGTAATCTTCGCTTGGGAGTGATTGATTAAAACCGTAATCATGCCTAAAGCTGCATGAACAAAATGTTAAAACATTTAAAGTAATAGCAAATGAAGTAAAACCATGTCCAAGAGATAGTCCTGACTGTGAAGCTAGGTTGCGGCCATCAATTGGAAGAACGTTGGTGATGAGGTTTGAGATTGTCTATTTCAGGGTCCGTGAGGACGGAGCGGTGATGCGAATTGCTTTGTTGACGAAGTTTTCAATTTGCTATAAACAAGGTATCTACAAAGGATTCACAAGTTAGCTTTAGTCATACTAGAAAAATTTGAGTAAAGGGCAAAGATGGATGATATTAGGCAAGTGGCGGATCCGTCATTTGCCCAAGTGTAGTCCAAGTGCTTTCTTACTCCCTATTGACCCTACACTAATAGAACACTTCTTAGTAGGGGGGGGAGTTGGTTTGTGTCGATCAAAGTGTTGGTTTGCCCCGGCCTTGAACATGATCGTGCCATGAAGTCCGGTAGATGGAACAGAATACGGTATATACATATATTTGCTTTAGAAAATATTTCGAAAATAATGTTTTTTTAAAGCAAATGTTGTCATTCCAGATCATGACACGTCACGAAAGACTCTCCACACGTGAGCGTATCTTCTTAAAAATTTTGTCTTGTTGATGTTGACTTCTATGACACCTCTGATAACGTGGATGTTTGCTATTGCGACTGCATCCTAATTTGAACTAATGCATTATAAAGGTTTTCCTAGGGTTAAAACGAACTTTTTCAAGTTGCCTACGTATCCAAAACGGAATTAGGTTTGGACGTAGTTTGTGGATTATGATGAAATATGATGAAGATGACCGAGCCTGACCCAGGAAGCCTATGTATCCAAATGGAATCAGGTCAAAGAAACAACAACAATAGCAACATACCCAGTATAATCCCATAAGTGGGGTCTGAGGAGGGTAGTGTGTACGCAGGCCTTACCCCTACCGGACGAGGTGGAGAGTCTATTTTCGATAGACTCTCGGCTCAAGAAAAAGTGAAAAGAGAGAAAGGAAGAAGACGAAGAAGAAATAAAGAATAGGGGGACAAAGGACGATAATCAGGTCAAAGCATAGTTCGATTACAATAGATGCAAAACGATGAGATTGAGAATTAAAAAGGCCGAGTCTCACTCAGACAGCCTACGTATCTAAGTGAAATCAGGTTAGAATGTAGTTCAATTACAAAAGATGACTGAATCCGATGAGGACTGACTATGTATTCCTTTATGAGAAAATCAAGTCGGCGTAGTTCCTGAACAACATACATAAGTGATATTTGGTTTTTCTATTACAAGAAAAAGGCGGGGGAGGGGGGGGGATAGAACTGAACCCTGTGTGGGTTGCCTACGTATCCCTCATTGGGAAGTCAGGTTGAACGTAGTTCTGTTACATAAAAAACCCTAACTCTATTTGTCTTCAGACATAGTACCTCTTGATTGCTTCTGAGTTGATAGGCTTTGTGTTGACTCTTCCATCCATTTCAACCAAAATTAGAGGTCCACCCGACAGTGCTTGGTTAATCACATAAGGACCTTGCTAGTTTGGTGCGAACTTTCCTTTGGCTTCTTCTTGATGAGAAGAGATTTTCTTTAGAACTAACTGCTCTGGTGCGAATTGGTGAGGCCTCACTCTTTTGTTAAATACACCGGCCATCCTGTTCTGATATAATTGACCATGACATACTGCTTCCATTCTTTACTCATCAAAGAGCATGAGTTGTTTCTGCCTGACATGTATCCACTTTGTGCCGTCCAATTTTGCCTCTTGAATGACTCTTAAGTATGGTATCTCTAAGAATAGATGCTTATATAATTTTAAAAGATATTCCTAAGAAAAGTGATTCTAAATGTACCTTGGTTTTAAAAATTTTGAAGAAGGCGAATCATTGAAAATTCATTTAGGTGACCGTTCATTACTGTTTTCATAAAAATCTAGTTTCATTCCTTATTAGTAAAGATCCGCGATTCTTTTCTAATTTCCTTTGAAATAGGATGTTGTTTTTGATTAGGGAGCATGAGCTTAAAAAATCTTTAAAAAAGGTGAGTGTATGAGATGAACAAGTTATAATTAGCGGAGCGAAAATTAATAACTTAATTAAATCTCTTTAAATCCTATATTAGATAAAGTTTGCCTATGTTTCATGCAATATTAGAGCATGAAAGTAAAGTACATAATCTAATATATTAGTATTAAATACATTATAATGAAATATGATAAAACGACAAAGGTAGTAAGCAAAATAATGAAGCAGTAAACTAGGCTATAGGAATAATGAACAATTATGAAATAAGTAAGGGAGAGTGGACTGGACTCTGATGGTTGGGCCTCAATAAAATAGGCCCAGCAATTGAGAAGCGCGATTATAGCTGACTGGACTCTTCAGAAAATGCAGTGAGGCTGGTTTGGGCCTAAGTTCCCTAGGAACTCAGCATGCCCAAATGTATACATGCCCAAAAAGAATAAAAGAAGGTCATTAGAAGTATTCCCACATTCTCAACATTTTCAAATATATATGACATGTATATAGAAAAATAATTGAAACAAGAAAATGATGAATACTGTAGAAAATTATATTAATGTGGTGGTTCTACTTAGCGAATAATTGACATTGAAAACCTTTCATTGTCACTAAACTTTAAGCCCCCAAATAACTAAACGTGTCAATGAATTATGGGCTAGGAAGGAAATTCCACTCAAGGTCGATGCTCCCTCTGAATCCCCTAACACTTTAAAGTTTCCAAGGCCCAGGGCAATTCTTGTGCCGGGGAGGGCATCCCAACCTACAGTCGAACTCTACTTCCAAATACCCTTAAACACTAACAACATATTTTTCTTACAGGTTTAAATTCCAATGAGGCCCTTTTAATGTAAACTAAATGTTATAGCATTACTTACGACAAAAATATACTTTCCCTCGTAACATAAGAACATATGGTCTACATTGGATACCAAACAAACATATATCAAACGAGTCTAAAGATCTGATTTTAACCACATTTAAATGAGGAGCACAAGCATCATAATCATATAATAAAGGTTTGAACATGAGAGCAAAACAATATTCCCAAGAAAGGCAAAGCTATACAGCAATAACTCAATCGATACAGAGGTTACCAAAGATATCTAGGACATGATCAATTTTCTCAATATGTCTACAAATTAACTCAAACATGGAATCCCTTAGGACTCTAATAAAGTAATACTCCTACTAGTGTTAGCTTCAGGAAAGTCATCATGTTCAGATAGCATCAGTAAGGGTCCTTATAAAGTTCTAAGGATCTGATTATGTTTTATAATTAATAACAAGGAAAGGACTGGAGTGGTTCTAGATAAGGTATGAAATAAGGAATTAAACAGGAACACGCTGTATTCAGTTAGCTACTTGAACACTTCAAATGCAGTAATGATCTTATGTAGACAGGGGAAACTTTACACATTTATAGAATTGGATTAAGCATGTCATGAGGAGAAAGATTTACAGATAAAGGAAGGATATTTCATTAGAACATGTTTATCTCAAACCTAAGTCTAGGTCAGTATCTAGAGATGAAAATGATCATGATTCTATTTTCAGAATTTATCACTTTGTTATAGCACAACAACTAGGTCCCTTTTTCAGGAAAACAATCTTAAAAGATAAATGCATATCAGTTTTCAAATGTCAATGATAACCCTAAAGGATTAGAGATAGGAGGTATGATACCAAGTTATAGATTGAGCATGTAACTGAAGGTGTTAACTAATCAAGAAAACAATAAAGTTCAGCCTAACAAGTTATAAGTCCTTATAACTAAGAAACATAAATAGGATCATGATTGTATTATGAAGAAATATAACTTAGCCTAAATAGATGTGTACAATAGGACTACTTGGAGAAGATAAGAAAGTTTAATTCAAACAAGAGTATGTCAACAGAAGCAACAACAACTAAACAAAATAAAATACCATAGTGGCAACTCAAAAATAGTTTAACAAACACAAGTAGCGAAAAAAATATATAAACACTTAGAGTTTATGTTTAAGGTTAAGAGACAGAGGATAGACTTAAACACCTTTATATTCATCTTAGTCATGGTTATCAAATAATAAACTCAACTTCAAGACTCACAAACTACAAACTACACAAGTAGAGAAAAAAAAATATAAACACTTAGACTTTATGCTTAAGGTTAAGAGACAGAGCATAGACTTAAACACCTTTATATTCATCTTAGTCATGGTTATCAAATAATAAGCTCAGCTTCAAGACTTACAAACTGCAAAGATGCAATAGATAAGGATAGTGATTATTGCAGATAAATGAAAAGCTATAAAGTTCATTTGAACATGAACAAATAATAACTTAAACATGTAGATTGTTGGAAACTCATGAAAAAATATCAGCAGGAATCAATTAATGGTTTAATCAATCATTGATTAAAGACTCAAAGAAGGACAAATAATCACAAGAAACCATTAAACTAACCGAACATAAGCATTAACATGCTGATAACAGACATCGTAAAATAATTGTTATCCTCAAAATCTAACTAGCATATTTGTAGCATTCAAAGTAGATGAACGAAAATGAAGGATGAGAGATGTGCTGACCTTTTTGAGAGCAGCAGACCAAACGAAGCTCTTTCTCAATTGCTTAAGACCCTAGTAACCTCAAGTTTGAAACAATGACAATACTCAGCAAACGAAAGAAAAGAACAATAAGAAAACCTAGGCTTTGAACTCTAAATTTCGTAGATAATTGAAGTGTTTGTGTTTCTCCATGTTTGATTTGAAAGCAAAGATGGAATGGTGTTTCAAGCTTGAGTGATTAGACTCTGATGATCCAGATTTAGTGAACAAAAGAGGAAATAACAGCGCGACTCTTGGATATAGAAGGCAAAGAAGATGAAATCTCTGATCGATTTGTGTCCTTGCACTAATTTGTGTAAGGTTTGGTGACTGATTGGTTTGTGAGGTTGAGAGGAAACATAGGGGAAAGGGAAAGAGACGCACCGAGTGAGGTGAAGAATGATTAGGGTTTTGGGTAGTTTAGAGTTGTCTCTAAGATTAAGATAGGGGAATAGGATCCGGGCCATTGATCTTTTAGATTAACGGTCCTTATATTTCAGGATTAAAACATTTTAAATGATTGAATATGAGGGACGTTGAATCCCAGGGTTTGGACGGCGGAGATTGAGTCTTATAAGACTAAAAAAATAGAAATATGAAGATTAAATTCATACAGTTGATAGGATAGATCAATGGTCCAGATTCATTTGTGTTTTCTTTGTGAATAGGAGTGTCAAGACCCAAAATTCTAACCTGTCGTGATGGAGGTCTCGATACTAGGCAAGCCGACAATCTCAATAAACCACAATTTCTTTTACGTTTGAAAAATGTAATATTTAAACACAATCCACAATCTCGCAAATACTGATACAAACACTCCCAAAGTCTGGTTTCACTGAGTACATGAGCATCTAATATGAATATTAGTTTGGAAAATACGGTCCATAATAGTCTGAGACTAAATATAGTAAATAAGAATATAGGGAAGGAGAGGTAAGGTCTACGAAACATGGCAGCTACCTCAGAATCTCTGGAAAGTCAACTGTGCGAAAGAATCAACACTCGCTATGTCCGGGAACACTGGATATGCACACGAAATGCAGGGTGTAGTATGAGTATAGCCAACTCAGCAAGTAATAATAATAAATAAGGAACTAAAGATAGTGACGAGCTACACAGTTACAGTTCATTTTATGTAATTCTAGCATAGAGTAGACATGCTATCAATTCCAGTAGTTTAAGTCAAAACAGTTTTATACAGTTGAAGTTCATGTAATCTGGATATAACATCTTTCAGAGAATTTCACAACAATGACATATAGCAACTATGTGCAACAACAAATGAAAAGCAAGTACAACCGCTCAGGGCAACAGTTACTAAACTCGTCACAACAGCTCAACCACTCGGCTCTCAGCCTCAACACTCACACTCAATGGGTATTCGCACTCACTGGGGGTGTACAGACTCCGAAGGGGCTCCTACATCCCAAGCGCTATAATCTGCAGGGACAACTCACGTGTTGTACGGACAACTCACGTGCTATAGTATAATATAAGGATCCGCACGGACAACTCACATGCTATAGTATAATATCTCACGGATAACTCACGTGTTGCACGGACAACTCAAGTGCTATAATATAATATCTCACAATCATGCCCTCGGCCTCACTCAGTCATAAATCTCTCTAGTCTCTCGGGCTCTCAATAGTCATGATACTTAGCCTAAATAATAATAATATGATACATCAATAATGAACAATAGAGATTGAGATAAAACAAACAAGTAAACTCTTACTGAGTATAAAACAACAATTTAGCAAATAATTCAACATGTACAAGACCTCTTTGGTCTTTACAGCACCGTCACATAGCCTAAGCATGCTTCACTGTCAAATTTTTATAGCACAAAAAGGGCACATAGCTAACGACAAACTTATTCAACTTTCCAGTTTCACGGAATGGACCAAGTCCCAATTCCCACGGTGCACGTCCACACGCCTGCCACCTAGCATGTGTGTCACCTCCAAAATACTCACATAATACACTAATCTGGGTTTTCATACCCTCAGGACCATATTTAAATCTGTTACTTACCTCAAATCGTGAAATTCTTATTCCACTAAGCCTTTACCTCTTATATTGGCCTCCAAACGCCTCGAATCTAGCCACAAATAATTCGATTCAGTCAATAAAATTTATTGGAATTAATTCCATAAGAAGAAAGCAAATTTTCCATAAAAAACCAAAATTTAACTCAAAAATTGCTTGTGGGCCCACGTCCTGGAACCCGACAAAAGTTACAAAATTCGACAACCCATTATATTACGAGTTCAACCATACTAATTTCACTCAAATCCGACTCTAAATCGATGTTCAAATCCCAAAAAATTATTTTATGAAATTTCTACAATTTCCCCCCAATTTTCATCTCAAAATACTAATTACATAATGAAAACAATGATATATTCATGTATGTTAACCAAATCTGAGTTAGAATTACTTACCCCGATGAATTTCTTGAAAACTCCACGATAAATCGTCACAAACCGAGCTCTCTAGGTACCAAATATGAAATAATACGCTAGGCCTCGGTTATATAGTACACCCTCTGACCTCCCAATGTGCGGTCCGCACATTTCCAAGTGCGGTCGCACATCCTAGCTTCTGCGGTCACACAAAAATTGTGCGGTCCGCACTTTTCCTCTGCGGTCCGCACTTTTCCAACAGTTCGAGAATAACATTTGAGTGCCGAAATGCCTAGACATCGCTCAAAACTCACCCCAAAACTCACCGAGCCACTAGGGATCCCATTTAAATATACCAACAATTTCCATAACATAACATGGACCTACTCGAGGCCTCAAATCATATCAAGCAACATCAAAACGTCAAATCGCACCTCAAATCAAAATCTATGAACTTTGAACTTTCAAATTCTCTATCTTGTGCCGAAACACATCAAATCATGTCCGATTGACCTCAAATTTTGTACACAAGCCATAAATGACATAACGGACCTATTAAAATTTTCAAAATCGTATTCTGACCCCGATATCAAAAAGTCAACCCCCCGGTCAAACTTTTCTGGAATTCGACTTTCGCCATTTCAAGCCTAATTCCACTACGGACTTCCAAATAATTTTTCGGACACGCTCCTAAGTCCAAAAGCACCATATGTAACTATTGGAATTATAAAAACTTCATTCCGGGGTCGTTTACACATAAGTCGGCATCCAGTCCCTATTTTAACTTAAGCTTCCAACATGAAATTCATTCTTCCATGCTAACTCCGAAATACCTTAAAACCAGAACCGACAATTCACACAAGTCATAATACCTCGTAGGAAGTTATTCAAGATCTCAAATAGTTTAAAGGAGCGTAAATGCTCAAAACGACGGGTCGGGTCATTACAATCTCCCCCACTTAAACATATGTTCCTCCTCGAACGTGCCATATAACCCGTATTCAGGAATTTCCTTACTTGAGTCATCCTCGATCTCCATCTCTGCAAGTCATAACTGATCCACAAGTATGTTTTCGACCAAAACTAAAATTTAACACAAAACCATGAAATCAAATTGTCAATAGCAGGCTCCTCCACTTAGCTTTAAGCTGCAATTATATAAACTTAGAACCCACAAGGATTTCTCCTTCTCAATTACCATGATCTCGCACCGTTAAACCGCCAGACTACTCAAAGTCTTTTGTTAAGATTTTCATGAACATTCTAAATCACCAGTCACAGTCACACACTCAATCTCTTACCGGGTAGCAAGTAATATTCCTCGCAGAAGCTTCATCAAAATCATGCCACCGCTAACTGCTCACAAGAGATAACCCACCTGTGGAATTCCTTACCGACATATTCCAACGACGCTGCACTGGGTGCAACGACCACGTAATCAGTAAATTCTCTTGAGCTCATGCTCGCCCACCATCTGTATATGTCTGCACTTTCCCTATTGACATCAACTGAAAGTTCAACAATACCTTTCAAACTCAAGTCATATTGCGCCTGTAACGATAATCCGATCTTCACATCCCTCTTCATTTCCAAAAAACTCCTTTCTTCCATATTCAATCTTTCTTCGTACAGTAACCATCACTCCAAATAAAATGCGTAGGCCAATTCACATTCTATCGCGATTCCAAACCGTTCTACACTTTCTCAAGGCGCGCAACTATCCTACCCCAGAATCCATACGCTAATCTGCCACTCTTACTTCGGTTAAACAATCTCCTTTAAGCAACTTCTCAACCTCTACTTCTCCTACTTGACCTGCTAGTACTTCAACCACCACGAAACACTTCCCGTCATGTCTTCCCTCATACTTTGCTGCCCAACTGTAGCATCAAATCAAAATGCATCTTTGTAGCACCTGAACTAATAAATTATTACCGACTCTAAGCCTCTTCGAAGATCATCTTTCTCGAGCTATCAACATTAGATATACCCATTCGATTCTGAACCGATGCACATAACTATCTCTGGCAACCGCCCCTCATGCACCATTTCATAGCACCCTGCCCCGAAGGCGAAATCCAAGAAGACTGTAACACCGGCGGACCATAATGCATTCAAACAAGGACGACGACACCGCATCACAATGAAAATTCGACTATGCTTGCAAATACCAAGTCTTGTTACTTTAACAACCAAACTTGGATATCTATAGTCCGATTGCCTTTCCTCCGCTAGAATTAATTGTTGAACCCCTTAATCATGCACTGAGAAATCCTCTCTTCGAACCATTCACCACCTCAACATATAACGAGAACCTTACCATTACACTAATATTGTACGATAATAACGCATAGCCATTATAGCAACCCGTGCACAGTCTCGAAATCAAAGAAAATACAGATACTGAGCTGGAATAAAAGAACATTCTTCTGCAGGGCGATGATAATACACTGCCCGAACACGCAGGGAAAAAAACATCCTGCACCACGTTTGCAATACCACTACAACTCCTTGACGCCCAATTGATAACAAGCTCTTCGCGTCACATAAGATTGAGTAGAAAGGAAATAAAGGCACAAGCCTCAATAGAATCAAATCGCACGATGAGGAAATCAAGAAGGGAAGTGCTCCTAACAACCCTGTAGCCTCTCAAAGATATCTACAGACGTCTCCATACCGATCCGCAAGACTCTACTAGACTTGCTCATGACTCGTGAGACCTATGTAACCAAGGCTCTAATACCAACTAGTCACGACCCAAAATTCTAACCTGTCGTGATGGTGCCTATCTCGATACTAGGCAAGCCGGCAATCTATATAAACCACAATTGCTTTTAAGTTTGAAAATATAATATTTAAACACAATCCATAATATCGCAAATACCAACATAAACACTCCTAAAACCTGGTGTCACTGAGTACATGATCATCTAATATGAATACAAGTTTAGAAAATACGGTCCATAATAGTCTGAGACCAAATACAGTAAATAAGGAGATAGGGAAGGAGAGGCAAGGTCTGCAAAACATGGCAGCTACCTCAGAATCTCCGAAAAATCAACTGTGCGAAAGAATCAATACCCTCCATGTCCGAGAACACCTAGATCTGCACACGAAGTGCAAGGTGTAGTATGAGTACAACCAACTCAACAAGTAATAATAATAAATAAGGAACTGAATATAGTGACGAGCTACACAGTTACAGTTCATTTTAAGTAATTCCACCAGAGAGTAGACATGTTATCAATTCCAGCAGTTTAAGTCAAATCAATTTTATACAGTTCAAGTTCATGTAATCCGGATATAAAATCTTTCAGATAATTTCACAACAATGACATATAACAACTAAGCGCAACAACAAATGAAAAGTAAGTACAACCTCTCAAGGCAACAGTTACTCAACTCATCACAATAGCGCAACCACTCGACTCTCAGCCCTCAACACACACACTCAATAGGTACCCGCGCTCACTGGGGGTGTACAGACTCCGGATGAGCTCCTACAACCCAAGCACTATATTCTGCACGGACAACTCACGTGCTGCACGGACAACTCATGTTCCATAGTGTAAATATCTGGATACGCACGGACAACTCACGTGTTGCACGGACAACTCACGTGCTATAGCATAATATAAGGATTCACACGCACAACTCACATGCTATAGTATAATATAAGGATCCGCACGGATAACTCACATGCTATAATATAATATCTCACAATCAGGCTCTCGGCCTCACCTAGTCATAAATCTCTCCAGTCTCTCGGGCTCTCAATAGTCATGATACTCAGCCCAAATAACAATAATATGATGCATTAATAATGAACAATAGAGACTGAGATAAAATAAACAAGTAAATTGTGACTGAGTACAAAATAATAATTTAGCAGCTAATTCAACATGTACAAGACCTATGTGGTCTTTACAGCACCATCACATAGCCTACGCATGCTTCACTGTCAAACGTTTATAGCACAACAAGGGCACATAGCTAAAGACGAACTTATTCAACTTTCCAGTTTCACAGTATGGACCAAGTCCCAATTCCTACGGTGCAGGCCCACACGCCGGTCACCTAGCATGTGTGTCACCTCCAAAATACTCACATAATACATTAATCTGGGGTTTCATACCCTCACGACCAGATTTAAAACTATTACTTACCTCAAACCGTGAAATTCTTATTCCGCTAAGCCTTTGCTTCTTGAATTGTCCTCCAAACGCCTCGAATCTATCCACAAATAATTTGATTCAGTCGATAATATTTATTGAAATTAATTGCATAAGAAGAATGCAAATTTTCAATAGAAATCCAAAATTTAACTCAAAATCGTTCATGGGGCCCACATCCTGGAACCCGACAAAAATTATAAAATCCGACAACCCATTCAATTACGAGTTCAACCATAATAGTTTCATTCAAATCCGACTCCGAATCGGTGTTCAAATCCCAAAAATCCATTTTATGAACTTTCTACAATTTTCCCCAAATTTCCATCTCAAAATACCGATTACATGATGAAAACAATTATATATTCATGTATGTTAACCAAATCTGAGTTATAATCACTTACCCAGATGAATTTATTGAAAAATCCATGAGAAATCGTCACAAACCGAGCTCTCTAGGTCCCTAAAATGAAATAATACGCTAGGCCTCGGTTATATAGTACACCCTCTGACCTCCAAATGTGCGGTCCACACATTTCCTAGTGTGGATGCACATCCTAGCTTATGCGGTCACACAAAAAGTTTGGGTCCGCACTTTTCCTCTGCGGTCCGTACTTTTCCAACAGTTCGAGAACAACATTTGAGTGCCGAAATGCCCGGACATCGCCTAAAACACACCATGAAACTCACTGAGCCACTCGGGATCCCGTTGAAATATACCAACAAGTTCCATAACATAAGACGGACCTACTCGAGGCCTCAAATCACATCAAACAACATCAAAACGTCGAATCGCACCACAAATCAAAATCTATAAACTTTGAACTTTCAAATTCACCTCAAATTTTTCACACAAAGTCATAAATTACATAACGGACCTATTAAAATTTTAAGAATCGGATTCTGACCCCGATATCAAAAAGTCAACCCCCGGTAAAACTTCCACAGAATTCGACTTTCGCCATTTCAATCCTAATTCCACTACGGACTTCCAAATAATTTTTCGGACATGCTCCTAAGTCCAAAATCATCATAGGTAGCTATTGGAATCATCAAAACTCTATTCTGGGGTCGTTTACACATAAGTCGACATCCGGTCACTATTTTAACTTAAGCTTCCAACATGAAATTCATTCTTCCAAGCTAACTCCGAAATACCTTAAAACCAAGACCGACAATTCACACAAGTCATAATACCTCGTAGAAAGTTATTTAAGACTTCAAATAGTTGAAAGGGGCGTAAATACTCAAAACGACCGGTCGGGTCGTTACAGGGAGATACGGATGATGTGGCTTGATCTCATTGGTCCATAAGAGGTGATGGAGATTGCCAAGGTGGAGAGAAGGGAATTGGGTTTGGGTAAGATTTGGCTTTGGGCTTCATAATTGTGATGAAATTCATTTAAAGAATAGCCACCCTATGTTTAGTTGAGGAGTTGTAACTTTAGTCCTTTAGCCTTTTTCCATTTTGAAATTAATTTAAATATACTTAATTATTTTCAATAAAATATAGTAAAATTATAATTATTAAATACTACTAATTATTGTAATTAATTATTTGTAAAAATGCTTTTTTAAAATTGTAACACTAATTTTGAATTATTAACATAGTAACCTAATTAAATAGAAATTAAATAGTAGTTAAATTAATTATAGAACCTACGTATAGAAAGTATTTTAATAATACTAAAATAGTAAATATTTGTAATTACATAATGTCAATGCTATGTGATTAATTTTAAAACTAATGCTTGGTTAATTTATGAAAAATAGATATTCATTACTGGAAATAACGACCGGTCTGGTCGTTACAGGGAGATATGGATGATGTGGCGTGATCTCATTGGTCCACAAGAGGTAACGGAGATTGCCAAGGTGGAGAGAAGAGAATTGGGTTTGGGTCCGATTTGACTTTGGGCTTGATAATTGGGATGAAATTCATTTAAAGAATAGCCACCCTATGTTTAGTTGAGGAGTTGTAACTTTAGTCCTTTAGCCTTTTCCCTTTTGAAATTAATTTAAATATGCTTAATTATTTTCAATAAAATATAGTAAAATTATAATTATTAAATACTACTAATTATTGCAATTAATTATTTGTAAAAATACTTTTTTTAAATTTTAGCCCTAATTTTGAATTATTAACATAGTAACCTAATTAAATAGAAATTAAAATTTATTAAATTAATTATAGAACCTACGTATAGAAATTATTTTAATAATCCTAAAATAGTAAATATTTGTAATTATATAATGTCAATGCTATGTGATTAATTTTAAAACTAATGCTTGGATAATTTTTGAAAAATAGATATTCATTACTGGAAATACTTTGCAAATATTTTTTGTAAATTATTAAGTATAAATAAATTAATTTAAAAGGGGAGGGTCAAAATTGGCCGTCAACAACGACTCCTTATCATCCACAAGCTAGTGGTCAAGTGGAAGTCACCAACCGGGAGATAAAGAGTATCTTGTCTAAAATGGTGAATACTAATTAGACGGATTGGTCCAAGAGGCTTGATGATGCGTTACGGGCTAATCGTATGGTTTACAAAATAACTATCAGAATGTGTCCATATCGGTTAGTGTTCGGGAAAGCTTGTCATCTTCTGGTGGAACTAGAGCACAAGGCAATGTGGGCATTAAAGAAATTGAATCTTGATTAGTATGTAGCCGCCAACTTGCGGGTTGCACACTTGAATGAATTGGATGTATTTCGGTACCATGCATATGAGAGTTCGTCCTTGTACAAAAAAAAGATGAAATATCTTCATGAAAAATACATTAGGAACAAAGTGTTCAAGGCGGGTGATCATGTAATGTTGTTTAACTCAAGGTTGAGGATGTTTCCTCGGAAGCTCAAGTCCTAGTGGAGTGGTCCGTTTGAAATTGTTGGTGTGACACCTTTCGGTGCATTGGACTTGAAGAGCAAGAACAATGAAGTATTCGGAGTCAATGGTCACCGGGTGAAGCATTACTTGGGTAAAGTTTGAGGGAGCCACGTGGTGGTGGTCATTTACTTCACTTGAAGATGCTTAGACATTGTGTCGTGCCACGACTTTAAATCAGGCGCTTCTTGTGAGGCAACCCAAGTTCTTTTCCTTTTCCTTTTGTAGTAAGGTGCTATTTGTTGTTTCTACCTTCATTTGAAGTGTGCTACAGAGTTTAGTGTTACATGCAAGAAAGGTAAAAAAAAAAATGGCAAAGTGTTGAAGGAAACGCGGACCGCACATTTTAATTATGCGGTTGCTAAATTATTTTAGCCATAGTAGAAGAGCTTGTGCGGCTGCACATTTCATATGCGGACCATACTTCTAGAAGATCAACAAAATGATAATTTGCAAACTCTCTGAAGTTTGAGCCTGACAGTGCGAGGTTAATCTGCGGCCGACTAAAAATTGTGCCCGACCGTACAAGTGACACATACCATTGCTGCTCGGGTGAAGGAGTGTGGACCATACTTGGAATTGTGCGGCCGCACTCGGTATTTTAACCTTTCAACAGTTCTGAGTATAAATAGGAATTCTTCGTTCATTTTACCCTTTTCACCCTCTTTTCAATCACTATTACTCTAGAAGCTTCGCTGAGGATTTTTCACTATCAAACACACACCCATTTGTGCTCACACCAACTAGTACAATAACTTTATCTAGTATGTTTCACTTCATGTTAATCTTTTGTGTTTGTTTAATTTTTAAAATTTTAGCTTCTTTTTAGGCCATATATTATTAGAGTTCATCCATGTACCTATGTGGGGTAGATCTGTGCTGGGTAGTTGTTAATATATGCTAAAATGGGTTGGGTTAGTTAGATTTGATGTGTATACCATGTTGCCACATAGATTTGGATTAGTATTTGCAAAATCTAGGTAAAACGAAAGACATTTTTGTTTAATTTTGAAATTTGTGGCCGCACTTGAATATGTGCGATCCGCGGTTTGGTTGATTTGGTAACTGGTGAAGGAAAGTGCTTTATGAGTCCATACTTTAATTGTACGAACTGCAGAATTACTGGCGAGGCCGCATTTTGGGTCTACACTGCTATCAGATATTTGTCTCTTGAAAGAACAAAGGTGCGGACCGCAGTTGAATTCTGCGGCTGCACTTTGACCGTCGCACTGTCTTCAGAGAAGAGGCACTTGAGCATGTGTACTTACTTGTAAGAAGTGTGGCCGCACATCAAAATGTGCGGTCCACACTCTCATTCTGCATATGCACATCAGAAAAGTGCGGACTGCATATCCCATTTCCGGTAGCATGTCATCCTATTGTAACCCCACTATGTCCACAATGTTGTCCCTTGCTTACATGAGTTTTAGCTGTGTTGAATGATGACGTGCAACTAAAAATCCTATTTGTTTTGATACAAATAATGGTTCGATCATAAGGCCGCGGCGAAACTGCCAAGGGTAGCGGAGAGTCTTCTAGGGATCGAGGTAGAGGTGCCTTGCCCCTCAGTATGCCTAAGACTATTTGAAAGAAGGCCACAGTAGGCAGAGGAAGGGGTGCATATCTTTCCGAGTCTAGTTCTTATGCCCCGTCTTTGGAGGCTTCCGAGGGCAACCTCGTGTCTATTTCAAAAGAATAGAAAAATGCACAGTCCATGCCACATGGGCAATCTAAGCCTCTGGATGTGCCATCATCATCTCACAGCACTTCCGAGGGTTCGGAAAGTGAGAGCCATGCCTCCGAGCCAACTGCTCCAGTGTCTGGTGCACAAGATAATCCAGATTATAGGAAAGGGGGAGAAGGTACATCTTCTGGGGTTGAGCGGACAAAGAAGAAGGAATCATGGTAAGATAGATTTGTGAGATTGGCTGCTTTCACTGATTTCCGGATGTGGTGGCCAGTGAGGTAATTGAGACATGAGAGGAAGTTTTTGTTGAGGGATATTGAGAGATACAACCCTGTAGTTTTGGAGCAGTTCAGGGAAAGAAAGGGATGGATGTTGTTTCCTGAGAAGGTAGTGGATTTCAAAGAGCACCTTGTCCACAGGTTTTATGCCAAAGGAGTACCTATAGAAGTTGTCCTTGAAAGAAGAGGCCCGGTCGTGGCTTACTGAGATATTGGTAGCGAGACCACCTCCACCATGGATTACTGCTAGGGTACCTATTCTTGGGAGTACATTGAGCTTTGAGGCAATGGGTTGGCATACCTTTGTGTGTAGCAGGCTTGACCCGTGCCAGAATGAAAACAATTTGCATGTTCAACGTGCAGTTCTAGTGGCTTCTATCATGGTCGGGTACCCGATCAATGTGGGTGCCCTGATGTCTGCCAACATTTCTCTAGTAGCACTGCAGACTAACAGAGTACCTCACAGATGCAAAGGTAGATCCAAAACCATTTGATACGAAGGTAAAGCCTAAGAAGCCATTTGAGTGGTACTCACTGGAGGATCCGAGCAACCCGAAGAAGAGTGCTCAGCCTTCTACTACTACTGGTTATTCTGATGAGCCGATTGTGGTAGTTTTTGACACAACTAATATTCCATCTACATCAGCAGAGCCATCTACCAGTGCAGCAGCTGCTATGCCTTCGACGCCATCTTTCGCTCCTCCTACATTCCCTTACACAGCTCCTAGGGAATCCCCTACTCCAGTCCTAAGGCCGGTGCCCATGCCTAAAGGCCTACTTTTAGCTCTGCGAGTCTCTCAGACATTGGTGAGTCTCAACAACTGGATGCAGGTAGCTACTTCAAAGCTGTCTGAGATATCTAGTACTGTTGTAGGGAAATTATCCACACAGGCATTGTAGGATTCTACTAAGTTGGATGAGAAACTGGGCAAGATTATGCAACACCAGAAGGTGATCATGGACACTCTGGTACACTGTGGTTCAGTTATTGAGGTCTTGACCAAACAGGTCAAGAAGATGAGGAAGTCTCAAGCCAGCAAGACGTTAGTGGAAACGTTACAAGCTGAGGTGACCCGGCTAGCTACAACTGGAGATTTTCCCTTTTATATGTTGCTTGGCCCAGAACAGTCCATCCCAGATCCATCTGTATAGGGTGCTCCAACTGACTAGTCTGAGGAGCCATGCCTTGCTGCTAACTCAGTGCATGCGATGTTCACCACTCTTGCCACTCACAGATATGATGATGATGATATTCAGTTGGCTTAGCCAATAGATGTTGATGCTGTTGGGGACACTAGATGTCCAAGGATGGTTAGGGAGTTTTTTTGCCTCTCTCCTTATACTCTTATTTTATTAAGCATTGGGGACAATGCTTATTTTTATTCAGGGGGTGGATTTTATTTGATGATACATTTGACACATTTCGAGACATTTGGAGTGTAATAATTGGATGATTCTATTTCATTTTATTTTATCTATATTTTGTTAGTTATTGCTTTCATTAGCTTCTTCAATAATTTACTTTGATTTTTGATTTTGTTAGAAGCTTCTTTTATGTTAGTAGTTTTCTTGTTTTTCGTAGTAGTGTGGATAATAAGCCTCTGGTTTTCTTAATGCCACGGTTCTTTCCAAAGGTTATATTTTGTGTGAACCAGGTGACTCTTCCCGAGGATGGATGGTATGACAACTTTCTTAAGGGAATGAGTCTGTTTTTGTGTTTAGGTAGTAATAATAGTAGTTTAATGAAAAAAGCCCTAATCAAGTCATTCTCTAAAAAGAGTTACTCATGCTTCATTTGGCACCTACACACTTAACTGTGTGCTTATGATTTGAAACAAGGTATTTGATAGAAATAGCTCTAGCTAATGACTTTGAGATTCTTGAGTTGACTATGATAGTCATTGAGTTGCTAATCGGACCATAGTGATATTTTACTTGATTGTGATTATTGTAGGTTTTATACTTTATCCTCTTTTACGGTCTAGTTGCATGAGGGGTGATGTGATTTTTATTACTACTCCAAGTATTTGTGTGAATGGTCTAGAACTTGCTCTGAATGTGTTTCAATGCAAAATCCTAGGTTTGCTTTGTTTGGAAGATGCTTGTAGGCTTTCCTTGGTCCGTTTGAGCTTTCTATTGCCACCCAATGCTTGTTATCCCTAGTCAACCCTTTTGAGCATTTAGCCTTTCTCTATTGGTAACCATGCTATAAGCCTTTCTCTATTGGTAACCATGCTATAAGCCTTTACCCGTTTTGTTTGTAATCTTCTCTTGGCACCCGGACCTTCCTTAGCAGTCTTATGAAATAAGTGGCTTAAGGCATAAGGTTGGGGGGAGAATTGAGAAATTTGAAAGAGGTATCAAGGGATAATAAAAAAAGAGAAAAGAAATGATCTCTATGAAAACGGAAGGCAAAAAAATAAGAGAACAAAAAAAATGCCAAAAAGAGAATAAAAAGAAAGGTAGATGAAACCCAAACCCACCGCGATTTTCTCTCTAATAAAGGCGACTGAGAGCTACAGTACCTAAACCGTGCCTTCATGGTGTCTACACCACCGTCCGGTGGTGGAATCCCACCAGACCTGCCTCAAATTAACTCTATGGCAAAAGCGAACAAACCCCCATTGTTTATAACTCTTAATTCCAATCGAATTGTTGTAGAATTACAAAAAGGTGAGGGGTCTATTGTAGCGATAAATCGCTTAGAATCTTCAAACGACTGTCGAATCACATCTGCTTCAATTCCAATACTTACATACAGTGGAGAACCTTCTCCAATTCATGTGCTGCCTCCCAACCAAGCACTACAGCTTTCAACCATGGCAATTGAGCCTTCCAACAAACCCCAAGTAAATCGCAACCTCAAAGCTAATGGAGAAGACAAAGAACTTCCCCATATAGACTCAAATAACTGGGAATTCGCTTTTGAACATTTGGAAAATATTTCTGAGCAAGCAAACCAACACTTCATGGAACCTAACTCCACTACAATCGCGCAACCATTAGCTGCAAATCGACATAATGCCACAACCATCTCTGCCACTGTAATTGTAGTCCAGTTGGATAGAAATCACTCATCTATGGTTGGTCTACGTCCTCTGAATGTCCAATCTCCATCCCAAATTGAAAACAATTGTGTTCATCCATATGTTTTGCCTTCTGTTGTGACACTAGATAAGCGAAGTTATTCTGCTCCTACAAATGGCCAGACTTCAATTGAGAAAGGTCCTGTTGATAAGGAGAAGGCGGTTGTATCAAATGCTACTGATAAACTACTTCCAACCCCTTCTTCAATAGATATAATACCTTCAGGTAATGTTTCTGCAGCTCTTCTGAACAACAAACTTCCAGCCCTAACAAAAGATTTGGCTACCCAACCACAGTCTCAACTCGCTCACATACCACCACCATCAAACTTTAGTGAAATATCTTCCAACTTTGATAAACCTCCTACTACTAAATATCCAAACATAGCTACAACCCAGCACCACGACACTACCAATCCTAATTTATTACCACACGACACTAGCCTTCAAGCTAAATCACAAGAACTAGCAACCTCTACACCACCTACACACACAAACACAAATAATACAGTCAATTTAGCCCAACCAAATCATCTTAGCACCTCTAAATCACCAACAACGTTTAAGCAAAGTAACCTTCTTTAACACCCTAAACCAGATATCCCTCCCAATCCTATAACTAAGATTGCCCAGACATATAAAACAATTAATTACCCCGCTCCTCCACACTATACTATCACTCAATCCATAGCTACTAAGTTAAGAGCTAGGCAAGCTGCAGAGATAACCCCAATAGAGTTCACACCTCCCAGAATAACCATTAAACAGGGCCAACTAGCAGTCATCTTCACTAAGACATATTACATGATCACACTCGCTAACAAATGCCAATACACAATTGTTGGCAAATTCATAAACACAATGCCTAGAATGGAACATATAAGGATAACCTTGATAGCACAAACTGAACTTAGAGGGGTGTTAAAATAGCTCATTTCAATGCAAGAACTGTTTACATTGACTTACACAATGACTATGATCACACATTATATGGACAAAGATATTCATGTACATACAGGGTCAGAGAACGGAACTACATGCTTGGACTCCAAATCTCAATCCAAATGAGGATATTCGCACTGTTCCTGTTTAGATTGTCATTCCATAATTGCCTTGGCATTTCTACTATAGAGAGGTCCTGCCAATACTATTGTCACATATTGGTAAGGTACTGTATCTTGACCTTGCATCAATGCAAAAAATAAGAGGAAGTGTAGCAAAGGTCAAGATGCAAGTAGACTTGTCTCAGGACAGACCTCACCATGTTTGGCTGGGCTTTGATGAAGATCAAGGATGTTAATAGGGATGGCCAGTGGCTGGAAGTAGTGTATGAAGACCTCCTAGATTACTGCTTGCATTGTAGGCACCTGGGTCATGAAGAGTACTACTACTCTATTAAAAAAAGGGTAGAACGGGAGAAGAAGAAAGAATCAGTAGAAACCCCTCACCATAATAATAATAATCCCACAACAAAGTGTGATAGAGCAAACAAAACTAATCAGGAGTAGATATTACAGGGGCAGCAAAAGATCGGATTTCCAACCAAAATATAGTTGAGCAACACCAAAAGGAGGAACATCAAGGAAGAACAAATCACAAAGTCACAGCATAACAACCACTTAAGAAAAATAGTTCCAAAGTTCAGTGGCAATCTCAAAAGAAAAAGAATTTCAAGGGTATCAACCAAAGAAACAAGCAACAAAAATTCAAACAACCGCAAGAGCATTTACTTAAAGCATAAGAAAACAGACCAGTTCAGACCTCATGTATAATGGCCAAATCAATACTTGACACACCAATCTCTCTGAAGAGTGTATCAGAACCCACTCTCAAGACTATTAACTATGGGGCTGCACTCCATGGAGTAAAGGTAAATAATCAGCAGAAACTTAACGACATAATTGGCAACACACAAGTTGCTGCTACAAAGCAAATATGCCCTCAGAAAAGTGGAGATGTTGAACACAACCATAATGTCACTAACGACTCTGAAAGAAGAGACAAGGCCAAGGCCAACGATCAACAGCAGAAGCATAAAGCATTGCAGACCAACCTGAATCCAACCAACAATCACAACAGGCTTGCTGGAACTTCCTTCCCTATGCCTACGCATGCGTTGATGCCTATGAACTCTTTCAATATTTATCCTAGGGAAGATGCTGCAGTACCAAAGGAGAAGACCATTGATTGGGTTCAAAGGAGCTTTGGAATGCACAAGGAAGTTCTTAATGTTACTCTCAACCACTCCTGCTAGGAAATACCGTCTCAGACTTTTATGGAATCCCCTTATTCTACTGGAAGAACCGATGGCGCTACATATCTGGGAAGTGATGCAGTACTGAATCAGGATTACAGCTCATAGAACCCTACAGGAAATACACTTGAAGCCAAAAAGAATTACTCAATGCCAGAACAGATTCACGAAATTGCATCAACGACTACTTTGGACAACACCACACCTGGGGAGTTATTATCCAATATTGAAGGTGATATGGCAATAATTCCAGCTATGGAGCAGGTCATAAATGATAAAACAGAGAAATATCAAGAAACAAAGAGTTCACAAACTAAAAACCTGTGTGGGCAGCATCCAATTATAATATCACAACATATGGGTGCCAGCTATTGTGCCTAAGGAGACAAATGCAATTGAGACAATACCTATTGTGTGTGCATCAGATTCTGTTCTTCCAATGCAGATACAGCTCAATATTCCCTTGATATCTCCTAATTAGATAATGCATGACATTATCACTCACAAGGAACTACCTCTGCAAATCCATAATGTTTCGAACATTAAAGACCTCTAGAAGAAGAAGGTGATGGTGAATCTACTGCTGGAAACTTCAAATCTGTTGCACGAGAAGGGGATCTATCACCAAGTATTTCTTCTAGACATTGTAAGAAAGGAAAAAAACAAACACATCAAAAGGAACAACTACCACCTACAAGAATACTGCCCAAGAGGGTAGCCTCCTATACTAGATGATGATTAGAACACTCATATGGAACATAAGGTGTTAAGACTCAGGAGGCCTTTCAGAGAGTAGTAAACATGAAAAAAGAACATGGATTTTTCATCATATCATTTATGGAACCTTTCAAAAAATAGAGGTTCATTCAAAACTACAGGAGGAGGCTAGGCATGGAATCAACAATTTCAAATACCAATGGGAAGATATGGTTATTTCTTGATGTTGTGGTACAGTGGGACTTGTTGATTGACACTGATCAATAATTAACTATCAGGGTGTATCTCCAAGATATTAATAAATACATTATGATGACATTTGTCTACGCAAAATGTTCATCACTAGACATATTAGAACTGTGGGACAATCTATACTACCTTGCTAGAGACATGGAGTTGTCTAGGGTAGTTGGAGGGGACTTTAATGTGATGCTTAATGAGGATGAGAAAATTGGAGGACTGTCAGTGTAACCTCCAGAATATGAAGATTTTGCCTTCTGTGTGAACTCATGCGGCCTATTTGACACTGATTTTAAAGGAAGCCCATTCACTTGGTGGAATGAGAGGCCAAATGGTGAATGTATATTCAAAAAATTGGACGGGATTTTTGTCAACCTACCATTCCATACATTATTCACTGCTACTAAAGTTGAATATCTCATTATAACAGGATCAGACTATGCACCTCTATTGATGAGTTGTGGTTCTCAGACTATGCAATTTGTCATACCATTCAAGTTTCTAAATTTCTGGACAGAACATGAAGCTTTTATGGATGTAGTCAGACAGAATTGGAAGACTGACTATGTTAGGATCCCTTCTTGATGTTCAAGCAGAAATTAAAGAGAGTTAAGACTGATCTATCTAAATGGATCAGACTCACTTATGGGTATATATTCGAACAACTGGCTTTGAGGGAATATGTTGTCATGGTGAAGGAAATGTTATTTGAAGAAGAGACATCAATAGAGAATAGAATTGTACTTCAACAAGCACAAGCTGAGCTGAAGAGGTACCTTAGCATTGAGGAACAATTCTGGAAATAAAAAACAGGAATGACATGGTTTGAAGAGGGGGACAGAAATACCATATTTTTCCACAACCATGTCAATGGCAAAAGGCAGAAACTCAAACTAAAGGGAATTTAGAATTCTGATGGAGCCTGGGTCGAGTCACAGGAAAGTATGGCAGATTCAGCAGCTAAATTCTTCCAACAGCAGTTCTCGCAACAAGAAGACCCTACAAACTTTGACCTACTAGACAATGTCCCTACAAAGGTATCAGCTGAACGAAACTTGGAGCTCTGTAGAACTCCAACAAAGGAGAAAGTCAAGAAAGCAGTTTTTGCTTTAAGTGCTGAAAGTTCTAGTGGCCCAGATAGATTCACTGGCATGTTCTTCCAGGTCTCCTGGGATATAATAGGGGATGACTTACATAGCATGCTGAAATACTTTTATGGAGGAAGTTCTTTGCATAAGTCAATTACTCATATAAACCTTGTATTACTGCCGAAAAAGACAAATGTTCAAACCTTTTCAGATCTCGGCCCTATAAGTTTGAGCAACTTTACAAACAAGGTCTTCTCTAGAGTGGTATATGATTGATTGGAAAAGATACTGCCCTGTTTGATTTATGCAAATCAGTCATGCTTTGTCAAGGGGAGAAGCATATTTGAATATATTTTGTTAACTCGGGAAAGTATTACACACATTATATTGAGGGGTAAATCTTCCAGTGTAGTGATTAAACTTGACATGGAAATGGCATATGATAGGGTTTCATGGAAGTTTTTGATGCATGTACTGAGAAAAATGGGATTTGCAGAATACTTCATCAATATGGTGTGGAACCTACTATCCAACAACTGGTATTCAATTATGATCAATGGTTAAGCTTCCAACTTCTTTCACTCAACAAGAGGAGTCAAACAAGATGATCCTTTATCTCCAGCATTGTTTATATTTACAACTGAGGTACTATCTAGATCTTTGAATAAGTTATTTAAAGATAAGAATTTTAAAGGATATGGAATGCCTAAGTGGACTGACCCCTTAAACCATTTAGCATATGCTGATGATACAATTATTTTTGCATATGCTGATCCTTACTCTCTAAAAAGAATAGTGGAGGTTCTGGCCAAGTTTGAGCAAACTTCTGGCTAGTTGATTAACAAGGCAAAACTTCCTACTACACGCATGCAAACATTTCTGGATCTTTGTGCAGCACAATTGTAGGTGTCACTGGTTTCTCCAAAGGAGAATTCCCTTTCACTTATCTTGGAAGTCCAATTTCCAACAAGAGAAGAAGAACGGAATATTACAATGATATTATTAAAAAGGTCAAGAATCAACTACATTCATGGAAGGGTAAGATGCTATCATATGGATTAAAAGCTACTTTGATTTCATCAGTTTTACAAAGTATGCCAACATACATGCTATCAGTGCTTGATCCACCTAACAACATCTTGGAACATCTGCATAAAGCTTTTGCTCGATTTTTCTGGAGCAACAAAGATGAAGGAAGGAGTAGGCATTGGAGTAAGTTGCAGAATATGTGCTTGCCAAAGAAGGAAGAAGGACTGGGTTTCATATCCCTTTTTGATGTCTCAAAATCATTATTTGCCAAACTTTGGTGGAATTTCAGTACTTCTAAAACACTCTGGACTAATTACATGTGGAATAAGTACTGCAAAAAGGATCTCCCAACTACTGTCCAATTTAGTGAGGGTTCACATATTTGGAAGAAAATGTTGGAGTCCAGAGAAGAAGTAGAACACGAAATATTATGGGAGATGAATAGAGGCACTACCAACATATGACATAAAAATTGGACTGGTGTAGGCTCATTATGTCATGTTATTCCATAAGACTTTGACTGCAATGAAAACCTACAAGAAGTTGATGAATTGAGAGAAGAAAATGCTTGGAATCAACACCCGTTGGAACAAACTTTTCCACTTGACATTTCAGAACACATCAGGCAGGAACTACACTTTGAAAAAACTGATGACCATTGGGACACATCTAAATTGATGCCTACTGCGTCATAAAGATTTTCAGTAACTACTGCTTGGAAATTAGTTTGCCACTGGGCAAACTTCAATCAAGATTACAAGCAACTGTGGACAAAAAGGCTGCCCTTTAAAATATCATTCTTTCTTTGGCGACTAAGAAAAGGATAAATTCTAACATATGATATGTAGAGAAGGAATGGCTACATAGTGGTGTCAAAATGTTGGTGCTATATTCAACCTCAGTCTCAAACTCTTCAGCATATATTCTGAACAAGCTCAACAACAAATAGAGTTTGGAGAGTTTTTGGACAAGCAACAGGTATAGTAGATAACCTAGTGCATGTTCATCAAACTATAAAGACATGGTGAAATGTGAAATACTATCCAAAATTAAAGCCCTTACTCCAGGCAGCCCCAACAGTGATAACTTGGAAACTTTGGAAGAGAAGAAACACAATGAATCATGGTGGAACAACAACCTATAGCAGGGTCATTCATGAGGTGAATCATACATTGCATCATCTAGAAAGGATCAAATATCCCTGGTTAACAAATATACCAGGGATCACCATACAAGGGCTGGTACAAATGCAACACGGATGGAGCCTTAAGAGGCAATCCAGAACAGAGCTCCTATGGCTTTTGTGTGAGAGATTAGAGAGGTGATTTGGTTGTTGCTAAACCAGAAATGATTGACGACACCACTAATATGGTTGCTGAAGCAAAGGCAATTAAAGAAGAGCTGACTTATTGTGTTACTAATCAGATTCATCCTCTAATAATTGAGACTGACTTACTTGCAATGAAAAAGATAGTAGAAGGTGAATGGGAAACCCCCTGGTGCATAACAAAGGAGGTGAAGAGGATAGAATGAAGGGCAATTTCAATGTCATCTTCTAACATGTTCTAAGGGAGGGCAACATACTGGTAGACTTTTTAACTAACCTTGCTTTTTCTTCTGCAGGTACAACTATATTTAACTCATTTTTGGAGTTATCAAGTGCAGGTAGGAGGTTGCTCAACCTAGACAAGGCCCATATCCCAAACCTTAGGATAAGGGTAGCAAAGAAGAAATGACCAGACTAGTTCTTCAAAGCTGTATCATGTAGTTTACATGTACCATGCTATTTGAGTTTGACAAGATTCTTTTTCTAACAATAAATGTGACTTCTGTCAGTTGTCCACAACTTCTACTGACCTTGTGTGGTAAAGACAACAACTGTTATTCAACCAAACAACATATGGGCTGGGTGAAAAGATCACAACTTACAAGCACTGGCAAGTACTTATCAAATATATCTTCCTGCTTTGGCTACTTATCGGCTTCAACCGGTCCTTCAGGTTGTGGAATATTCATTCATTATCTAGTGTTTTTACACTCATTTTACAGAGTTCCTGGACATGAAAAGATCTCATACTGTCAGTTTTTTTCAACAAACAATTACTGCAGCAGTAGACATGATATTAATTTCACCAAGAATGGATGGTTTCCCTATTACATACCTACTCCTTTGGATAGCAATAAATGGCGCCTGGTGAGAGATTTGTAGGTGCTATAAGGAATTGTTTGCAACTGGTGTGCGAATTCATTATCGTCAGCAATAATTGGATGTTTCAAATTAGTAGCTTAGTACTTTTCATTTATCTTTATGCTACTTCTATATTTTATTTGGCAGCAATAGCCATTGGCTTTCTTTGTTTGATTTATTTCTCTTTTACTTGAACATTGTATAACTTTTTCCCAGTTTGGGACTTATTATATATAACAGCTACTAGGTAAATCACCTAGTAGTATATGTGCTTTAAAAAGGGGAAGGTTGATGAAATCAAAAAGAGGAAACTAGGTGTAGTATGAGCATCAAGGGAGAAAAAGAATGAATTGAACAAAAAAAGAGTGATGTCAAGTCTCTCTAGCCCCCCAAAAAGGAAATGTCTATAAGAGTTGGTAAATGTGAGCCAAGAAATAAAAAATGTGGAGTGCTTAAGGAAGGGTGTAACCACTTATCCCATATGGTATTCAACCCCAATCCAAAAGCCTTCATTACAACCTGAAAGAAGTCCTACTTAATTTTGAACCGAGTGATCTTACATTAGTGGTGATCCACACGAGGGGCAAGCCTATGGTACTTGAAGCCTTACTTGTAACATTCCTTTGTGAGAGAAGAGTGAACCTTTTATTGATACAACGATTGAGTGCTAATTCTTAAGGTGAGTTTGGCAAACGGAAGGTAAAGGAGGAAGAGTTTGGAGTCCACCATGATCTATATGATAGAACAAGAGTCCTTGATGAGTGAAGTCAATTATTGAAGCTCAAGTGTCATATTAGAGTTATATGTGCATAATATGAGATTTGTCACCTTGTTAAAAATGCATGAGTATTGTGGGTAATTGTTGGTCTCAACTGAGTATGAATGGCTTACAATTGACTCTCTGAAATGACCTTTCACTTTGAGCAAGTGGGAACTAATCTATTTGCTTGAGAACGAGCAAAGACTTAAGATTGAGAGAGTTTATAAGTGTGAATTTTAACCACTTGTTAGTACCTTCTTTCTTTAGTTTTAGACTGAAAGTATTGATTCTTGTTCCCCATACTAATGAAATTGTGCAAATTGCAGTCATGTTGGAGAATTGAACCACAAAGAAGAAATCTAACTCAAAAAGGAGTGTTCCAACTCATAAAGGCAAGGAGTGCAACAGTGCGGTCCGCATAAGGATTTTTGCGGCCGCAAAAGAAAGTGCAGACCGCAATAATACCTCTGCGGCCGCAGATATGGTACCTGAAGCTCAGAAAATGTTTGGAGAAGTGCGGTCCACACACTAAATGTGCAACCGAAAAATATGGTCGCACTGACAAGAGTTCAAAAAGTTCAAAGAATGTGCAGAACGACCAAGTATGAAGCCTTGCCAAAAGTGCAGATGCAGAAGGAAAAGTGCAGCCGCAAATGGAATTGTAGGGTTGCAAAATCTCTACACCTGCTAGAGCTAAGAAAATTTCGGACCACGCATGGAATTGTGCGGCCACAGAACCTCTCGAAAGGCATTTTTGTCAGCGAATTTTGGGTAACTATATATAGACGGAAAATACTTTTTAGGGTAAGTTTTGTAATATTTAGTGTTGTAGCCGTTATGCTTTACTATTTTGGGTAATTAGTGACTATTTTGGGTGAATAAATATTAGATTTATCAATTTAATCTTGTTTTATGGCTTTAATTCGTTCTTCTTCTTTGTTTTCTTCAATTTCTACCATGAGTAGCTATATTTTCTCTAGGGTTGTGACCCAACCCTAGTTTGTAAACCTTATTGGTGATTAATTTAATGCTTGTTTATGATTGGGTGGTTATTATTTAGCCTTGGTCATTCATTATTTCTAGAATTAATGATTGTAAACATTGATTCATGCCTGTTTCAACTTGATTCTTACTTGAAAAAGAGGGACTTAGTCTAGAAAAACTTAGCTAACAAGAAATTGGGCTAGTTAAGGTTTTGGCTAGACTAATTAAAGGGTTTGAAGTAGCGATAGGAAAAATCCGACTTGAGCTCATATCAAGTATTTGAATTGATACCCAATTGGTCTTGAGTAAGCCAATTTGGGCAAATCACTCTATAACCGAGAGGTATTGAGTGGGTAATTTAGAATTGAGAGTTATAATACACCCCGGTCACTAAAACAAGTATTAACGTGATTTACCCATTCGGCTAACACCTAGGTGAAGGTTACTCCCTAGGCCTTTTTACCCAATTGATAAAAATAACAAAAACAATTACTCGTTCTCTAGTTGCTTCTCCTTAGTTAATAATTATTAGTGTTAATTTTAGAAGTAGAAAACAAAATCCCTTATTTGGTAGTGTAATTGAGCTATTTCATTTACTTTAATCAAGTGTACACCCTAACACCCATATTTAACTCCCTATGGAAATCGAACCCGACTCTCGTTGGGTACTATTCTTCGAACGACCGTTCCTACTCACTATTGAGTGTGGATTGGACGTGGATCACAGATATGCTGGTTCTGATTCCTTCTTCGCGAACGCGGAGGTAGTATCGCATTTGCGGAGTAGGAATTGGGGGTCTAGGCATTTCATTCTTCGTGTTTGCGATCAAAAGGTCTCGTTCGTGAAGGTTTAGGACTTGTGGCCTTCGCGTTTGTGTTAGAAGGTTTGTATTCGCATAGAAGGGGAGATGGCCTGGGGTCAAAGGGTCTTTCCCCTTCGCGTTCGCGAAGGACATGTCATCTTCGTGTATCTTGGGCGGGGCTGGTCTTTGTGAACACGAGGGCCTGGTCGCGTTCGCGAAGGGCTTTTCAGAGCCTGGGCAATTTGGCCTTCGTGATCACAAGGCCCTTTTCACGATCACGAAGAAGGGAGACTTGGGCAGTAGTAAGATTTAAGTCGGGACTTAGGCTTATTTTCTCTTATTTCACTTAGGGTTGATTTATTTTGTAGCTCTTGGAGAGTGATTGTTCACCTAGCATTTTAAGGTAAATGATTTTCACTTAATGTGAATTTAATATATGGATTATGAGTATATTTTAACATGTAAAATCGTGGAAATTATACAATTTGATTGAAAAACCTAGGTTTTTATAAAAATGGGATTAGACCATGAAAATAATTATGAAATGGAGTAAAAAATTATATATTTGTATTCGTAAGGTTGTGGGTAATATTTATTTACAAATATTTCTAGAATCCTGACCCGTGGGTCGGGGGTGAATTTTAGGAACCTTCCAAATTGGGTTGGGTAATTACTCTAATAATTAAATTATGAACTTTTGAGCATATATTGGTTAGTTTGTACAACCTTTGGTTAGTTTCGGGTTGCTCGGCACCGATTTGAGGTTATTAGTGTGATTTGTGAACCAGGAAGATGACTTGAAAATGAGGTAAGTCTCTTGCCTAACCTTGTAAGAGGGAAATATCCCAGTAGGTATTTTTAAATAGTTATTTGCTAATAATAGTGGATGTTTCGTGCGCACGACGTGACGAGATTCCATACGTAGCTAAAATCATGCTTATGTTCGGGTAGACTTAGAACTTTGCCATGCACTAGTTGTATTATTTGCACCCAAATTGTTAGTTTAATTATTTTAATTTATAATTGAAATTGGATAAAGGATTTTATTAGACCGAGCTTCATTACTTTGAGTTTTGACGGAATACTTGATTGAAGAAATTATGTCTTTTTGAGTATTATGCCTATGCAGTAGTCGTTGGTCAGACTTTGTAGAGTTTATCTATTCCTGTGGATCGGGCCTAATGCCTCGATAGTATATTAGATGTATCTATGGTTCGCGTTGGTCGACCCTCGGCAGTGTACACACTAATCTGGATAGGGTCGTGCGACCTCGGCTTAATCGTGTGTGACGTTACTAGGAGTCCGATTATATTTGATATCTCTTTCTTGACTTGAGACTCAATAATTATTTGGTGGTTTTTACGTGATAAATTGGTATGTGGTACTTGTAGGTTTGAATTGATATTAAGTTAAAGACTTATTATTTATCCTTTTTTATTCCATTACTAATGTTGTATTTCATGCCTATTTAAAATACCTGGGCTTTATTTATTAACCTTCTGTAAGTGTCGATGTCGACCCCTCGTCACTACGTGTTCGAGGTAAGACTAGATACTTACTGGATACACGTTGTTTTTGTACTCACGCTATACTTATGCACTAATCGTGCAGAATCTGAGGCAGGTGCATCTGGTGGCCAGTCAGGCGCATATCCCCGCTACCCGGAGACTTAGTGGTGAGCTGCTTCCTATGCTCCATTCTGCAGTACCCGGAGTCTCTTCCTTGTTGTATTTAGTTTTTTGTCTATCTTACTTCAGACAGTAGTTGTAGCAGATTTTGTATATTCTATTAGTTTGCTCGTGCACTTGTGACATCAGGTTTTGGGAATTTCTAGTAGATATTCATGATTTCTGTCTATTAATTTCATTACTTCACCCTTATATTTATTTTATGCTTTATATTACTACGGTCATTTACTCTTAGTTCTTTATTCAATAAAATCAATGACTTTAAAAATATTAATATAAAAAATAAATGGATTCACCGTTGGCTTGCCTAGCAGAGACGTTGGACGCCATCACGGTCTATAGTGGGAATTGGGTCGTGACATGGTTATTAGCACTTATAGAAGGAGAAGCAGTAACGCTTGAACAAGCTTTTCTAATGCTTTCACCCTTGGTTGCCTTCGAATTCTCTTTTTTGCACATTCTGGCGCAGACATCGCAGACCTTGCTGTCCAAGCAAAAGCGGGTAGTATATTTCTCGCTCTTCCATCAGCAAACTTTTTGCTCAGCCGCTTGCATCTCTACATGGAACGACAACTTATCATAAGTTCTTTTTGCTTTGTTAAAGTTCTTTTTGCTCTGTTAAAGTCATTTATTGGAAATAAAATGTATGAATTTCTTCCCTAGTAAATAAGAGTATGCAAAGGCATAATTAGGGGCTAACTACCTTTACCACGAAAGAATTGCGGCAGGTTAACAACCAACATGGAATTAATTGGTACTGGTGAGACAATGAACAGCTTCTTTGTGTATTATTTATTGGTACTGGTATATCAAACTGAGGATACCTACTCACATGAAATACAAGGAAAACTGCTGCTTACATCTGTTTTTTGGTATTGACAGTATAGTGTCATATCATTATCCAGTGGTATTAGTGTGCATGCATGCTCAATCTGGAGATGAAAAAACACTATATTGTCTTCATGTATCAAAGCTGGCAGCTCTGTCTCTAGTAAGTATTCATCTCAAATTCATGCTCAATGTATCAACAATGATGCCGGAATTTTCAGCCCCAAGAACACAATGTTCAAAAAGCTTTGCTAGTCAACTACTGGTTTTAAACATACCTACTCCTTGGATTGCAACATATGGCGCCTGATGAGAGCTTTGTAAGTGCTACAACAAATTATTGGCAACTGGTGTGTACATCACAATCGTCGGCAATACTTGGATGCTTCAAATTACTAGCCTTGTAGTTTCCATCGTTTATTACGTTACTTCTACTTTGCTTTGTTGGTAGGTTATTTAAATATTTTATAATTTTTACCCAGTTGAGGATTTATTATATATAATAGCTACTAGGATAATAACCTAGTAGTATATTTGCTAAAAAAAAATATGGAATTAATTAATTTATGGTGAATTAATTCAATATTGATTATAATTTTGGGTCTACATAGAGAAAAATGGATGATGAATAATATTTGTTGAATTCGACTGTAACTAGCTTGGGATAGAAGCATATATATCATTATTGTTGTAAAAACTATCTTTGGTAGTTAAAATATAACCATGCAAATATAGTATTTAGAATAGTCACAAATGAAACAACAAAACCAGCCATTGGATGGAATGAGGAGGAAGCACAAGAGGAGAGCAAGGAAGGTTGTGCAGCTCACTAGTGACTTTGCCATGGCAGTAGCTGGCCTTGAATATGTACCTGCTTTCGGACATAGCTACTATTTGTTCTTGGTAGTTTCAGATTTAGATTTTGTTTATGTACATTTCAAACATATGTTGTATTATTTTCCTATCAGTTTTGTAAATTTAAGTCTTAGTAGCTCATGACTTGTACTACCACTCATTGGGAGCAGGGACGGCTCAATAGATCTCGGGGCCTAAGGTGAAATCATATTCGAAGGCCCTTAATCTCAGTATAATCCCACTAGTGAGATTTGTGGAGGGTACTTTGTACGCAGACCTTGCCCCTACCCTGGAGTAGAGAGGGTGTTTCAGATAGACCCTCGGCTCCCTCCCTCCAAGAACTCCCCACCTTGCTCTTGGGGTGACTCGAATTCACAACCTCTTGGTTGGAAGTGGAGGGTGCTCACCACTAGAGCAACCACTCTTGTCAAATATACTAATTAATGAGGGAAGAAAATTATCATAATTTATAAATTTATTGTATAAAATAACCTCAATCAAGTAACAAAAAATATACTGTAACACTTTTTTTATTCTAATTATTTATATAAATTATATAATATATAACAGTAACAATAATAATAAGAATTTAAAATAAATTTGAGGGCCTTCAAAATTTGGGGGCCTAAGGCAATGGCCTCACTACCCAAAGCCTTAGAGCCGCCCCTGATTGGGAGATTGTATAGAAACTCAGTTATTTTACTCATTTACTTTATCATTCTCATTTGTGTTGTGTTGACTATTACTTGGCTTACCTAGCAGGTTGGGTTAGGTACCATCACAATGAGATAGATTTTTGATCGTGACACCTAAAGACTACAGTGTGGATACTATTGTACTTTTCTACGAAGGAGAGATCTTCAATTTATACAGGTCACAATATTTTTCTCGAAAAAAAGGATTTGTTAACTTTGAAAGAGAACTATATTTTCCTTATAGAAAAAATATAATCAATTATGGTAAAGTCTTTGCACTTCATTCAAAGAAAAGATAGAATCATTAGGACAAAATCCTAACATTGCGTACCTCTTCTCCTTCTACCTTTAATATTTTAAGCCATATTAATCCTTATCATGCATAGTATTTTATGGGGCTATACAGTAACTAATCGATTGAAACCAGAACACTTTCAATCAATAGAAATATTAGTGGGAAACATTGTAAATACTACAATTATTATAAAAATGCTATTAGTCAAAATTTTCAAACGGAGCATGTGTATGATTAGTTGATATTTGGGAAAATAAATGTATTTAAATTGTCTGATCCTACAATTAATAGAAGAAGCCAAAAAAGTTTCATCCATAAACATATTTTTATTTGAGATAGTTTTTATCCAAAGAAGCTCTGATATCTCATTACTGTGTTTCTTTACTTTGGAATGATCTTTCTTTCCTCGCTAAAGTGCTTTGTGTCTTGAAACTATTTGCCTAAGATAGATATTTATAGTAAAGCTTGCTAATGTATTTAAAGGATTCCGCACGCAAGTAGTTGGGACAAAACAGGAAATCTGTTGGTTTTTTATTTAAAAAGGTAGGAATGGGAAATTAAAAAAGGCACATTTTGAATTGCACATCTCCATCTCACCCTTTCATTGCTTATAAATACAAATTTTACAGATTTTTCATAATAGAAACTCCAAAAATTCTTTTCATATTTCTAAATCAAATAGAGTCTGCATTGTATAATTTGTTATGTTGTTGAAGTTCGCGGAAGTTTGGTAATTTAAAGTGTTTCTATTACAGAAAAACTTTTAATAGAAAAAATATGGTTCTGGTGATAAGGTTGTCTCCTTGGCATTGATATGCCTTAGAAATTCCGCGTCGCACAAAGAGTTGAGGTTGCATTCAATATTGCTCACAAGTAGTACTTAGTCTACTATTTATTTTCTCAATGCTAAATGAAATTAAAATTCTTCGGCATGATAACATTAATCATAATTAAGGGTGGCAATTGTGCGGGTTGGGTTGGATATGGGCGGTTCGAAAACGGGTAATGCAAAAACGTATAAATTATCCGATTCGATACATATTTAATACTGATAGAAAATGAGTTAACCAACGAATAATATGGATATTCATATTATCCATGATTTCTTGAATATGATAATACAAACATAATTTAATACTATTTTCTCATAATAACTTCAATTCTAGTGAATTGACAGTGTTTTTATTCGTTCACACACAAGACAACACACCACTTTTTATTTATTATACACAAAAACGAGAATTCTGAGAGCATTTGATGCTTATTTGCATTTGTGGTAGCAGTAGCAATAACGTCTAAAGATGCTCTTCTTAATGCACATACCCCTCTTTGCCCCCTCTTTCTCTTTGCATTCTTCGTCGCAGTGTTCACTAATAAAGCAATAGCCAGAAAATGTCTTGCTCTTCCTTCGACAAAGTTTGCCCTCTGCCACTTGCATCTCTGCATGGAACAACAACTTATCATAATTATTTTTGGTTAAAATCATTTATTTGAATTAAAATATATGAATTTCTTCTAAAAATGTTGAAATATATCTTTTTTTTTGTTATAAGTTATAACAATAATGATAATCATTTCATGTTAGCGAGTTCGTATATGATTGTGCAATGGCATAGCCAGGTGCTAGCTGCCTGTATTACGAAAGGATTATAGCAAGTTAAGAACTAGCGTAAAATTAATCAATTTATAATGATTTTTTGTAAATTAATGTAATATTGGATTGTAGTTTTGGGTCCAAATCATTATAGAGAGACCAACTAGAACTAGCTTGGAATTCGGGTATATATATACCGTTATTTTGTTGTAAAAACACTAATATTTTGGAACTAAAATATACGCATACAATATTCACAAATGAAATGACAATGAAAGAAGTACCAACCATTGGATGAAATAAGGAGGAAGCACAAGAGGAGAGCAAGGAAGGTTGTGTAGCTCAGTAGTGACTTTGCCATATTCCAATACTTTGGATATAATACGATCTTTCTATTTTCTTTGAAGTGATTTGTGTATGAAAACTATTATGGGAAGACAGGTATTTATAGCAAGGTCTGGCAATTTATTTAATGGTTAGTCAATTTTTCCAATGAAACTTGGTTGGCTATTCAAAGAAGAAACGAGTAATATAAGGAATGAAGCAAATGATATTTTATACAAGTTAAATATTTTGCTAAATTTTGACTAAATTAATCCTCCTTTTTTGTTTTTATAAGATGGACATTTGGATTTTTAAAAAAGAACGTGAAGCACGGTATTGGTAAGATTTAGAAGGGATCATGGAGAAGGAGTATTTTTCCTCATTGCACAAATGAACTGATCAGTTTGCATTCACATATATCACTTGTAAATTGTAACTTTCGACAATAGAGGTTGAATTATGATTAACTTGTTAAAATTGTTATGGAATATTTACGGTAACAATTTTTTTATTAAAGTCTTTATTTCTTTATTACATTTTGTGTCAAGTCAAATAAAAGATAAATAAAGTGAAACGGAAGGAGTAAGTCATTTGAGTGGTTTCTTTCATGTTCCTGTCTGTATCTTAAGCAATGCATCCCAAATATAATTGTGGCCAATAGTGCCAAAAAAATAAAATGACGTGAGAAAGGTTAATAAATGAGCTTTGATTCAACGGTTCCAAAATGACTTCAGAATTAGAATTGCCTAAAAACTTATGTACTCAAGTCATGCCCATATGTGGATATTCTAACTAATGTTATGCTTTGTGAGTATTGTCAATGTGTTTTTCGTTCTTACATATTCGTGAGTGAAAATTGTGTATTGCCCTTTTTGGGAAAGGTATTTTAAGAGTATTCTATATGATGATGTTCATTATGATAATCCTTGAAAGTAAAGAAATGAAAGTACGGAATATGATATACAACCACAGTGCTATAAATAAAGAATAATATGTATGGCCAAGGGAGCCAATGAAATAATGATGTTGTAAGTAGTTGAAGGTAATTGTGAAGTGATATATGGTGTGAAAGGTTAATAGATGAGCATATTTGTACTTTTGTTTCCAATGTGTTATAAGCTCCTACGTTCTTGCGAGTTAAAGCTATGATGCTCCTAAATGTTCTAAATGCTCTTAATGTTCTATGATCACTCATGGCAAGTACAAGTAAGTGATAGTATGAACATGAAATGTGGTCGTTGCCTAAATGAGAATTATGAAGTGTTGTATGTCCCAATGATTTCTACTATAGTTGTATGCTTCTAAAATAATGTATGTAAATGCTTCGATTGTTAAGTCCCCAAGGGTCATGAAACTAGCTAATGACCTCAAAATGTCAAGTAAGTGAATAATTAGATGAAAGGGAGATGTCCTATGCTAAATGATGATGAACCTTAAGGAAAGAAATTTGGCTCATGTGCCATTGAAATCGACTTATTGATTTACCATGCATGTGGTAATGTAATGAGTTGTGTTTCTCCATGATGAGCATAAACATGAAGTATTCCAATAATATGAAAAATTTTGACCTTAAACGTAATGAAAAACTATGTCTCTTTGAGTTTATATATGGTATTGTTATTGGAAGACACCTCCACCCGTACATATTGGGGTGAGGCGGCATGACCGCTTTGTGTAGGGATTTTGGTATTGTGATACACCTTCACCCGCATATATTGGGGTGATGTGGCATGACCGCTTGGTTCAGGGATTGTGGTATTGTGGAATACACCTTCACCCGCATATATTGGGGTGAGGCGGCATGACCACTTTGTGTATGGATTTTGGTATTGTAATACACCTCCACCCGCACATATTGGGGTGAGGCGGCATGACCACTTTGTGTAGGGATAATGGTATTGTGGAATAAAGCTTCACCCGCATATATTGAGGTGAGGCAGCATGAACGCTTTGTGTAGGGATTTCGGTATTGTGATAAACCTCCACCCGCATATATTAGCGTGAGGCGGCATGACCGCTTAGTGTAGGAATTTTGGTATTGTGATACACCTCCACCTGCATATATTGGGGTGAGGCGGCACAACCGCTTTGTATAGGGATTTTGGTATTGTGATACACCTCCACCAGCACATATTGTGGTGAGGCGGCATGACCGCTTTGTGTAGGCATTGTGGTATTATGTAATATACCTCCACCCACACATATTGGGGTGAGGCGGCATGACCGCTTGTGTAGGGATTGTGGTATTGTTGAATACACTTCCACTCGCATATATCGGGGTGAGGTGGCATGACCGTGTAGGGATTGCGGTATGGTGATACACCTCGACCCGCATATATTGGGGTGAGGCGGCAGGGTCGCTTTGTGTAAAGGTGGTTATAAAGGATCTCCAACTTAATATCTATAAATTTGGATGGAAGCTCTAAATAAATTTGCTTGGCGTTAACGCCTATCTAAGCTCTTTTATTGATGCTATGATTCATCATATTCATGTTGTATTTCCAAGCCCTTGAATAGATGTATTTGTATTGTGTAAGTGAATATTGTGAATGGTCTGTGACACGCATAGGTGCATGATATGATATGCGGACACTGTGAATGGTCTATGAGAGAAATAGGTGTATGATATGATATGTGAACACTAAGGACGGTCTATGAAATGTGTATATGTAAAATAAAGGAGGAATGTGCCAATTTCATTGGCCTTGTTTGTACATGTTGTTACAATTACATTATATTATGTATTCCACGTATAGTTCATATGCCTCAGTTGATCCTAAAAGTAGTTTAGAATGATGCAAGTATAATAAGACTTGAAATGTGATCCTATGGGATATTTTGTAGTTTCTTGATGTACTTTATTTGCCTCTTATTTGAGTTACCATATTTTTATATGTTGTTTTGAATGCCTTACATACGAGTACTACTCCATATGTATACACGTCCCTTTTGCCGGGGGCGCTGCATCTTTTAATAGATGCAGGTATACTTCTACAGGATGATATGAATCTTTGATAGGGATCTTCTTCACTACTCAGCTTATGGTGAGCCCGCTACAGTTCTAGTGGGTGTTTGGGTCTAGTTCGTTTTATGTATATAGGTATCCATTTTCATAGAAGCTCCATGTACATTGTGGGTTATGAAATTAAAGTTTTGAGTTTTGTCGTGTATTTATGTTCATAGTATTTATAGCTATTTATAAAGCTTTGTACCCACCATGAGAAAGAAGTTTAGGCCATTGAGACAAATGTATCCAATATGAAAGCCAAGATCTAATTATGTTATGGTAAATCATGCATGAGTAATGATGAGAAGTTAATGTAAATTAGGCTTGCTCGACTAGGTTTAATCGGTTAAGAGCATTGTACCTCATGACTCCTTTGATTACATAGAACTTGTCTTCCTGAATGGTCCCGATGACGTTTACCGGTAATGTTATCTCCCCTTTAGTGGTCTCACATGCCATGTTGAATCCGTTTAGAACTCGGACTGCAGGGACGATCTGATCTTCTAGACCAAGTTGTTCAACGACCCTCGATCTGATGATGTTGGCCGAGCTACCTGGATCAATCAACACATGCTTAACTCGAGATTTATTTATAAATACAAATATTACCAGTGCATCATTTTGGGGGTGCATGATCCCTTCAGCGCCCTCATCGTTGAAAGACAAGGTTCCCTCCGGTACGTAATTCCAAGTCTGTTTTTCCCTTGTGATGGATACTTTGGTGCGCTTCAGCAACGGCCCCTGAGGAACGTCGACCCCGCTGATGATCATGTTAATGACGTGTTGAGGTTCATCCTGCTCGATCTGTTAATTAGAATCTCGATTCCTTAAATGATTTTTGGTTCGATCACTTAGGAAACTCTTGGAGATGTCCGTTGTTGAATAACCAGGCTACTTCCTCTCTTAATTATTGGCAGTCCTCCGTCCTGTGGCCATGAGTGCCATGATATTTGCACATTATGTTAGGATCCCTTTGGGCTGGATCAGACTGTAGAGGTCGAGGACACTTAGCGTCTCTGATGCATCCGATGGCGGTTACGATAGGAGCATCATCGATGTTGAAGTTATACTCTGATAACCTTGGTGGTTCCTTAGGCCCGATAGGAAAATCATTTTTGCTTATGAGTCCCCGGTTATTTTGACTCCGATCTCTTCTATTTTCATTTCTCACAGGGTTTCGTCCAAATTCGTTACTCTTACGATCACCAATATACGGTTGATATCGGTCCTTACTTAGCCTTGGTTCACAATCAATGTCTCTTTTGGGTCTGTCACTGGCTCGGATAGGATAAACAAAATCGGAAGGGGTTCCGAGCTGATCATCTTCGACTCTAATATTTGACTGATATCGGTTATGCACATCGGCCCAAGTTACGGTTGAATATTCTGCCAGATTTTGCTTTAACTGTTGCGAAGCCAACGAGCTTTGCGTGTTGAGTCCTTGGGTGAAGGCCTGAATGGCCCAATCGTTCGCGACCGGAGGCAGGTCCATCTGTTCCATTTGAAAACGGGACACGAATTCCTGGTCTCGGCCTTGATAACCCCGGCGTGTACTTTTATGAAGGAATCTGCAAGCATAGCAAATGAGTCAATAGAGTAAGAAGGTAGGTTGTGATACCATAACATAGATCGTTTTGACAAGGTCTCTCCAAAAACTTTCAGCAAGACAGATTCGATCTCATCATCTTCTAAGTCATTCCCCTTGATGGCACACGTGTATGAGCTCACATGTTCATTTGTGTTAGTTGTCCCATTGTTCTTAGGAATTAAGGCATGCAAAACTTTTTAAGGATCGGCTTCGGGGCTGCGCTCGGAGGGAAGGGTTTCTTAACAAACTTCTTGGAATCTCGGCCTTTCAATAATTGTGGCGCTCCGGGGATTTGGTCGACCCTGGAGTTGTAAGTCTCCCCCTTCTTGTCGTTAGCTTCGATTTTTTTTTCTCTCGTTTCCACCCACTTTTTCAATTCCTCGACCATCTTTAGTATTTTGGGGTTAGTTCCGGGTTCAAATTCATTTGGCCTATATGTGTCTGGTTCATTTCTGCGAGTGTTTTCCTTGGATGTTTCGGGCTCAAATCTATTGGGAGCGCGACTTCAGTCCTGCAGTTTGTCGATCGCTGCCTGCTGAGCCTGCAGCATTTAGAAGATCACCCGCAAGCTGATCCCATCTCTCACACCGTCAAGAGCATTTTGAGCTACCGACCGGACTCCCCCGCGGATGTTATTCTCAGGATCAACGGGCAAATTCGTGTTGATGGCCACATATGAGTTCGCGTCGATCGTGTCGGCAACTGAAATTCCGTTGGGATTGGGGGGCACCTCGTTCCCGGGCATTATATTGTTGTTCTCGCCATGGTGGCCAGACTCAACATCCGTGTTTAGAGGGGCAGATTGGGAGTTCGACATTTTAACGCTGGCCAGAATTCAAAGGCACTTAAAAGAGCAAGTGTAAAGTAGGATGTGTTACGAAAATTCGTATCAAATCGCTGCTATTATCCTTAGCATTGCACGGGCAAATCACATGCTGCACGGACAACTTCCGTATCAATAATCACAATTCTCCCGATGTGGTCAGAGGCTCAATATCACAATCTGCCCTATATGGTCACATGTGTAACAATACAATCTTCCGGTGTGGTCACAGACATAACAACACAATCCACCATCCGTGGTTAAATGCATAACAATATAATCCGCCCAGCGTGGTTACGTGCATAACAACAAAATTTTTCCGGTATGGTCACAGACATAACAACACAATCCGATCAGCGTGGTCACAGGCATAACAACATAATTCGCCCGGCCTAATCACAGGCATAACAACACAATCCGCCCAGCGTGGTCACATGCATCTAGTCCATATCATATCAAACAGAAGCAAGTATACAAGAATAGATGTATAGGATGGGTGAAAATCAGTGTTCATGCTCGTGGACTGGTATAAATGACATGCTAAAGTGTATGCATCTGCAAAGTGTGCTATCATAGCTCAAATCAACAATATTATCACGGAAATAGCAATTATAAAACTTTGAACCCAATTTCAACATCAGGAAAGAATTACAAGACTCGATTCTCACATCCATGCACTGTATAAGTCTAAACAAGCTTGTATCAAAGCCATAGCCATAACCCATGATGTAATCACATGATATACCACATAACTCAGACACTCATAGCAATAACTTCCGACCACAATAGCTGCTCAATAACGAATCAGGTACCAGTAAAAAACCTCATATCAAATAAAACCTTGTTCTAACTCTTTGTACACTACCAATGATAAAAGAAACATGCAGAGACTCATAACCGCCCATCAAATCAAAAAGTCATGGAGCTCTCTTTCCCAACAAGAACCACAACCCAAATTCTAACTTGACTAGTGACATCATCACATCTCCAAGCATACCTTACTCAATTTCGATAGTGCTCATTCCAGGTTCAATAACCTCACCATATACAATACAAGCTTCTTGACCAACATTCCATACCAATATCACCTAGAGCGACATACCATGCAATTCGTGCACCAATAAGCAACAACTCAAGTGTACCTAAAAATGGAAAGAGATTCAAATGAGATAATTGTTCTACAAGTTCAACAGGTACCACCATAAGCGCGATGCTATGAACCCATCACACAATTGAGAACTAAGAAAATACAAAATCTACCCAAAGGATCATATCCCAACATAACTCCGTCACAGTGGGTAACCCAATCCAGTCACGAATCCACATGAAATACACTGACTCATAATGCTCAAAATCAACAACCATACGGATATTAACAACAACCATATGAAGTGCATAACCATAATCATGGAGGAACAGATAGCACAATATACCACAAACCGGAAGACCATAACCAAGGAGCAATCAACCATTCAACACCCCAAGAACCATCTCGCTCGAATTACGCCACAAAGCCCAAACGGAACACATCATGTGTATAAATAGTCAACAATCTCACAACCCATTGTAGCATCGAAGAACAATACATGAAATCCAAAAGACACTAATAAGATCAACTCTAACCGATGATACATCCTTCACAATAGTTGTGCTGAGTAAACAAATCCGACCTGGTGTAGAATATACATCCTCATTAGGCGTACCAACGACCCCCAAATCAACTCCGGCCCTACACAAATAGATAAATAACCCTCCCAAAGTCTATAATAACCTAACCATAACACATACTAATAGTTGTCTAACTTTGGCTATACCTTCACATTCCGCAACCAAGGAACAATCTGCCCTTCAGAACCCATCTAGTCTCCAAATCCCTAGATTACATGAATCACTATATCTGATTTTAACTCCACCACTCGGATGACTAACACATCCCTCATACGCAATCATCTTACGAGAAATACTTCCATAATTCTTCTGTGTTACACAGAAAAATTTGAAAGCAGCCGATCAACCAGGTGTTTACCATAATACCAGTCAAGCATTCACAAGCCAAACACAATGCATCTTTCTAAAATGTACACTCTTCTCAGGTAAAACCAAATAGTGCCAGCATTCTTCTAAACATCTGTAACCTCCATGTCATCTAAAACTCATGACCTTTCTTTCGAAATGGAGCCGTGACCCATACATGCCAACCTCGACCCCATACGTCGTACCCTGTCTATCATTCCATCATATGAAGAGTATAAGAATCTCATTAACAACTCTGAAACACAAGCAAGATACATACTCCATCAGCAAGAAACCTAACAATAGACCTCATCCGCGAGAAAATCACTATACACAACATACCCCACATACATGTAGAAAGCATCTGCCCTAAGTCGTGGTCGAAATCATCGAGGACTATTCGAAACCCATTAGCACAACACAAAGCCATCATAACTGAATCTCTTTAACTCAATCAAGTCAAGCAGGTCGCCAAACCCAAGAGTAAATTTAGCCATTGCATGCGAGATTTTAGTTTCCAAAATCTTCTTCATTTTTCAATACTAAATTATATTGGGCGCGAAGGTCATTTTCTAAGTTTTGGTGGAAGTACGATTTTGTGGTATTGTCCATTTTTTGAAGACCTGCTAGCCTTGCTAGTAGTACCTTTTTTATGTTGAATATATTGCCAAAAGTAGACTTGTTCCATTCCTTGACCTGATTTGTCAAAATATTTAGAGCGTTATGGTATATAAAGGAATTGTGCCAGTGGTGGTTAACCATGTTGTTAAAATCCGGGTGGCTAAACCATATGGTTTCCAGCCTAAATAAATTGTTCGGTCTGGCTGTTTCTGAGAGGTATAGCAATAGAGGGCAATGGGCTGAATGAGTTCGAGGGAGGTTTGTGATTATGGAGTCGGGGTGTAGGCTAAGCCGTAAGTGGTTTGCATAGAAGTAGACTAATCTTTCCAGAATTAAGTTGCTTCTAATGCTCTTAAGGTTTAACCAGGTGAATTTGGATCCCGTAAAGTTTCATTTCCCATTCACACCTTTTAAATGAAAAACCAACAGATTTCCCATTTTGTGTAGCCAACTACTTGCATGTGCCTATCAAAAAATAGAATAAATCCTTTAAATACATTGCCAAGCCTTACTATAAATATCTATCCTAGACAAATAGTTTCAAGACACAAAGCACTTTAGTGAAGAAAGAAAGATCATACCAAAGTAATGAAATACGGTAATGAGATATCAGAGATTCTTTGGATAAAGACTATCTCAACAAAAATATGTTTATGGATGAAACTTTTTTGGCTTCTTCTAATTAATTGTACGATCAAACAATTTAAATACATTTATTTTCCCGATTATCAGCTAATCATACACATGCTCTGTTTGAAAATTTTGACTAATCGCATCAATATAATTTTGTAATATTTACAATGTTTCCCATTAATATTTTTTTTGATTGAATATGTTCTGGTTTCAATCGATTAGTTACTGTATAGCCCCATAAAATACTATGCATGATAAGGATTAATATGGCTTAAAAAATTAAAGGTAGAAGAAAAAGAGGTACGAAATATTACTATTTTGTCCTAACTTTTTTACCATATATGGATTTTACCTTTTCTTGAATGAAGTGCAAAGACTTTACCACAATTGATTATATTGTTTCTATAAAGAAAATATAGTTCTCTTCCATAGTTAACATATCCTTTTCTTCGAGGAAAAGGTTGTGATATCTGTAAATTGAGGATCCTTCCTTCACGGAAAACTACAATAGCATCCACATTGTAGTCTCTAGGTATCACGACCCAAAATCCATCTAGTTCTGATGGAACCTAACCCAACCTTCTAGGTAAGCCAAGTAACACTCAACGCAAGACAATTGAGAATAATACAAGTAAATGAATAAAATAACATATTTTCTATGCAATCTCCCAATGAGTGGTAGTACAAGTCTTGAGCCACTAAGACTTAGATTTACAAAATTGATAGGAAAATAATACAACATTTCTTTGAAATGTACATAAACAGAATCTAAATCTAGAACCACCAAAAATAAGTGATAGCTATGTCCGGAAGCAGGTACATCTTCAAGGCCACCTCCCATCATACAGATTAGCATCAGCTCCAAGATCTACACACGAGGTGCAGAAGTATAGTATGAGTATAACCGTTCACATGTACTCAATAAGTATCGTAACTAACCTCGGCGAGGTAATAGAAGCAATAATTATAAATGATACTCACCAGTCACATGTACAAGTTAATAAATTTTCAACAAGTGTAGAACAAATATATGATCAATTCAGGAAAAAAATGTTGATAAGACCACATTAGTGCTCATAATTCTTTTTAATGTATTTTGCTCAGTAAACAATCCAGCATGTATAGAAGATATACAAGTAAATCAGGTAAACAATCAAGGAATAGCAAATAAAGATTAAATGCAATAACCAAATATTACTCTGTTGCGGCGCGCAACTCGATTTAAATAGATGTCACAGCACGGCTCTAAGGCCCACATCAAAATCTCAGTAACTGAACCAAACCAATAACCAGCTCTCCCAGAGCTCATATCAATCAAAAACCCGTCAGTTTCTCGCACTACGCGTGTACACCATCAAAAGAGAAACATGAAAGGGTAACCCTAGGGGATGTATCCGTATCCACACGCAAGCACGGCTTATTCAACGTGTTGCATGGACAATTGACGTGCCATAATATAAGCATCTGGATTTATAACCTTTCTTGATTTGCGTGCGTAGTCCCAGTCTTTTACCAAAAAATGTATTTATGTGAAAATTTGAAGAAAATATGAAATTTAGCCTTAAAATGATTTGAGTTGACTACAGTCAATATTTTATATAAACGGACCCGGATCAGTATTTTAACGGTATTTGTGGGTCCGTATCGTGATTTGGGACTTGGGCGTATGCTCGAAAATAAATTTGAAAGTCCCTAACTTGATTTAACATGAATTGTTGAAAACTAGTAATTTGATGGTTTAAAGAATTCCTAAATTTGATAGTAGTTTGTTGCTACCAGATTCGGATTTTAGTTCCTAAACATGGTATAAGTTCATTTATCTATTTATGACTTGTCTGCAAAATTTGGTGTAAAACAGAGTTGATTTGACGTGATTCGGACGTCCGGTTATAAATTTGAAAGTTCTGAAGTTTCTTTGAAAATTTCATTCATTTTGATGTCTGATTCAAAATTCTAGGTGTTATTTTGCTGTTTTAATCATGCGAGCGAGTTCGTATAATGTTATTACACTTGTGTGCATGTTTGGTTTGGAGATCGAAGGGCTCAGGTGAGTTTCGGATAGGCTACAGAGCAATTTTTGGACTTAGGCATCTACTGGTTTTGCTGATATCTAGTGCCTGGCACTTTGTGCTTCGCGATCGCAACGCTACTCTCACATTAATGAAGGGGAGACTGGTCTTGGAAGGAATTTACTCATCGCGAACGTGAGTAGTTGGTCGCGAACGCGGAGTAGTAGGGGGTCTATCCTTCGTGAACGCGACTTTTCCTTCGTGAACGCGTAGTGTTAGGAGGGGGAGTAGGAAGATGGGATTTTACTCTACGCGAATGCGAAGGCCAGGGGGGAAAAGCCTTCACGAACGCGTGAGGAACATCGTGAACGTGTAGGCCAACAAGGATGTTGTGCTTCGCGATCGCGTCAGGTCCTTCGCGAATGTGATTAAGACCTGATGCCAGTTATTTAAAATATCTCAAAGTCGAGATTTTCTTCATTTTTCACCATCTCCACATTAGAGCTCGTCCTAGAGGCAATTTTGAAGAGGAATTTTACCCCTATTTCATAGGTTATTATATTTTAGCTCATTTTCTTCCATTTTCATCAAGACCGATTGATTTCTAACCTTTAATCCATGCTCTTTCATGGTAGAAATTAGTGATTTGTGTAGAATTTGAGTTTTTCGTAAAATTGATATTTAGACCTCAAATTGAGATCGGATTTTGAAACTAATTACATAATCGGGCTCGAGGGTGAATGGGTAATTGGGTTTTGGTCCGAATCTCGGGTTTTGACCAAGCACATCCGGAGTTGACTTTTGTTGACTTTTTGGGGAAAAATGTAAAGATCTTTGCTTTATCTATTGTAATTGATTTTCTTAGCATTGTATGATGATATTAAGTCGATTTTGGTTAGATTCGATTGGTTTGGAGGGGAATTTTAGAGGAAAAGCCCCACGTTGAGCTTTGACTTGATTGCGGAGCGAGGTAAGGGTTGTGTCTAACCTTGATTTGAGGGAGTTAGGATCCCTTGAACTTTATGTTACATGAACTACATGTGAAACGACATATATGCAAGGTGACGAGTGTATATACGCTGTCAAATTAATTGTTTCCATGTCTTTCTCGTATTTCATGAATTATCTCACTCCATGCTTTAACTGTTACATGCTTTAATTGCTATCTATGCCGTAATTTGTTACTTGTCATTAATTATTCTTGTATTGAATTGTTTGTTCCTTCCATGACTCCGTGATTAATTGCTACTTGCCTTAATTGTCTTACTTGCACACCTTAACTGTCACATACCTGGCTTGTTTTGTTGCTTTTGTATTATTTGTAGCATTCCTTTGATTAGTACATGGTTCCTTTATTGATTTGATTTCATATTCCTTAATTGTGGAGATTCTTGTAAATTGAGTTATTGAATTGATTTCTTTTTATTGACAATGCTTATATCGGGTTGCACGTCGCAACGGTTGTGATATGGTCGAATAAGGGAGTATTTTGATATTGATTATAATTATATGGTGGTATCGGGTTGTGCGCCACAATGGTTGTGTACGTAATACTTGATATTGAAAAATTATGACATAGTGAAACAAGGGAGGATTATGATATTGATTATGATGAAATGGTGGGATCAGGTTGCGCACCCCAATATATTTTATATGTGATTCTTAATATTGATAAATGATGCTATGGTGATATAATCAAGGATTATGTGTGTACGGTAGGATCGGGTTGCGCGCCGCAACGGATTGTGTATGTTGTATTCGTTGTTGTTATTGTGTTGGTTTCCATCATTGTTACATGAAATATTGAGATCGGTTATTCTGGGTTCTCTAATTCCAAGGATTGAGTTCTTTTTCATAAATTAACTGTCTTACTTTTATTTTCTGGTTTCCTTCCCTGTTAGTATTATTATACTACGTACATGTTATTGTAGGTAGACCGCCTTAGCCTCATCACTACTTCGTCGAGGTTAAGTTCGGCACTTACAGAGTACATGGGGTCGATTGTACTCATACTACACTCTGCACTTCTTGTGCAGATTTTGGAGTTGGTCTCAGCGGCGTTCAGTAGACTTGCTCGGATCTAGCTATCAGTGGAGACTTGAGGTATAGTTTAACGATGTCCGCAACCCTGAAGTATCCTTCTACTTTGTTTTAGCTTTTTATTTTGATTCAGACAGTTATGTTTATTTCAGACCATTATTTGTAGTATTCTAGACGCTCATGTATTCCTGACACTAGTTCTGGAATTTGTATTTGGATTTCGTTACTTATTAGTTTATTACTGTATTTCAGACTATTCGGTTTTATTGTTGTCATTTAATTAGGAAATTATTTAAAATGGTTAATAGATATAGACAACGTTGGCTTGCTTAGCAAGTAAAATGTTAGGCGCCATCACGGTCCTGAAGGTGGGAATTTCGGGTCGTGACATCCTTAAATTACTCCACAAATTAGGCTTCCCCACAAACCTTATTAACCTAATCATGAATTGTATCTCTTCTTACTCCATTTTTATCATGATAAATGGCAAGCCGACAAAATTCTTTGAATCATCGAGAGGAATACGCCTAGGAGATCCCTCTTTCCCTATATCTTCATCATATGTATGCAGTCCTTATCTCACCAAATTAACCAAGCAACAGTCAACGGAAACTCGACGCTAGTCAAGATTAGCAGATCTTGACCACTCGTCTCACACATGCTTTTTGCGGACGATCTTATCTTATTCTCACGTGCTGACCTGCACAATACCAGCACTATTGTAAATATATTCAATTCCTTACACCTCCAGTCAGGGCAAAAATTAACTTCTCCAAATCCAAAGTATTCTTCTCCAAAAATGATCCCATAAATACACAAGATTGTTTAACTAGTGCTCTAAACGTTTGCCAGTCCACCAATTTTGGTAAATACATTGGCTTTTACCTACCAAACCACTTCCCAAAGGCAAGGATTACAATTCATCATCGATAAAATGAATAACAAACTATCAGGCGTGAAAGAAAAAACTCTCAACATGGCAGGAAGAACTACCCTTATACACTCATTCCCGGCAACCATTACTAACTACTCCATGCAAAACAATCTCCTACCACCCTCCACTAGGAACAACATAGACCATATCCAACAAAATTTTCTTTGGCGATCAACCCCGGAAAAAAGAAAAGCCCACCTTGTTAATTGGGAGACAGTAACCATACCAAAATCACTTGGGCAACTGGGACTATATAAAACTAATGATAAAAATCATGCAATGCTAGCAGGGTTACTATGGCATTTCCATAGGAGTGCAAACTCCTTGTGGGCAAGAATTCTTCAAGCAAAATATGTTCAGCATAGACGACTTGGGACATACCAGGCCAAGCCATCTGATTCATACCTATGCTAAATGAAATTAAAATTCTTCGACATGATAACATTAATCATAAATAGGGGTGACAAATGGGCTGGTTGGGTCGGATATAGGCTGATCAAAAATGGGTAAGGCAAAAATAGTTATATGCATCTAAAATAATGTATGTAAATAACTTCGATTGTCAAGTCCCAAAGAGTCATGAACCTAGATAATGACCTCAAGATGTCAAGTAAGTGAATAATGAGATGAAAGGGAGATGTCCTATACTAAATGATGATGAACCTTAAGGAAAGAAATTTGGCTCGTGTGCCATTGAAATCGACTTATTAATTTACCATGCATGTGCAAATGTTATGAGTTGTGTTTCTCCATGATGATCATAAACATGAAATATTCCAATGATATGGGAAATTACGACCTTAAATGTAATGACAAACTATGTCGCTTTGAGTTTATATATGGTGTTGTGATTGGAAGACACATCCACCCACACATATTGGGGTGAGGTGGCATGACCGCTTTGTGTAGGGATTTTGGTATTGTGATACACCTCTACCCGCATATACTGGGGTGAGGCGGCATGACCTCTTTGTGTAGGGATTGTGGTATTGTGGAATACACCTCCACCCGTATATATTAGTGTGAGGTGGCATGACCGCTTTGTGTAGGGATTTTGGTATTGTGATTCATTTCCACGCACACATATTGGGGTGAGGCGGCATGAATGCTTTGTGTAGGGATTTTGGTATTGTGATACACCTCCACCCGCACATATTGGAGTGAAGCGGCATGACCGCTTTGTGTAGGGATTTTGGTATTGTGGAATACACCTCCACCCGTATATATTGGGGTGAGGCGGCATGACCGCTTTGTGTAGGGATTTTGGTATTGTGATACACCTCCACCCGCACATATTGGGGTGAGGCAGCATGACCGCTTTGTGTAGGGATTATGGTGTTGTGGAATACACCTCCACCCGCATATATTGGGGTGAGGAGGCATGACCGTGTAGGGATTGCGGTATGGTGATACACCTCAACCTGCATATATTGGGGTGAGGCGGCAGGGACGCTATGTGAAAAGGTGGTTATAAAGGATCTCCGACTTAATATCTATAAATTTGGATGGAAGCTCTAAATAAATTTGCTTGGCATTAACGACTGTCTAAGCTTTTTTATTGATGCTAAGATTCATCATATTCATGTTATATTTCCATGCCCTTGAATAGGTGTATTTGTATTGTGTAAGTGAACACTGTGAATGGTCTACGAGATGCATAGGTGCATGATATGATATGCGAACACTATGAACGGTCTATGAGACGCATAGGTGTATGATATGATATGTGAACACTAAGGACGGTCTATGAAATGTGTATGTATAAAATAAGGGAGGAAGGTGCCACTTTCATTGGCCTTGTTTGTACATGTTGTTACAATTACATTATATTATGTATTCCACGCATAGTTCATATGGCTCAGTTGATCCTAAAAGATGTTTAGAATGATGCAAGTATAATAAGACTTGAAATGTGATCCTATGGGATGTTTCGTAGTTTCTTAATGTACTTTATTTGCCTCATATTTGAGTTACCGTATTTTTATATGTTGTTTTGACTGCCATACATACGAGTACTATTCCACATGTAGTCACGTATCTTTTGCCGGGGGCACTGCATCTTTTAATGGATGTAGGTATACTTCTATAGGATGATATGGATCTTTGATAGGGATCTTCTTCACTACTCAGTTTATGGTGAGCTCGCTATAGTTCTAGTGGGTATTTGGGTCTAGTTCGCTTTATGTATGTAGGTATCTATTTTCATTGAAGCTTCATGTACATTGTGGGTTATGAACTTAAAGTTTTGAGTTTTGTCATGTATTTATGTTCACAGTATTTACAGCTATTTATAAAGTTGTGTACCCACCATGAGAAAGAATTTTAGGCCATTGAACCAAATGTATCCAATATGAAAGCCAAGATCTAATTATGTTATGGTAAATCATGCATGAGTAATGATGAGAAGTTAATGTAAATTAGGCTTGCTCGACTAGGTTTAATCGGTTAAGCGCCGGTCGCGCTCCTCGATTTTGGAGTGTGACAAACTTGGTATCAGAGCATGGCTTGGGAGTCCTAAGGTGTCATGGAGTTGTGTCATGGAGCTGTGTCAGTAGAGTCCCTCTTATCGGTGTGTTGCCGGCCACACTTATAATAGGGAGGCTACAAAGACATATAGGAAAAGTTTTCCTTCTTCTATCCTCAATCGTGTGTTAAGGTTCTGAGTTAGTCTCGGAGTTCCCTTGTTAATATCAAGGAATGTTTGCACATCGTGCTACGAAATGAGAAAGGCTTAAGGATTAAAGGAATGACGCACATAATAGGCATAATGTGTGAGGTTCCCAATTATCCTTGTAATGGATGAAGGAAAAGTCAAGGATATGACCAAGGTAAACAAGGTCATAGAGTTAGCCTCGAGAGTTATGGTTGGTGTTGTTTTCATGTATATGGTGCAATGTGGTGTTATCTGTATGGTGTTAGGACTGATTTCTGAGATTCTCTGCCATGTGGATATGCCCAATTATAGGGGAAACTCTATCGAATTTTTCGGAATATTCGGGGAGTTAGTCAAATATGAGACTTGGGAATGTGAATAAAGAGCTAAGTCATATTGGGTATTTTGTGGCTTGCCCTAACCCTCATTCGAGGACGAATGATCCTAAACGGGGGAGAATGTAAGGCCCCGTTAAAATTTTCTAGTGATTTAAGATTTTAAGTACACCAATGGTTTTTGGGAATAACGTTTTCAAGTATTTAAAGAGACATATGGGATAGAACCACATCATTTTGAAATGTGAATATATGTTTGAGGTGTGTTGGGACATATTAAGGAGTTTTTTGAATGACAAGAATTTGTGTGGAACAAGTTGGATACATTAAGTGGAAAGGATGTCTCAATGCGCATAACATCCTAATTTAAATGTATGCGGATTCCAAACTATATAGACTTAGGAGGTGATCTACCTCTCACATTAAAGCCCTTTGAGTATAGTTTCCAACACATCAAACCATTTGTCATTTGGATATTTCTACAAGAAGTTATGATCAAATTACTAAAATGAGGCAGGTAGAACAAATAACGTTTCGCTAAGGGTTTAAGGAGTTATATCGCGCCTCGAGATCTCCACTTTTTGCTTGTGTACCCCAGATGGCTATGGATGAGGGTAACATCGGGTAATCATGGTTTCATACTTATATGAAAGTTTGGAAGTGAATTGGAGTCTTTATCATAGCAAGGTATCGAAGGAGGGTAAGTTGGAAAACAAGAAATATAGAAAGGATGCAACTCGGGAGCTCGTGTGAACTCGTGCGCCGCACGGGTTTGAACGAGCCATGACCCCCAGCCATTTGAACAAAACAGCAAAGTATTGCCCCAGCACGCGCAGTTGAACGAGAGCTCGTGCATGTCCGTGCGATGCACGAGGATAGACAAGCTAGGCCTGAAGCCTTTATAAAGAGCTTTTCGGTAGCTCACTTCTCCCACTCCTCTTGGCCGATTCTTGGAGCTGCTCTCCACTCTATCAAGACCCCCAACTCCCGTCTTCTTCAAGGTAAGCAATCCCCATTATCTTGGTGTGAAATTCCATCATTTTTACACTAGTATTGATGAAATCTACACATAAAATACATAGATCTTCAAGAAATTTCTTCAAGAACTCAAAGGAGGATTTTGCAAGATTTCTTCCAAAAGGTAATCCTACACCCTTAGACTTACATGTATGAATATATTATGGGAATATGAGTATGAATTAGGTATTGGAACTTATGGTATGGTGATTGGAAATCATAAGTTCCCAATTTAAATACATAACCATTGTTGAGATTGAAAGGTGATTATTTGAAGGAATTTTTGTTGTTGGGTGTGGATGGATGGTCATCTATATGATGTTGGAATTATGAATTATTTAAAAATGATGGTGGAATAACGTGTTGGTAAATAGTAGTAGTTAGATGAACTAATTCTATGGGTAAGAGATGTAAAGATTCATGCCTATTAGGTGTTTGATAAAATGCCTAAATGGTCTAAACTATGGAATATGTTACTAATATTGGTTCCATTGGATGTTGCTATTGTAGATTGTTATTTCTTAGTGTAGTGGATCGTTGTAGTAAATTAAGAAAAGCTCAAAGTGAGGTATGTTGGCTAAACCTTTTTCCTAGAATTGAATCCCATGATGTTCTTGTAAGTCCCGAGTTATTCTTCATAAATCAACTATTCCGAATAAGCTTTGTGTTGAAAGACATATGTTCGAAATGTGTTCCGGATGATCTTATCATATGATGTTATCCTTCGGGAATGTGTTCAAGAATGATATGTGTATTAAAATATTATGGCTTTGAGTCGTGTTCCAAATGAATGCTAGTATACCGAATTGTGTGAGAAAAACTCGACATGCTTAAGACACTAAATTGATCATATGTGTTGTGTACCTAAAGTCATTATTTGAAATGTCTTGTTGTTGATAATATATAAATATGATCAAAAGAGAAAGAAGAGAGTGGTGATATGAAGTGTGGCCACCGTGCCAAGAATAAAAGTTATACTTGTGGCCAATAGTGCCAAAGAAATGAAATGACGTGAGAAAGGTTAATAAAAGAGCTTTGATTCAACTATTCCAAAATGACTTCAGAATTAGAATTGCCTAAAAGCTTATGTACTCAAGTCATACCCATATGTGGCTGTTCTAACTAATGCTAAGCTTTGTGAGTATTTTCAATGTGTTTTGCGTTCTTACATATTCGTGAGTGGAAATTGTGTATTGCCCTTTTTGGGAAAGGTATTTTAAGAGTATTCTATATGATGATGTTCATGATGATAATCCTTGAAAGTAAACAAATAAAAGTGCGGAATATGATATACGGCCACAGTGCTATGGATGAAGAATAATATGCAAGGCCAAGGGAGCCAATGAAATAATGATGTTGTAAGTAGTTGAAGGTAATTATGAAGTGATATATGGTGTGAAAGGTTAGTAGATGAACGTATTTGTACTTTTGTTTCCAATGTGTTATAAGCCCCTACGTTCTTGCGAGTAAAGGCTATGATGTTCCTAAATGTCCTAAATGCTCTTAATGTTCTATGATCACCCATGGCACGTACAAGTAAGTGATAGTATGAACAAGAAATGTGGTTGTTTCATAAAGGAGAATTATTAAGTGTTGTATGTCCTAATGGTTTCAACTATAGTTGTATGCTTCTGAAAAAATGTATGTAAATGACTTCGATTGTTTAGTCCCCAAGAGTCATGAACCTAGCTAATGACCTCAAGATGTCAAGTGAGTGAATAATTAGATGAAAGGGAGATGTCCTATGCTAAATGATGATGAACCTTAAGGAAAGCAATTTGGCTCATGTGCCATTGAAATCGACTTATTTATTTACCATGCATATGCTAATGTAATGAGTTGTGTTTCTCCATGATGAGCATAAACATGAAGTATTCCAATGATATGGGAAATTACGACCTTAAATGTAATGGCAAACTATGTCGCTTTCAGTTTATATATGGTATTATGATTGGAAGACACCTCCACCCGCACATATTAGGGTGAGGCGGCATGACCTCTTTGTGTAGGAATTTTGGTATTGTGATACACCTCCACCCGTACATATTGGGGTGATGCGGCATGACCGCTTTGTGTAGGTATAGTGGTATTGTGGAATACACCTCCACCCGCATATATTGGGGCGAGACGGCATGACCGTTTTGTGTAGGGATTTTGGTATTGTTATACACCTCCACCCGTACATATTGGGGTGAGGCAGCATGACCGCTTTATGTAGTGATTGTGGTATTGTGGAATACACCTCCACCCGCATAAATTGGGGTGAGGCAGCATGACCGCTTTATGTACGGATTTTGGTATTGTGATACACCTGCACCCGTATATATTGGAGTGAGGCGGCATGATCTCTTTGTGTAAAGGTTTTGGTATTGTGATACACCTCCACCCCCACATATTGGAGTGAGGCGGCATGACCGCTTTGTGTAGGGATTTTTGTTTTGTGATACACCTCCACCCGCATATATTGGGGTGAGGCGGCATGACCGCTTTGTGTAGGAATTTTGGTATTGTGGAATACACATCCACCTGCACATATTGGGGTGAGGTGGCATGACCGCTTTGTGTAGAGATTGTGGTATTGTTAAATACATTTCCACCCGCATATATTGGGGTGAGGCGGCTGGGCCACTTTCTGTAAAGGCGGTTATAAAGGATCTCCGACTTAATATCTATAAATTTGGATGGAAGCTCTAAATAAATTTGCTTGGCATTAACGGCTATCTAAGGTCTTTTATTGATGTTATGATTCATCATATTCATGTTATATTTCCAAGCCCTTGAATAGATGTATTTGTATTGTGTAAGTGAACACTGTGAACGGTCTATAAGACGCATAGGTGCATGATATGATATGCGAACACTGTGAGCTGTCTATGAGACCCATAGGTGTATGATATGATATGTGAACACTAAGGACGGTCTATGAAATTGTATCTGTAAAATAAGGGAGGAGTGTTCCACTTTCATTGGACTTGTTTGTACATGTTGTTACAATTACATTATATTATGTATTCCACGTATAGTTCATATGGCTCAGTTGATCCTAAAAGAAGTTTTGAATGATGCAAGTATAATAAGACTTGAAATGTGATCCTATAGGATGTTTTGTAGTTTCTTGATGTACTTTATTTGCCTCTTATTTGAGTTACCGTATTTTTATATGTTGTTTTGACTGCCTTACATACGAGTACTATTCCACATGTACTCACGTCCGTTTTGCCGTAGGCGCTGCATCTTTTAATGGATGCAGTTATACTTCTACAGGATGATATGGATCTTTGATAGGGATCTTATTCACTACTCAGCTTGTGGTGAGCCTGCTACAGTTCTAGTGGGTGTTTGGGTCTAGTTCGTTTTATGTATATAGGTATCCATTTTCATAGAAGCTCTATGTACATTGTGGGTTTTGAACTTAAAGTTTTGAGTTTTCTCATGTATCTATGTTCGCAGTATTTACAGCTATTTATTAAGCTGTGTACCCACCATGAGAATGAATTTTAGGCCATTGAGCCAAATGTTTCCAATATGAAAGCCAAGATCTAATTATGTTATGGTAAATCGTGCATGAGTAATGCTTGGAAGTTAATGTAAATTAGGCTTGCTCGACTGGATTTACTCGGTTGAGCGCCGGTCGTGCTCCTCAATTTCGGGGCGTGACAAATTACATAGAACTTGGCTTCCTGAATGGTCCCAATGACATTTACCGGTAACGTTATCTCCCCTTTAGTGGTCTCACATGCCATGTTGAATCCGTTTAGAACTCGGACTGCAGGGACGATCTGATCTTCTAGACCAAGTTGTTCAACGACCCTCGATCTGATGATGTTGGCCGAGCTACCTGGATCAATCGACACATGCTTAATTCAAGATTTATTTTTAAATATAGATATTACCAGTGCATCATTTTGGGGCTGCATGATTCCTTCAGCGCCCTCATTGTTTAAAGACAAGGTTCCCTCCGACACGTAATCCCGAGTCTGTTTTTCCCTTGTGATGGATACTTTGGTGCACTTCAGCATTGGCTCTTGAGGAACGTCGACCCCACCGATGATCATGTTAATGATGTGTTGAGGTTCCTCCTACTCGATTAGTTTATTAGAATCTCAATTCTTGAAATGATTTTTTGCTCGATCACTCAGGAACTCTCGGAGATGTCTGTTGTTGAATAACCAGGCCACTTCCTCTCTTAATTGTCGGCATTCCTCCGTCCTATGGCCGTGAGTGCCATGATATTTGCACATTAGGTTAGGTTCCCTTTGGGCTAGTTCAGACTGTAGATGTCGGGGACACTTGGTGTCTCTGATGCGTCCGATGGCGGCTACGATAGGAGTAGCATCGACGTTGAAGTTGTACTCTGATAACCTTGGTGCTTCCTTAGGCCCGATCGACCTGTCAAAACCGTTTTTTCTTATGAGTCCCCGGTTATTTTGACTACGATCACTTCTCTTTTCATTTCTCAAAGGGTTTCGGCCAAATCCGTTACTCCTACGATCACCAATGTACGACTGATATAGGTCCTCACTTGGCCTTGGTTCATAATCAATGTCTCTTTTGTGTCTGTCACTGGCTCGGATATGATAAACAAACCCGAAAATGATTTCTAGCTGATCATCTTCAACTCTAATATTTGACTGATATCGGTTATGCACATCGGGCCAAGTTACGGCCGAATATTCTACTAGATTTTTCTTCAACTATTGCGAAGCCAACTAGCTTTGAGTATTGAATCCTTAGAGGAAGGCCTAAATGGCCCAATCGTCCGCGACCGGAGGCAGGTCCATCCGTTCCATTTGAAAACGGGACACGAATTCTCTGAGCATATCATTATCCCTCTGTTTCACTTTGAAAAGGTCTGACTTCCTGGTCTCGACCTTAATAGCCGCAGCGTGTGCTTTTACGAAGGAATCTGCAAGCATAGCAAATGAGTCAATAGAGTAAGGAGGTAGGTTGGGATACCATAACATATATAGTTTTGACAAGGTCTCTCCGAATTTTTTAAGCAAGACAGATTCGATCTCATCCTATTCTAAGTCATTCCCCTTGATGGCACACGTGTATGAGGTCACATGTTCATTTGTGTTAGTTGTCCCATTGTTCTTAGGAATTAAGGCATGCAGAACTTTTTAGGGATCAGCTTCGGGGCTGCGCTCGGAGGGAAGGGTTTCTTAACAAACTTCTTGGAATCTAGGCCTTTCAATACCGGTGGCTCTCCGTGGATTTGGTCGACCCTGGAGTTGTAAGTCTCCACCTTCTTGTCGTTAGCTTCGATTTTTTTTTCTTTTATTTCCACCCACTTTTTCAATTCCTCGATCATCTTTAGTATTTCGGGTTGGTTCCGGGTTCAACTTCATTTGGCCTATATGTGATTGGTTCATTTATGCGAGTGTTTTCCCGAGATGTTTCGGGTTCAACTCTACTGGAAGCGCGACTTCAGTTCTATAGTTGGTCTATCGCTGCCTGCTAAGCCTGCAGGATTTCGAAGATCACCCGCAAGCTGATCCCATCTCCCTCGCCGTCACGAGCATTTTGAGCTACCGACCGGACTCTCCCGCGGATGTTATTTTTAGGATCAGTGGGCAAATTCGTGTTGATAGCCATATGTGAGCTGGCGTCGATCGGGTCAACGACCAGAATTCCATGAGGATTGGGGGGCACCTCGTTACCGGGCATTATATTATTGTTCTCGCCATGGTGGCCAAACTCAACATCCGTGTTTAGAGGGGCAGATTGGGAATTCGACATTTTAACGCTGGCCTGAAATCAAAGGCACTTAAAAGAGCAAGTGTAAAATAGGTTGTGTTACGGAAATTTGTATCAAATCACTGCTATTATCCTTAGCCCCACGGTGGGCGCTAAACTATTTACCCTCAAAATCGAATAATAATTAAATTTGTAAGAGGTTTTAAGGACACGCGGATTAATTCGATACAAAGCGATAAATTAAGTTACTATTGAACAAACAAAGATAAAATAAATTCAAACCACACGAGTAGGATAGTTCCAACCTTAGTGAAATAGTCACCCTCGAGCCGGGCTCACCATGACCAGCACCAATGAAGAAGAGAAAGAGCTAGTGACATAGAAAATAATGATATATTATTTTGGTATGTGTGTTACAATGTGCTTGATGAATTATTAGACCCCCTTTATATAGTAGGGGAGTCCTACATTAGGTATAACTCTATATAAGGTAAAAGAATCTTCTGATTAACTGATTGCCGATTTCTTATCGATATGTGTCGAGATTCCAGCCGTGATATCCGGTCAGTGACGAATGTTTCGGCCTTCTGTTGGCTATGCTTGATTGATCGACATTAGGTACAACTCTATGCTTGATTGTTCTTCGAAGTCGTTCGAGGGTAGGTCCGATTCCGAAACCATGACCTCGACATTCTCGAGGGAAGGCATCCTTCCTCTGGATTCTAGCTGAGTTTTGGCTCGATGGGACTTTTGGCTCGATTTCGGTCCCTTGCTACTATGTTTCGAGCTTGGCTTATCTCGTCGGAGGTCGGGGTGTACCATGAGCTTGGTTTTACCCATATACAGATAGTTATATAAGATATTTTATCCGTACCTAAATGTTTTTACCTGAATTTAGATTATCTTATATCTTATTATAATTTAATAAGAATAGTCCTTTTATGACTTTGTTAAAACATTTATCGTTTTATAATTGTTATTTTAATATTAAGTGTATTTACTAAATATATTTAAGTTTCACTCTTTCTTTTATTCTTTATTATGTATATAGATGTTTGAATTTTTAATGTCAATTAATGATATATGTTCCAAATTTTAATTTAAAACACATTTAAGGTATTTGTAACGACCCGACCGGCCGTTTTGAGTATTTTAGTCTCAATCCCCTAATTTATGCTTCCTCTATGTTATATTATGATTTTGTGCCTTTCCGGGGTGTTTGGTTTTGGTTTCGGGTGAGTTTCGGAGTGAAAGGAGACACATAGTCCCTAAGTTGGAGGTATATATTGTAAACGTTGACCGTAGTTTGACTTATGTGAAGATGACTCTGGTATGGAGTTTGATGGTTCCAATAGCACTGTATGTTGATTTTGGTCTGAGGAGCGTGTCCGGATATTGATTTGGAGGTCCATAGGTTGTTTCAGTGCGAATTGGCGAAAGTTATAAAATGGAAGATTTTAAAAAATTTGATCGGGAGTCGACTTTATTGATATCGGGATCGGATCCTGATTCCAGAAGTTAGAATAGGTCTATAATGTTATTTATGACTTATGTAAAAAAATCTGGAGTCAATCGGAATCGTTTTGGTATGAATCGGCATTGGTTTCGTAATTTGGAAGTTCATAGTTCATAGGTTCGAATTTGGGTTGCGACCGGTAGAATTTTTGTTGTTTGATGTGATTTTACGCTTCGAGCATGTTCGTATGATGTCTTGGGACTTGTTGGTATGCTTGGTTGAGGTCCTGGATGCCTCGAGTGTAATTCGTTGCTGAAGTTCTGCTTCTTCTTAGTTCTGGTTTCCTCTTATGCGAACGCAAAAGAGGGACTGTGATCGCGAAGCTTTAAGACTGGCAGGCATGGAATTTGTTCTATGCTATCGCGAGATGGTTTACGCGATCGCGAAGCTTGGATGGTCAGTGAATCGCGAACGTGCGAGTGGTGTCACGTTCGCAATGAAGGAAGAGGGAGTCTGGAGAGGTAGATGCGTTGCTCTATGCGGTCGCGAATGTGTGCTATCACGACCCAAAACTTAGCTTGTTGTGATGGCGCCTAATGTGGTACTAGGCAAGCCGACACTTCAAAATACTTCCACATTTTTAAATGAAAAATAAGAATAAAACAGGTTTTAATCAACAAAACACTCAAAATTGATAGAAAGTAAAAACCAATATAGAAATTCCCAAGGTTTTGGGCTGATGAAGATTTTGTTCTTTGAGATCACGATGTGCAAATCACTGAGAAGCAGACTTATGTTTTAAAATTGAGTGTCTATTTCATATTTCACATTTTGGACTTAGAGAGCTCGGTTTGAGGCAAACGTTTGGGGGATTTTCAGAGAGAACATTGGGGGTAAGAATTTCTAACTCAATTTTGGTTAATTTACATGGATCCATTGATAATTGCATCATCTAATTAGGGATATGAGTTGAAAAATTGGAAAACAAATGGTTGAATTTCTTAAAATACATTTTTGAGTTTTGAAAGGCAAATTGAGGTCAGATTTGAGTAATTCTTGTATGGTTGGACTCGATATTGAATTGGTATTCGGATTTTGTAAATTTGGTCGGGTTCCGAGAAGCAAGCCCTTGTTTGACTTTTGGGTTAACTTTTTAATTCTTCGCAAGGATCGTAATTTTCATTGTTTGAATTAGTTTCCTATAGTTATATTTATAGAATCAAATTATTTCGGCTTTATTTGAGCCGTTCAAAATTGGATAATCGAGAGAAAGGCCTTCTAGTTGATTGATTTAGCGTGGTTTGAGGTAAGTGACTTGCCTAACCTTGTGTGGGGGAATTACCCCTTTGGATTTAGTGTTGTTTGCGGTAATTATGATATGTGAAAGCCTTGTACACAAGGTGATGAGAATGTACACGGGCTAAATGTGAAACTTTTCGATTTTAGTTATGTAGATCCCTTCCATGCCTTAATTGAGTTGCTTTAACATGTTATAGTCATCATGTTAGTCTAATTTTACATGTCTACTTGTCTTATCTCTTACTTGCTAATTGCTTAAGGTTTTAGTTGAAGTTCGTGTTTCCTTTATTCCGTATTCATTATTTAACTGTTCTATTCTTTACGTGAAATTTCTATTCTTGAAATATCTAGTTTTTGAAATAAGTATTGAGTTGCAAAGGTCGTGATTCCTATTGAAACAAGTGTTAAGTTGGTAAATATCATTCAATTGAGTTATTCTTCCGGTTGTTATTGTTGAGACTTTGTGTACATTGTGGTTGAGCCGTGGGCTCCTTATTGTGAAATTCTCTTATTGTTTGGTTTCTCTGGCAAGTTGTGATATTGGGGACCTGAGGTGCGAATTTTGATACGTTGTGATATTGATACGCATGTGGTGGTAAAAGTTTTAGGTGTTGAAACGCATGCGGTGAGATAAGGTGGGGTTGATACGCGTGGCTAGTGAGGGAACTACTAGAAGCCATGAGGTGTGATAAGGTGGGCTGAAATGCGGGAAGCTATTTTGGGAAAAATAATTTTCAAAACTAAATGTAAAGGCTCCCGCAGTAATATAAGGAAATACTATGAGTTACTTTTGTAATTTGGGACTACGAGGCGGTACCTCGGTAGTGGCCCTTGTTGATTTTTCTCTATTTGTTGTACTTGTCTTGGTTGTTTGTTTCCTTAACATGTCAAATCGTTGTTTCCTTCTGTGTTATATTATCTACCTCTATTCTGTATAGTTAATTTTTGGAAAATTCCTTATTTGTTTCATTTCCTTTGTTATTACCATTGTATCAGTATATCTTTCGCCCTGTTTCTTATTATTATTCCAATAGGACCTTGACTTGACCTCGTCACTAACCTACCGAGGTTAGACTAGGCATTTACTCCGTACTATTGTGGTGTACTCATACTATGCTTCTGCACATCTTTTTGTGCAGATCCAGGTACATCTTATCAGTCCCGGCACTAGTGAGCTGAGTTTGTTTTTGGACACTCCAAGGTACAGTTGCCCGCGTCCGCAGGGCTCGGAGTCCCCTTCTATCCCTTTTAATATGTTCCTTCTTTACTAGACACAGTTGTATAGGAATGGTTTTGGTATTATCATAGAGATTGTGACTTCTATTACGTCAGATTTTGGGCTATTATATATGCTTTGAGCTGTAGCGATTTCCCTTTTTATATATGTTGTTTAGCTTTTGAGATTTTAGATTATTGTTTTCATTCACTTCAGCATGTTTGTTAGGCTTTCCTAGTCTTAGAGACTAGGTTCCTACACGACATCCTACTGAGGGAAATTGGGGCTGTGACAAGTTGGTATCAGAGCTCTAGGTTCATAGGTGTAATGTGTCAAAAGCAGCTTTAGTTGCCGGCATAGGTTAGGGAAACAGGGACGTTTGTACTTATCTTCGGGAGACTATGGAACTGTTAGAAAAAGCTCCATCTCTTTGATTATTTATCGTGCGAAATTGTTGACTTCGGGATTCTAAATTTATGTCTTTCCATTCTCTCACAGATGGTGAGGACAAATACAGCTGGATCGGATGACCAGACATCCGCACTTCCTGCTAGAGGCGGGAGAGTCCGGCGTCGGGGTAGAGGCCAAGGTCATCCACGTGGTGCATCTAGAGAACCTGCACGGGCTACCGGTAGCTCCAGTTGGAGAGCAGGCACCTGAGACGCCTGTTACTGCCCCATCACTTGAAGAGACCCTCACCCTGTTTCTAAGCTTGTTTGGCACTATGGCTCTGGGAGGGTTGATCCCACTTGCTCTTGCCACATCACAGGTAGGGGAGGAGCACATAATACCGCCTCCTGTACCTCAAAGCAGCGTGTCAAGGATGATCAGGTCCCAGAGGTCATACCAGTATAGCCGGTCACCCTAATTCAGCCCGAGGTTAGGGCAGCAGCTTCTAAGGGAAAGCAGCTCAGGATCGAGGGGTACAAGAAGTACCACCCTCCTACTTTTAGTGGTCTGGCATCAGAGGATGCCCAGGGTTTTCTTGAGAAGTACCCCCTTCCTACTTTTAGTGGTCTGGCATCAGAGGATGCCCAGGGTTTTCTTGAGGAGTGCCACTGTATCCTTCGTACTATAAGTATTGTGGAGTCTAGTGCGGTTGCTTTCACTACCTTCCAGCTTAAGGGAGCGGATTATCAGTGGTGGCGAGTGTATGAGTTGGGTAGTATGGCCAAGGTGGCTGCACTCACCTGGGATCAATTCTCAGATATGTTCTTGAGGGAGTTTGTTCCCTAGAGTCTCAGTATGCATGGCACACAAAGTTTGAGTAGTTGCGCCAGTGTTCTGTGACCATATCAGATCATGCAGTCTGGTTTAGTGATTTATCCAGGCATGCACCAGCCTTGGTTTCTACTGCTAGAAAGCGAGTTTGTCTATTTATCGAGGGGCTCAACCCCGATATCAGATTCAGCATGGCCCGAGAGTTAGAGATGGACATCGCATACGAGCAGGTAGTGGAGATCGCTAGGAGATTAGAGGGTATATGTGCCCGGGAGAGAGAGGAAGGAGAGGCCAAGAGGCCTCGAGATTCTGGCACATATAGTGGTGTCCGTGCCCTAGTTGCAACACGTCATGGTAGGGGCTATGTGAGTCGCCTTGTTCATTTAGCATTTCTAGCTTCCAGCGGTATTCTGGCCACTCCTAGGCCCCAGGTTCCCTATTATGCACTGCCATTATCTAGTGCGCCTCCTGCACAGGGGTGCTATTAGCAGTCTATCCAGCCGATCGGGCCCAAGTCAGTCACAACAACCACGTCCTTCGAGAACTTATTTTGAGTATGGTGACACTCGTCACATGGTGAGGGATTTCCCTAGACTGAAGAGGGGCGCACCTCCACCCACTACTCAGGCTTCGCGTATTCCACCGGATCCTCAGTCCATGGTTACCGCACCAGTTGCCACTCCACCTGCACAGCGATCTAGAGGTGGAGGTCGGGCAGGTAGAGGTTGCCCTAGAGGGGGAGGCCAGGCCAGATATTATGCTCTTCCTGCTAGGAAGGAGGTAGTTGCATCTGACTCAATTATCACAGGTATTGTTCTGGTTTGTCATAGAGATGCATCAGTTTTATTTGACACGGGTTCCACTTATTTCTATGTATCATCTTACTTTGCTACATATTTGGGTGTATCCTGTGATTCTTTGAGTTCTCGTGTATATGTGTCCACACCTGTGGGAGATTCCCTTGTTGTTGACCGTGTGTATCGGTCGTGTTTAGTTGTTCTAAGTGGTTTTGAGATCGGAGCCGATCTATTGTTCCTCAGTATGGTCGATTTTGATGTTATTTTGGGCATGGATTGGTTGTCACCCTATCATGCTATTCTTGACTGTCACGCCAAGACTGTGACGCTGGCTATGCTAGGTTTACCATGATTAGAGTGGAGAGGTACTTTATATGGTTGAGAAGGGATGTGATGTGTATCTAGCATATGTGACAGATGTTAGTGTCGATACTCGTACCATTGAGTCAGTTTCGGTAGTGAGGGATTATCCGGATGCATTCCTGGCAAATCTTCCGGGCATGGCACCCAACAGGGATATCGATTTTGGTATTATTTTTCTACCGGGCACTCAAGTTAAAGGATAAGTTGGAGGAGTTGCTTGATAAGGGTTTCATTTCACCCAGTGTATCACCTTGAGAAGCTCCGGTCTTTTTTGTAATGAAGAAGGATGGTTCTATGCGCATGTGTATTGATTATCGCTAGTTGAACATGGTTATAGTGAAGAACAGGTATCCATTGCCACGCATTGATGACCTATTGATTAGCTACAGGGTGTCAGAGTGTTCTCCAAGATTGACTTGCATTCAGGCTATCATCAGTTGAAGATTTGGGAGTTAGATATCCCGAAGACTGCCTTCAGGACTCGGTATGGCCATTACGAGTTCCTTGTGATGTCTTTTGGGCTGACCAATGCCCCAGCATCATTCATGCACTTGATGAATAGTGCATTAAGACCATATCTTGACTCATTCATCATTGTGTTTATTAATGACATTCTGGTGTACTTCCGAAGCCGGGAGGATCATGAGCATCACCTTAGGACCGTGCTTCAGACCTTGCGAGAAAGGAAGTTGTATGGAAAAGTTTCAAAGTGTGAATTCTGACTTGATTCTGTGGCATTTTTGGGTCATGCAGTGTCGAGTGAGGGGATCAAGGTAGATCCGAAGAATATTGAAGTAGTGCAAAGTTTTCCTAGACCGTCTTTAGCTACTGATCTAGAGTTTTCTTGGTTTGGCATGGTATTACCGTCGATTCGTAGAGGGTTTCTCATCTATTGCCTACGCATCTAGACAACTGAAGGTGCATGAGAAGAATTATTATGTCAACGATCTTGAGTTAGCAGCTATTGTTCATGCCCTAAAGATTTGGCGGTACTATAAGTACGGTGTCCCTTGTGAGGTCTATACCGATCATAAGAGTCTGCAGTATCTGTTCAAGCAGAAAGATCTTAACTTGCATTAGCGGAGGTGGTTAGAGTTACTTAAGGACTATGATATCACCATTCTATATCATCTCGGGAAGGCCAATGTGGTGGCCGATGCCTTGAGTCGAAAGGCGAAGAGCTTGGGCAGTTTATCATATCTACCGGTAGCAGAGAGGGCATTAGCCTTGGATGTTCAGGCCTTGTCCAACCAGTTTGTTAGATTGGATATTTCGGAGTCGAGCAGAGTTTTGGCTTGTGTGGTTTCTCGGTCTTCTCTTTATGATCACATCATAGATCGTCAGTATAATAACCCCCATCTGCTTGTCCTCAAGGACATGGTTCAACACGGCGATGCCAAGTATGTCACTATTGGGATGATGGTGTGTTACGGGTGCATGGCAAGCTATGTGTGCCTAATGTGGATGGTTTGCATGAGTTGCTCTCCAGGAGGCTCACAGTTCGCGGTATTCTATTCATATGGGTGTCTTGAAGATGTATCAGGACTTGAGGCAGCACTGTTAGTGGAGGATAATTAACAAGGACATAGTAGAGTATGTTGCTCGGTGCCTAAATTGTCAGCAGGTGAAGTATGAGCATCGGCGGCCAGGTGGATTGCTTCATAGTCAAGAGATTCCAGAGTGGAAATTAGAGTAGATTACTCTGGATTTTGTTGTTGGGCTCCCACAGACTCGTAGGAATTTCGATGCAGTTTCGGTAATTGTGGATATTGACCAAGTCAGCTCATTTCATTATGGTGACTACTTATTCTTCAGAGCAGCTGGCTCAAGTCTATATTCACGAGATTGTCAGCTTCATGGCGTGACGATACCCATCATCTCTGACTGGGGTACGTAGTTTACATGGCGGTTCTGGAGAGCCGTACAGCATGAGTTAGGCACGCGAGTGGAGTTGAGTACGGAATTTTACCCTCAAACGGACAGACAGTCTGAGCGTACTATTTAGATATTGGAGGATATGCTTCGTGTGTATGTGATAGAGTTTGGGGGTTCTTGGGATCAATTCTCGCCGCTTGCAGAGTTTGACTACAACAACAGCTACCAGTCAAGCATTCAGATGGCTCCATATGAGGCCTTGTATGGTAGACGGTGTCGGTATCTGGTAGGTTGGTTTGAGCTGGGTGAGGCTAGGCTATTGGGTACATACTTGGTTCATGATGCTTTGGAGTAGGTTAAATTGATTCGAGATTGGCTTCGTACAACCCAATCTAGGCAGAAGAGTTATACGGATTGGACGGTTCGCTACGTTGCATTCATGGTTGGTGAGCGGGTCTTGCTCCGGGTTTTGCACATGAATGGGAGTTATGAGGTTCGGAAAGAAGGGAAAGTTGAGCCCTAGTTATATCGGACCTTTTGAGATTCTTGAGAGGATTGGAGAGGTGGCTTACAGACTTGCACTACCACCCAGTCTAGCTGCAGTTCATCTAATATTTCATGTTTCTATGCGCCGGAAGTATCACTGTGATCCGTTTCATGTGTTGGATTTCAACTCAGTCCAGTTGGACAAGGATTTGTCTTATGTTGAGGAGCTTGTGGCCATTTTGGACAAGCAGGTTGGAAAGTTGAGGTCAGAGAACATTGATTCGGTGAAGGTTCACTGGAGAGGTCAACTTGGGAGACCGAGCATGATATACATAGCCGTTATCCTCGTCTTTTCACCACTTCAGGTATGTCTCTATACTCGTTCAAGGACGAATATTTATTTAAAGAGGGGGAGGATGTAACGGCCTGGTCCGACGTTTTGAGTATTTTAGCCCCGATCCCCTAATTTATGCTTCCACTAAGTTATATTGTGATTTTGTGACTTGCCAAGGTATTTGGTTTTGGTTTCGAGTGACTTGCGGAGTGAAATGGCACACATAGTTCCTAAGTTGGAGGTTTAGGTTGTAAAAGTTGACCGTAATTTGACTTCTGTGAAGATGACTCCGGTATGGAGTTTTGATGGTCCCAATAGCTCTGTATGGTAATTTTGGTCTTAGGAGCGTGTCCAGATGTTGATTTGGAGATATGTTGGTCGTTTCGACGCGGAAGAGGGGGCCTGGGGAGGTAGATGTGTTGCTCTATGCGGTCGTGAATGTGTGCACGTGATCGCGAAGCATTGGATAATTTCTTACCGCATTCGCGGCCAGTCCTCTATGTTCGCATATAAGGTTTTTGGCTGATGAAGTTTTTGTTCTTCTCGATCGTTATGCGTAAATCACTGGGTAGCACACTTAAATTTCAAAATCGAGGGTTTATTTCATATTTCATATTTTGGACTTAGAGAGCTCGGTTTGACGCAAAAATTTGGAGAATTTTCAGAGAGAACGTTGGGGTAAGAATTCCTAACTCGATTTTGGTTAATTTACATGAATCCATTGATAATTTCATTATCTAATTAGGGATTTGAGTTGGAAAAATTAAAAAAAAATGGTAGAACTTCATAGACTACGTTTTTGAGTTTTGAAAGGCAAATTGAGGTCGGATTTGAGTAATTCTTGTATGGTTGGACTCGATATCGACTGGGTGTTCGAATTTTATAAATGTGGTCGGGTTCCGAGACGCAGCCCAGGTTTGGCTTTTGGGTTGACTTTTTAATTCTTCGCAAGGATCATAATTTTTATTGTTTGAATTAGTTTCATATAGTTATATTTATAGAATGAAATTGTTTTGGCTAGATTCGAACCATTCGGAGTTGGATAATCGAGGGAATTACCTAACCTTGTGTGGGGGAATTATCCCCTAAGATTGATTTGAGGTCTTCTAGTTGATTGATTGATTTAGCGTGGTTTGAAGTAAGTGACTTGCCTAATCTTGTGTGGGAAAATTACCCCTTAGGATTTTGTATTGTTTGCGATAATTGTGATATATGAAAGCCGTGTATGCAAGGTGACGAGTGTGTACATGGGCTAAATGTAAAAATTTTCGGTTTTAGTTATTTTCCCTTCCATGCCTTAATTCAGTTGCCTTAACATGTTATAGTCATCATGTCAGTCTAATTTTACATGTCTACTTGTCTTATCTCATACTTGCTAATTGGTTACATGTTTAGTTGAAGTTCTTATTTTTTCATTCCATATTCATTATTTAACTATTGAATTTTTTACGTGAAATTGTTATACTTTGAATATCTTGTTGTTGAAATTAGTATTGAGTTGCAAAGGTCGTGATTCCTATTGAGGCAAGTGTTAAGTTTTGAAATATAATTCAATTGAGTTATTCTTTCGGTTGATATTGTTGAGACTTTGTGTACATTGTGGTTGAGCCGCTGGCTCCTTATTATAAAATTCTGTTATTGGTTGGTTTCTCTAGCAAGTTATGATATTGGGCACTTGAGTTGCGAATTGTGATACGTTGTGATATTGATACACATGTGGTGGTATAAGGTCCGGGTGTTGAAACGCATGTGGTGAGATAAGGTGGGCTTGATACACATGCCTAGTAGGGGAACTACTAGAAGTCATGCACTGTTATAAGGTGGGTTAAAACGCGGGATGTTATTGCGGAAAAAATAATTTTTAAAACTAAATGTAAAGGCTCCCGCGGTGATATAAGGAAACGCTATGAGTTACTTTTGTGATTTGGAACTACGAAGCGGTACCTCTTTAGTGGCCCTTGTTGATCTTTCTTTATTTGTTGTACTTATCTTAGTTGTTTGTTTCCTTAACATGTCAAATCCTTGTTTCCTTCCATGTTATATTATCTGCCTTGATTCTGTGTAGTTAATATTTGGTAAATTCCTTATTTGTTTCATTTCCATTGTTATTACCATTGTATCGTTATATCTTTCGCCTTGTTGCTTATTATGATTCCAGTAGGGCCTTGACCGGACCTCGTCACTATCCTACCGATATTAGTCTTGACACTTAGTGGATACCGTTGTGGTGTACTCATACTACACCTGCCCGCGTCCGCAGGCCTCGGAGTCCCCTTCTATCCCTTTTTATATTTTCCTACTTTACTAGACACAGTTGTATAGGAATGGTTTTGTATTATCATAGAGATTGTGACTTGTATTATGCCAGATTTTGGGCTATTGTATATGCTCTGAGCTGTAGAGATTTCCTTTTTTATATATGTTGTTGAGTTTTTGAGATTTTAGATTATTGTTTTCATTCACTTCCGCATGTTTGTTAGGCTTAACTAGATTTAGAGACTAGGTGCCGTCATGACATCCTAGTCAGAAAATTTGGATCGTGAGAGTAAGATCTTTTAGGAACTTATTGTAAGATCTACCTCTATTTCAAATTATTTTTTATATTACGAGCATTAAATATTTCTTGGTTTACAACAAAAAAGTACGCCTGAAATGATCATTCGTTTTACCTCCCTTTTCGACATGGGATGGTTCATTCCTTATGATCAGTGTTTAATCCGGTCGATCAGCTTGCACTCCGTTATGATTGTCACAAAAGTATTATATTTGCTCATAACGTAATTTAATGTTTAAGTAAAAACTTTATGTTATGACGGGCCCGATTTATAGCATTTTCGCTACTACTCGTGTTAATTGCTACTCCGGGTGTTTTTCGTTAAAATAATAAAATAACTAGAAAAGGCAACTCGAATATTCTACAACTTGATTTTCTACCTTGATAAAGTTTCTGTAATATTACCGGGTACGTAGAGTTGTTTACAAGCTTTTGTAATTTTACCAGGTATGTAGAGTTGTTTATACAGAAATTCTTTAGGTGATCAAGGTCAATAACTCAATATTACTGTCTCGGTTAACAATTAAACATCAATATTCATGGCTAACCACAACTCCAGAACTAAGCAAACTTAGCTACACATAATCATCGTAATAAATTTATAAGTATTTTAAATGATTAAAGTACTAAGCAAAGATGTACGGCAGAAGAAGTCTCTAATCCTTAATCCAATATGCTCCCAACGTGTAATCGTCCTCCAAAGTGGTGTGATCTCCTTAAAATTAGGTTTATAACCCCTTTTTTTCGAGTTAGGGACGACTCAGATAAAATTCGATTTTGATAGAGAAGTTTCACAGTGGAGTAGGGCGCTCCATAACAAAGGCAATCTATACCAACGTTCGAACACTTTTGGCAAAAATTAAAGTAATTACCACTTCACCAACCACAACCCTTCTTGGAAAATGAAAATATTTTGAGTATTGGAGTGAGTGAACTCCAAATTAATGATTTCATTTTTTTAATATGGGATAAGAACATCAAATGTCAAAGTTACCAAAAATTAAAAATGTTTCAGTCAAATCATCGAACTTCCTTGCTTTAATTTAGAGGATTAAGAAACATAGTCGTCTTTGAATTTGAGGGAATTAGCATGTTAATATAATCGAGAAGATACTGGAAACCCAGATAGTCCCAATGAATAGAATGACTTGCTTAAGATACAAGTACAACAGATAACAAAATCAAACAAATGCAGAAATCTTTCTTAAAAAGGGAAAAGAATTAATTTTCTAAATATGAACATGATCAATGCAATTTTATATGTTAAATTTTGCAGTAATACCAAGTCAGATTATGTCCGCAGATTCTGGATCTTGATATTTCTTTTAGTTTTCTTTTTCTCTTTGAAAAAGAGCAATTAAATTATATATTAAAAAATGAATAATTTCAAGTAACTTCCTTCAAATTTGGTTTCGTATCATTAATTTCTCTTGTATTTTTTCATATTACGTTTATTTTCTTTATTTTGGTTTTTTATAACAATTATTTTAATTATTTTATTATTAGTGCAAAATAATTACAAGGGCCCATTAACCTTTTCTGATATTAAAATTATTAAATAATTAGATAAGTATCTTTTTTGAGAATTCGTTAAGAATAAAATCAGGGAGTCCAATACGGTGGCAGGCTATCTTGCAAACTATGAAAAAACTTGTATTTTACATAATTTATCTGGGAAATATTGTGTTTGGGTATTACTCTCCCGATTATTCTTTCTTAGTTTATCGCAAAGACTGTTTGGGAAATGATACTCGAAGATCAGTTCCCGCGTGTACTGATCGACCTTAGTTTTAAAATCAATAATATGTAGTCTTTTTCGAACAAAAAACAAAATTTTCTGCCTTTAAGGAGTTCTTTATGAACAGTTTTGTGGCTTCTCTCGTCCATCTTCACATAATATCTTTTTTATTTGAATATTGTTATAAAATCAAAAAAGAAGAAGAGTATTGCAGAGAAAAGTAGGAGAGATTCTTATTGATTTGAGGATGAATTACAATCGAATAGAACCCCTCTATTTATAGGGAAAAAGAGACTTATCCACAAAGTAACAAACTCTAAAATCTCTCTAAAAGATAGACATTCAACATAAATAAAATATTATTTATAACACTCCCTCATCAATGTATCTTAAACAGATAATGTGCCTTATTAAAACCTTAACTAAAATAATATCCAGTGAGAAAAAATTCCAGTAAAGGAAAAAGAGTACACATATCTAACAATACTCCTTTTGGTTGCTACGTTAAAAACCTTACAAGGAAAACCCAGTGGGATAAAAAATTGTAAGGAAAAAAGAGTACAACACGTATTAACTCCCCATGATGAGACAATCAATTCACATCTTTGAGCCTTCCCATTCTGATATTGTGCACCATCTTCAAAAGATTATTGGTAGAGATTTGATAAATAAATCAGCCATAGTAACTTGAACGAATTTGTTTCACCTTGAAATCGTCATTCCTGATAGAGATGTATTGTCTTCATATGATCTTGTTAGAATCGTCATTTCAATATCTTCACATAGGCGTAAAAACTCTTGCTATCATATTATCATGCTTATAGTTATAGCAAGATACATATGGCACGAATTGCACTTAGGATATGATACTTCAAGACCAAAAATTATATATGCTTTAAGCGATTTAAATCATTTAGGGATTGTCATATAAGTTACGTTATATAAGCCATATAAATAGACTTTAGATACATATCAAGTTTTAATGTCATGCTAGACAAATAAGATATATAAAAGTAATTTCATACACCATTGACTTTATACTTGTCATGACCCAAATTCACTACGTGACGGCACCTAAACCCAACTCACTAGGTAAGGCAGCAGTCAGATAATAAAAATGAGATCGAATAAACCTAGTCAATAACTTAACAGCGAAAAAATATCATGAAATATTTGAGAAAATAACCATAAAACTGCTATAATCAACCTTAGAATCTGGTGTCAACGAGTACACGAGCACTACTGAGTGACAAGATACAAGCAAAATCCTGTATAACATTTGTCTGAAAAATAGAGCAGTAAAGATAGAAATAACAGAAAGAGAACTTCAAGGATTGCGAATAACATAGCAGCTACCTCGTAGTCTCCCAACAGCTAGTAGCAGCTCAACTCTGGAAATCGCCTCGATTAGATGCACCTGAATCTGCACACGAAGTGCAAATTGTAATATGAATACAACCGACCCCATGTACTCAATAAGTAACAACACTAACGATGGATTGAAAGCAGTGACGAGCTTAGAAACAATAGTTAGATGCTAATATTAATAACCAGTAACAGCTTAGAATATAAAGGGAAACCAGTAGAAATAGGTAGCTCAATGATTTTGTGTTCAACTTGTTCAGATTTCACGAAATTGAGGCGTGCTTTCAGGTATAAAAATTAAAACTCAACACAGATAAAGCATTTCAATTATCAGTTAGCATGAGGAAAGAACATCTATATCTATATGCCAAGTATACATGTCAATCAACAATATCACAGTGGATCCATCAATATCCACACTTAGCAATGCACAGGTGCCTGGCATAATTGCCATCATCAAAGCATGTTTATAAAATGTTGTGCCTGCCCATTGCTGGCATGTCAGACTCCGGAGGGGCTGATCCTACCCAAGCGCTAATCATAATCATTTAGTCCAATAGTGAGGCCTGGTGCATGCGTCGTCCTAAAACAACAACACTTAGGGAATCAAATAAGAAGTACTGAGACAGAGATATCATACAAGGATATAGTATCATGACTGAGAACGTGTGTAGAAATAAAGCATATAGCTCTGAGACAACAAGTAGCCCTATCAAGGCTCAGACAAATAACACTTAGCCTAGACATGATTTCTAACATGAATCATAGTTCAAATGATTAAACAAGTAGGGATAACATGGGGATAACAAGATATGATAGAAAAACAAGCCCTGTAATATCCTAGAGGCCTCACCAACCATTAAAACACCAGTCCACGTATACACGCCCGTCACCTAGCGCATACGTTACCCTAATATCTTTCATATAGCATAGTTCTAAGGGTTAAATACCCTAATATCCAAGTTTAGATATGTTACATACCTCAAAACGGGTAAATCAATACTACAATGAGCCCTTCCCACGTGTTTCGGCCTTCAAAAGACTTGAATCTAGTCACCAACTACTCAATATCAACAAATAATATCATAAACAACTTCAAACAATAAAGTTTCGATCTTTATGTAATGACCCGATCGGTAGTTTTGAGTTTTAGAGTTATGTTTAATAGTTCGAGGTCTTGAGTGGCTTCATATTATGTATTAGGATTTGCATGTATGGTCGGATTCGATTTTTGGATGTTTCGGGATTGAATTGGACGAGCAGTTCTCATTCTAGAAGCTTAAATTGGAAATATTGACCGAGGTTTGACTTTTATGAAAATGATCCTGGAACAGTATTTTGATGGCTCCGATCGTTTGTATTGTGATTTTGGACTTGGGTGTATGCCCGAAATTGAATTCGGAGGTTCCTATGTTGATTTGACTTGTTTTGCCGAAAGTTGGCAATTTGAAGGTTTAGATATTCCTTAGGTTTCACCATGGTTTGACTTTATGGCTATCGGGTTCAAAATTTTGTTTTGGGACTTGGAATAGGTCCATTTTGTTATTTGGAACTTGTCTGCAAAGTTTGGCGTTATTCCGAGTTGACTTGATAATAACCGAACGTGTGGTTGTGTTTTTAGAAGTTCTTGAATTTCAATATTAATTTCATGTGTTTTGATGTCTGATTTATGGTTTCGAATGTTATTTTGATGGTTTGATCACGCGAGCGAGTTCGTATTATTTTTTTTAGACTTATATTGATGTTTGATATAGAGCCCCAAGGGCTCGGGTGAGTTTCAGATGTGTTTCGTGGCCTCGGGTACCGCTCTGGTGTACTCAAAATACGCTTGCTGCATATTTATCTGCTGATCTAGGCACCCCCAGAGCGTGCTGGTCCTTAGTTAGCTAACTGTGAGTTTCTGCGGAGACTTCAAGGTATACCTTCCATCGCGTCTGCATGCCCCGGAGTCATCTCCTGTTGTCTTTTAGTACTACTGTTTATTTCTATTCTAGAACAGAGTTGTATTTAGAGATTCTAGTGAACTCAGTAGAGCTTATGACCTCGTACTACCAGTTTTGGAAATATTGTGATTGTTATTCAGTATTGATGTATTATGAGACTTATCAGCTTTACTTAATGCTCTTAGTTGTTATTTGTGGCAGTTTCTCTTGCTTGTTAGGATTACCTAATCTTAGAGACTATGTGCCATCATGAATACCTTCGGTGGGATTTTGGGATCGTGACAGTCTGTGACGACGTCGGGCGAATTGTGTTGTTATGCCTGTGGCCACGCTGGGTGGATTGTGATTAATTACACGTGAGTTGTCCGTGCGGCACTTGAGTTGTTCGTGCAGCACGTTAGTTGCCTGTACGAATCTAGATATTGATATTATGTCACATGAGTTATCCGTATAGTATGTTGGATTGGCTGTGCTTGGGTGGGGATACAGATCTATTCCCCTGGGGTCACCCTCTCATGTTTCTCTCTTGATGGTGTAAACACGAATTGGGAAAAACTGACGAGTGCCTTTTTTATGTGAGCACTGGGAGAGTTGTTTATTGGTTTGGTTCGGTAACTGATATTTTGATATGGGCCTGAGAGCCTTGATGTGATATCTATTTGGATCGGGTTGCGTGCCGCAACGGAGTAATAGTTGGTTATTGTATTTCATCTTTATTTGCAATTTCCTTGATTGTTTACCTTATTTACTTGCATATCTTCCTTACATGCTGGATTGTTGACTAAGCAAAACACTTTAAAAAGAATTATGAGCACTAAGGTGGTTTTATCGGTGTTTGTTTCCTGATTTGAATATATATCTATTCTACATTTGTTGGAAGTTTATTAACTTGTACAAGTGACTAGTGAGTATCATTTATAATTCTTGCTTCTATTATCTCGTCGAGGTTAGTTACGATACTTACTGAGAACATGGGTCCTTTTGTACGCATACTACACTTATGCACCTCGCGTGAAGATCTTGGAGATGATGAGGCTTTGCATGGCGTGAGCTGGCCACCAAGATGTACCTCTTTCGGACATAGGTACCACTTGTTTTTGGTAGTTCTAGAATCTGATTCTGTTTATGTATATTTCAATTAGATGTTGTATTATTTGTCTATCAATTTTGTAAATTTAGGTCTTAGTGGCTCATAACTTGTACTACCAATTCTTGGGAGATTGTATAAAAATTTAGTTGTTTTACTCATTTACTTGTATTATTCTCATTTGAGTTGTGTTGATTGTTACTTGGCTTACCTATCTAGTTGAATTAGGTACCATCACGACGAGATAGATTTTGGGGCTCGACAAGTTTGTATCAGAGCTCCATGTTTGTAGCTTCTACGAGTCATGAGCAAGTTTCTAGCACAATTTTGTGGATCGATATGGTGATGTCCATACCTTTCTTCGAGAGGCTATAGGGTATCTAGGATGAACCTCTCATCTTTCTTTTCTTATCGTGTGGCATTGATTCATCTTGAAGTGTATCTCCTTGAATTCCATCCACTCAATTGTTTGTTTTGTGAGCGCTCGTTAATCAACTATGCATCGACGGCTTCTGATTCTATGGATGGGGTGCAAGATGTGCTTTTTATGTTTTGGTGATAGGCCATTCTGGAGGACTTGAGGTCGAGTTTTGACCGTAGCTTGGGTTCGGTGGTTTCAGTTGTGTGAGCATGCATTTTTAGACTTATATATCCGGTATTGTCCCTAGGAGTGGTATTTATGACTCGGTGAGTGGTTGGATGGCTATATGACGAGTATGATGTGGTTGCGAGGTGTGTTCAGATGGTTTGGATGTGACAAGAAGAGTTTTCTTGGTATGTGACTATTGGATGTTTGATTTCTATCTTTATGTGTTGTACAGTTCTGAGTTACGAGTGTGTTGAGGGATCCTCCGGTTGTTCGTTTGTGGAGAATAGAGTGTATTCTTATGCATGTTGACGAGTTCAGACTCGAGAATATTTAGTGATTGTATAATGGTTGTGGCCACGAAAAGGCATAGAGAGATGCCAGTTTGAGGCTAAGCAAGTGAGTTATCTCTTGCGGTATGGTCTACAAATGTATGATCCTTGTGATGTTGGTGTGAAGAGTTTCTTTCTACCAGTGGGTTATATATATTGCAATTTGAGTTTGGATAGCTTGAGGAAGTTGGCTTGACTATCACAAGAATGAATGTGATCTTAGCAGATGATTTTAGGTATTTGATGATTTGTGTTACTTGCGTTTTCGGAGGATTTAGTTAAATTATAGTGCGAGACTATAGCAATTATGGAGTAAGGCAATTGTGGATTATCAGATGTTATGTTCTATGGCCTTAAGCCAAGTGGGGGATCTTATTATCGATGATCAGATTGCATGGTCGTGTGTTATGTTAGTTTTGGTGTGATCTGTTATGGCTTGGAGAGGTTGGCTTTGAGGGTGAATTGAGGAAGGAAATTTCTAGATGCATGATGTATTATACTTTTTGGGCATTTTGGAAAGCTTAAAATGAATTGGGTTTGTTAATTGTGATGGATGTAATGCGCTAAGAAAAGGGAGTCACTCGATTACGTTAAGGTGAGGATTACTTCTTTAGGTGTTATGATGTTGACGGAACATAGGTCATTAGACTCTTTTTGGCCGTGCATTAGAAACTAGAGCACAGTGAATGACTCCCAAAAAAAGTTTTATATGTGGTGGGTGAGAACTTTTCCCGGATTCTTGTAAATGGCTAAGATTTGAGATTTGTATTGGGATGGTGTTGACACTTGCGGTATTTCTTTGTCATTATGGATTCTAGTATTTAGTATCAAAGAGGTTAAAAGTGAGTAACTCCAAATTCATAGAAGGTTTCTTCATAGTGGGTATCTCGGTTGTGGTACTTTTGTGGTTCTTAAGAGGGAATGCAATGGCTTAGGTATTTAGAACGACGTGATTTTATGCTAGGATCTCTTGTGGTGAGCTTTGGTTAAGGGTCGTAGTGTACCGGCAATGAGAAGTGTTAACTTAAAGGCAATTCAAAAAGAACTTGAAGAGATAAGACAGCTTGGTGGTAGGTTGGATTAGTATGGTAATAGAGATGATCGGTTCTTTTGGTTGTTTTGATAGGGTGAGGCTTTACACGTGTTTTGTGACAATACTCTTGGGTTTGGTGACCTGCATGACTTGGTTGAGTTAAAGGGATTCAGTTATGATGGCTTGGTGTTGTGCTAATGGGTTTCGAATAGTCCTCGATGATTTCGACCACGACTTGGGGCATATTCTTTCTATATGTATGCAGGGTATATTGCGTATAGTGATTTTCTCGTAGACGAGGTCTACTGATAGGTTTCTTTAGACTTTATGTACATTGTGGTTGAGCCGTGGGCTCCTTATTGTAAAATTCTCTTATTGTTTGGTTTCTCTGGAAAGTTGTGATATTGGGCACTTGAGGTACGAATTGTAATACGTTGTGATATTGATACACATGCGGTGGTATAAGTTTTGGTTGTTGAAACTCATGTGGTGAGATAAGGTGGGGTTGATACGCGTGGCTAGTGAGGGAACTACTAGAAGCCATGCGGTGTGATAAGGTGGGCTAAAATGCGGAAAGCTATTTTGGGAAAAATAATTTTCAAAACTAAATGTAAAGGCTCCCGCGGTAATATAAGGAAATACGATGAGTTACTTTTGTGATTTGGGACTACGAGGCGGTACCTCGGTAGTGGCCCTTGTTGATCTTTCTCTATTTGCTATACTTGTCTTGGTTGTTTTTTTCCTTAACATGTCAATTCATTGTTTCCTTCTGTGTTGTATTATCTACCTCTATTCTTTATAGTTAAATTTTGGTAAATTCTTTATTTGTTTCATTTCCATTGTTATTACAATTGTATCAGTATATCTTTCGCCTTGTTTCTTTTTATTATTCCAATAGGACCTTGACTTGACCTCGTCACTACCCTACGGAGGTTAGACTAGGCATTTACTGTGTACCATTGTGGTGTACTCATACTACGCTTCTGCACATCTTTTTGTGCAGATCCAGGTACATCTTATCAGTCCCGACACTAGTGAGTTGAGTTTGCTTTTAGAGACTGCAAGGTACACTTGCCCACGTCTGCAGGGCTCGGAGTCCCCTTCTATCCCTTTTAATATGTTCCTTCTTTACTAGACACAGTTGTATATTAATGGTTTTGCTATTATCATAGAGCTTTTGACTTGTATTACGCCGAGTTTTGGGCTATTGTATATGCTTTGAGCTATAGAGATTTACCTTTTTATATATGTGGTTTAGGTTTTCAGATTTTATATTATTGATTTCATTCACTTCCGCATGTTTGTTAGGCTTTCCTATTCTTAGAGACTAGCTTCCGTCACGACATTCTACTAAGGGAAATTGGGGTTGTGACAAGTTGGTATCAAAGCTCTAGGTTCATAGGTGTAATGTGTCACACGCAGTTGTAGTTACCGGTATAGGTTAGGGAAACGGGTATGTTTGTACTTATCTTCGGGAGACTATGGAACTGTTAGGAAAAGCTTCACGTCTTAGATTATTTATCGTGCGAAATTGTTGACATCGGGATTCTAAATTTATGTCTTTCCATTCTCTCACAGATGGTGAGGACACATACAGCTGGATCGGATGACCAGTCACCCATACTCCCTGCTAGAGCCGGGAGAGTCCGGCGCCAGGGTAGAGGCCGAGGACGTCCACGTGGTGCATCTAGAGCACATGTACGGGCTACTATAGAGGAAATACCGGTAGCTCCAGTTGGAGAGCAGGGACCTGAGACGCCTGTTACTGCCCCAGCACTTCAAGAGACCCACTCCCTGTTTCTTAGCTTGTTTGGCACTATGGATCTGGAAGGGTTGATCCCACTTTCTCTTTCCACATCTCAGGCTGGGGAGGAGCACATAATAACGCCTACTGTACCTCAAAGCAGCGTGTCCAGGTTGACCAGGTCCCAGAGGTCATACCAGTACAGCCGGTCGCCCTAATGTAGCCCGAGATTAGGTCAGCAGCTTCTAAGGGAAAGCAGCTTAGGATCGAGGGGTATAAGAAGTACCACCCTCCTACTTTTAGTGGTATGGCATCAGAGGATGCCCAGGGCTTTCTTGAGGAGTGCCACTGTATCCTTCGTACTATGGGTATTGTGGAGTCTAGTGCGGTTGCTTCCACTATATTTCAGCTTAAGGGAGAGGCTTATCAGTGGTGGCGAGCGTATGAGTTGGGTAGTATGGCCGAGGTGGTTGCACTCACCTGGGATCAGTTCTCAGATATGTTCTTGAGGGAATTTATACCCCAAAGTCTCAGGATGCATGGCGCACAAAGTTTGAGAAGTTGCGCCAGTGTTCTATGACCATATCGGAGCATGCAGTGTGGTTCAGTGATTTGTCCAGGCATGCACTAGCCTTGGTTTCTACTATTGGAGAGGGAGTTTGTCTATTTATCGAGGGGTTCAACCCCTGTCTCAGATTCAGCATGGCCCGAGAGCTGGAGATAGACATCGCATACGAGCAGGTAGTGGAGATCGCTAGGAGATTTGAGGGTATATGGGCCCGCGAGATAGAGGAGGGGGAGGCCAAGAGGCCTCGAGAATTTGGCACATACAGTGGTGTCAGTGCCCTAGTTGCAGCCCGTCATGGTAGGGGCTATGTGAGCCGCCCTGTTTATTCAGCACTTCTAGCTTCCAGCGGTATTCTGGCCACTCCTAGTCCCCAGGTTCCCCATTATACACTGCCATTATCTAGTGCACCTCCGACATAGGGGTGCTTTCAGCAGTCAGTCTAGCCGATCAGGCCCGAGTCAGTCACAACAACCACGTCCTTCGAAAACTTATTTTGAGTATGGTGACACTCATCACATAGTGAGGGATTTCCCTAGACTGAAGAGGGGTGCACCTCCACCGACTACTCAGGCTCCGCGTATTCCACCGGATTCTCAGTCCATGGTTACCACACCAGTTGCCACTCCACCTGCATAGCCATCTAGAGGTGGAGGTCGGGATGGTAGAGGTTGCCCTAGAGGAGTAGGCCAGGCCAGAGGCAGTTGCATCTGACTCAGTTATCACAAGTATTGTTCCGGTTTTTCATAGAGATACGTCGGTTTTATTTGACCCGGGATCCACTTATTTCTATGTATCATCTTACTTTGCTCCATATTTGGGTGTATCCCGTGATTCTTTGAGTTCTCCTGTATATGTGTCCACACCTGTAGGAGATTCCCTTGTTGTTGACCATGTGTATCGGTCGTTTTTAGTTGTTCTAAGTGGTTTTGTGACCGAGATCTATTGTTCCTCAGTATTGTCGATTTTGATGTTATTTTAGGCATGGACTGGTTGTCACAGTATCATGCTATTCTTGACTGTCACGCCAAGACTATGACGCTGGCTTTGCTAGTTTTATCACGATTAGAGTGGAGAGTTACTTTAGATTATGTTCCTAGTGGGTTATCTAATTTATAAAGGCTCAGTGAATGGTTGAGAAGGGATGTGATGCGTATCTAGCATATGTGAGAGATGTCAGTGTTGATACTCGTACCGTTGAGTCAATTTCGGTAGTGAGAAATTATCCGGATGTATTCCTGGAAGATCTTCTGGGCATGGCGCCCAACAGGGATATCGATTTTTATATTGATTTTCTACCGGGCACTCAACCCATTTCTATTCCACCTTATCGTATGGCCCCGCCAGAGTTGAAGAAGTTAAAGGAGAAATTGTAGGAGTTGCTTGATAAGGGTTTCATTTGGCCCAGTGTATCACCTTGAGAAGCTCCGGTCTTTTTTGTAATGAAGAAGAATGGTTCTATGCGCATGTGTAATGATTATCGCCAGTTGAACATGGTTATAGTGAAGAACAGGTATCCATTGCCACGTATTGATGACCTATTTGATCAGCTACAGGGTGTCATAGTGTTCTCAAAGATTGACTTGCATTCAGGCTATCATCAGTTGATGATTTGGGAGCTAGATATCCCGAAGACTGCCTTCAGGACTTGGTATGGCCATTACGAGTTCCTTGTGATGTCTTTTGGGCTGACCAATGCCCCAGCAGCATTCATGCACTTGATGAATAGTGTATTTTGCCCCTATCTTGACTCATTCCTCATTGTGTTTACACGACATTCTGGTGTACTCCCAAAGCCGGGACGATCATGAGCATCACGTAAGGACCGTGCTTCAGACTTTGAGAGAAAGGAAGTTGTATGCAAAATTTTCAAAGAGTGAATTCTGACTTGATTCTGTGGCATTTTTGGGTCATGTAGTGTCGAGTGAGGGGATCAAGGTAGATCCGAAGAAGACTAAAGTAGTGCAAAGTTGGCCTAGACCGTCTTCAGCTACTGAGATCCGGCGTTTTCATGGTTTGGCAGGTTATTACCGTCGATTCGTAGAGGGTTTCTCATCTATTGCTGCACCTATGACTAGATTGACCCAAAAGGGTGCTCCGTTCACTTGGACCGAGGAGTGTGAGGAGAGCTTTCAAGAGCTCAAGACAGCTTTGACTACAACCACTGTGTTGGTGTTGCCTTTGGGTTCGGGGTCTTATACTGTGTACTGTGATGCGTCGCGTATTGGTCTTGGCACAGTGTTGATAAAGGTCGGTAGGGTGATTACCTACGCATCTAGACAGCGGAAGGTGCATGAGAAGAACTTTTATGTCAACGACCATGAGTTAGCAGCTATTGTTCATGCCCTGAAGATTTGGCAGTACTATTTGTACAGTGGATTTGAGTACGGAATTTCACCCTCAGACGGACAGACAGTCCGAGCGCACTATTCAGATATTGGAGGATATGCTTCGTGTGTATGTGATAGAGTTTGGGGGTTCTTGGGATCAATTCTTGCCGCTTGCAGAGTTTGACTAAAACAACAGCTACCAGTCAAGCATTCAGATGGCTCCGTATGAGGCCTTGTATGGTAGATTATGTCGGTCTCTGGTAGGTTGGTTTGAGTCGGGTGAGGCTAGGCTATTGGGTACAGACTTGGTTCAGGATGCTTTGGAGTAGGTTAAATTTATTCGAGATTGGCTTTGTAGATCCCAATCCAGGAAGAAGAGTTATGCAGATTGGAAAGTTCATGACGTTACATTCATGGTTGGTGAGTGGGTCTTGCTCTGGGTTGTGCACATGAATGGGTGTTATGAGGTTCGGGAAGAAGGGAAAGCTGAACCCTAGTTATATTGTACCTTTTGAGATTCTTTAGAGTATTGGAGTCGTGGCTTACAGACTTGCACTATCACCCAGTCTAGATGCAGTTCGTCCAGTATTTCATGTTTCTATGCTCCGGAAGTATCATGATGATCCAATTCATGTGTTGGATTTCACCTCAGTCCAGTTGGACAAGGATTTGTCTTATGTTGAGGAGCCTGTGGCCATTTTGGACAGGCAGGTTCGAAAGTTGAGGTCAAAGAACATTGATTCGGTGAAGGTTCACTGGAGAGGTCAACCGATCGAGGAGGCAACTTGGAAGACCGAGCATGATATACATAGCCGTTATTCTCATCTTTTCACCACTTCAGGTATGTCTCTATACTCGTTCAAGGACGAACATTTATTTTAAGAGGGGGAGGATGTAACGACCTAGTCTGATGTTTTGAGTATTTTAGCCTCGATCCCCTAATTTATGCTTCTTCTAAGTTATATTGTGATTTTGTGACTTGCCAAGGTATTTGGTTTTGGTTTCGGGTGAGTTGTAGAGTGAAATGGGATACATAGTCCCTAAGTTGGAGGTTTAGGTTGTAAAGGTTGACCATAGTTTGACTTGTGTGAAGATGACTCCGGTATGGAGTTTTGATGGTTTCAATAGCTCTGTATGGTGATTTTGGTCTTAGGAGCATGTCCGGATGTTGATTTGGAAGTATGTTGGTCGTTTCGGTGCGAATTGGTGAAAGTTAGAAAATGGAAGGTTTTGGAAAGTATGACCTGGAGTTGACTTTATTGATTTCGGGGTTGGATCTCGATTCTAGATGTTGGAATAGGTCCATAACGTTATTTATGACTTGTGTGTAAAATTTGGATTCAATCGGAGTCGTTTTGGTATGAATCGGCATTGGTTTTGGAATTTGGAAGTTCAAAGTTCATAAGCTTGAATTTGGGTTGCGATTCATAGAATTTGTGTCGTTTGATGTGATTTGACGCTTCGAGCGTGTTTGTATGATGTCTCCCGACGTTTTTGTATGCTTGATTGAGGTCCTGGAGGCCTCGGGTGTAATTCGTACCATGTTCGGCGCATTTCGGATCATTGAGGAATTGGTGAAGTTCCGGTTCTTCTCAGTTCTGGTTTCCTCTTATGCGATTGCAGAAGAGGGGCCTGAGGAGGTAGATGCGTTGCTCTATGCGGTCGCGAATGTGTGCACGTGATCGCGGAGCATCCGAAAATATCTTACCGCATTCGCGACCAGTCCTCTACGTTTGCGTATAAGGTTTTGGGCTGGTGAAGTTTTTGTTCTTCTCGATCGTGATGAGTAAATCACTGGGCAGCACACTCAAGTTTCAAAATCGAGGGTTTATTTCATATTTCACATTTTGGACTTAGAGAGCTCGGTTTGACGCGAAATTTTGGGGGATTTTCAGCGAGAACGTTGGGGTAAGAATTCCTAACTCAATTTTGGTTAATTTATATGAATCCATTGATAATTTCATCATCTAATTGGGGATTTGAGTTGGAAAACTTGGAAAAAAAATGGTAGAACTTCTTAGACTACGTTTTTGAGTTTTAAAAGGCAAATTGAGGTCGGATTTGAGTAATTATTGTATGGTTGGACTCGATATCGACTGGGTGTTCGAATTTTATAAATGTGATCGGGTTCCGAGATGCGAGCTCGGGTTTGGCTTTTGGGTTGACTTTTTAATTCTTCGCAAGGATCATAATTTTCATTGTTTGAATTAGTTTCATAAAGTTATATTTATAGAATGAAATTATTTTGGCTAGATTCGAGCCGTTCGGAGTTGGATAATCGAGGGAATTATCTAACCTTGTGTGGGAGAATTATCCCTTAAGAATGATTTGAGGCCTTCTAGTTGATTGATTCATTTAGCGTGGTTTAAGGTAAGTGACTTGCCTAACCTTGTGTGGGGAATTACCTCTTAGGATTTTGTATTATTTGCAATAATTGTGATATATGAAAGCCATGTACGCAAGGTGACGAATGTATACATGGGCTAATGTGAAATTTTCCTGTTTTAGTTATGTTCCCTTCCATGCCTTAATTGAGTTGCCTTAACATGTTATAGTCATTATGTCAGTCTAATTTTACATGTCTACTTGTCTTATCTCATATTTGGTAATTGGTTACATGCTTAGATGAAACTCTTATTTTTTTTATTCCGTATTTATTATTTAACTGTTGAATTCTTTACGTGAAATTGTTATACTTGGAATATCTTGTTGTTGAAATTAGTATTGAGTTGCAAAGGTCGTGATTCCTATTGAGGCAAGTGTTAAGTTGTGAAATATCATTCAATTGAGTTATTCTTTCGATTGATATTGTTGAGACTTTGTGTACATTGTGGTTGAGTCATTGGCTCCTTATTGTGAAATTCATTTATTGTTTGGTTTCTCTAGCAAGATGTGATATTGGGCACTTGAGGTTTGAATTATGATACGTTGTGATATTGATACACATATGGTGGTATAAGGTCTGGGTGTTGAAACGCATGTGGTGAGATAAGGTAGGCTTGATACACGTAGCTAGTAGAGGAACTACTAGAAGCCATGCACTGTAATAAGGTGGGTTAAGACGCAGGATATAATTTCGGAAAAAATAATTTTTAAAACTAAATGTAAAGGCTCCCGCGGTGATATAAGAAAAGACTGTGAGTTACATTTGTGATTTGGGACTACGAGACGGTACCTCTTTAGTGGCCCTTGTTGATCTTTCTTTATTTGCTGTATTTGTCTTAGTTGTTTGTTTCCTTAACATGTCAAATCTTTGTTTCCTTCCGTGTTGTATTATCTGCCTTGATTCTGTGTAGTTGATTTTTGGTAATTTCCTTATTTGTTTCATTTCCATTGTTATTACCATTGTCTCTTTATATCTTTCGCCCTATTGCTTATTATTATTCCAGTAGGGCCTTGACCAGACCTCGTCACTATCCTACTGAGGTTAGACTTGACACTTAGTGGATATCGTTATGATGTACTCATACTACGCTTCTACATATCTTTTTTGTGCAGATCCAGGTACATCTTATCAGTCCCGGCACTAGTGAGCTGAGTTTGCATTTGAATACTTCAAAGTACACATGCCCGTGTCCGCAGGCCTCGGAGTCCCCTTCTATCCCTTTTTATATTTTCCTTCTTTACTAGACACAATTGTATAGGAATGATTTTGGTATTGTCATAGGTACTGTGACTTGTATTACGCAGATTTTTGGCTATTGTATATGCTTTGAGCTGTAGAGATTTCTCTTTTTATATATGTTGTTGAGTTTTTGAGATTTTAGATTATTGTTTTCATTCACTTCCGCATGTTTGTTAGGCTTACTTAGACTTAGAGATTAGGTGCCGTCATGACATCCTACTCACAAAAATTTGGATCGTGACAGTTACATCTTTTGAACTTATTTTAAGATCTACCTCTATTTCAAATTATTTTTTATATTACGAGCATTAAATATTTCTTGGGTTACAACAAAAAAGTACGCCTGAAATGATCATTCGTTTTGCCTCCCTTTTCAATATGGGATGGTTCATTCCTTATGATCAGTGTTTAATCCGGTCGATCAGCTTGCACTCCGTTATGATTGTCACAAAAGTATTATATTTGCTCATAACGTAATTTAATGTTTAAGTAATAATTTTATGTTATGACGGGGCCCGATTTATAGCATTTTCGCTACTACTCGTGTTAATTGCTACTCTAGGTGTTTTTCGTTAAAATAAAATAATAACTAGAAAAGGCAACTCGGATATTCTGCAATCTGATTTTCTACCTTGATAAAGTTTCTGTAATATTACCGGGTACGTAGAATTGTTTACAAACTTTTGTAATTATACCAAGTATGTAGAATTGTTTATACAGAAAATCTTTAGGTGATCAAGGTCAATAACTCAATATTATGCCTCGGTTAACAATCAAACATCAATATTCATGGCTAACCACAACTACATAACTAAGCAAACTTAGCTACACATAATCATTGTAATAAATTCACAAGTATTTTAAATGATTAAAGTACTAAGCAAAGATGTACGGCAGAAAAAGTCTCTAATCCTTAATCCAATACGCTCCCAACGTGTAATCGTCCTTCAAAGTGGCGTGAGCTCCCTAAGATTAGGTTTATAACCCCTTTTATACGAGTTAGGGACAACTCAGATAAAATTCGATTTTCATAGAGAAGTTTCACATCGGAGTAGGACGCTCCCTAACAAAGGCGATCTATACCAACGTTCGAACACTTTTGATAAAAAATAAAAATCAAAAATAAAGTACTTATCACTTCAGCAACAACAACCCTTATTGGAAAATGAAAATATTTTGAGTATTGAAGTGAATGAACTTCAAATTAATGATTTCTTTTTTTAATATGGGATAAGAACATCAAATGTCAAAGTTACCAAAGATTAAAAATGTTTCATAGTCAAATCATCGAAATTCCTTGCTTTAATTTAGAGGATTAAGAAACATAGTCGTCTTTGAATTTGAGGGAATTAGCATGTTAATATAATCAAGAAGATACTGGAAAACCAGATAGTCCCAATGAATAGAATGACTTGCTTAAGGTACAAGTACAACAGACAACAAAATCAAACAAATGCAGAAATCTTTCTTAAAAAGGGAAAAGAATTAATTTTCTAAAAATGAACATGATCAATGCAATTTTATATGTTACATTTTGCAGTAATACCATGTCAGATTATGTCCGCAGATTCTGGATCTTGATATTTCTTTTAGTTTTCTTTTTCTCTTTGAAAAAGTGCATTTAAATTCTATATTAAAAAATGAATATTTTCAAGTAACTTCCTTCAAATTTGGTTTCGTATCATTAACTTCTCTTGTATTTTTTCATATTACGTTTATTTTCTTTATTTTGGTTTCTTATAACAATTATTTTAATAATTTTATTATTAGTGCAAAATAATTACAAGGGCCCATTAACCATTTCTGATATTAAAATTATTAATTAATTAGATAAGTATCTTTTTTGAGAATTCGTTAAGAATAAAATCAGGGAGTCCAATACGGTGGCAGGCTATCTTACAAACTATGAAAAAAACTTGTATTTTACATAATGTATCTGGGAAATATTGTGTTTGGGTATTACTCTCCCGATTATGCGATTTTCCAACAAAAAAATAAATTTTCTGCATTTATATTTTCCGTGATGATTAAAGAGTCCTTTATGAACAATTTTGTGGCTTCTCTCGTCCTTCTTCACATAACATCTTTTTTATTTGAATATAGTTATAAAATAATAAAAGAAGAACAGTATTGCAGAAAACGGTAGAGAGAGAATTTTTATAAATTTATGGATGAATTACAATCGAATGGAACCCCTCTATTTATAGGGAAAAAGTGACTTAACCACAAAGTAACAAACTCTAAAATCTCTCTAAAAGATAGGCATTCGCCATAAATTAAATATTATTTATAACACCCCCCCCCTCCCTCCTTCAATGTCTCTTCAACAGATAATGTGCCTCATTAAAACCTTAACTAAAAAAAATCCAGTGGAAAAAAAATTCTGGTAAAGGAAAAAGAGTACATATATCTAACAATACGCCTTTTGACTTCCACATTAAAAACCTTGCAAGAAAACCCCAATGGGACAAAAACTTGTAAGAGAAAAAGAGTACAACACGCGTATTAACTCTCCCTTATGAGACAATCAATTCAGATCTCTGAGCCTTCGTATTCTGATCTTGTGCACCATCTTCAAAAGATTATTGGTAGAGATTTGATAAACAAATCAGCCATAGTAACTTGAACGAATTTGTTTCACCTTTAAATCATCATTCAGAGATGTATTGTTTTCATATGATCTTATTGGAATCGTCATTTCAATATCTTCACATAGGGGTAAAAGCTCTTGCTATCATATTATCATGCTTATAGTTATAGCAAGATACATATGTGCACAAATTGCACTTAGGATGTGGTACTTCAGGACCAAGAATTGTATATGCTTTAAGCGATTTAAATTCTTTAGGGATTGTCATATAAGTTAAGTTATATAAGCCATACAAATAGACGTTAGATACATATCAAGTTTTCATGTCATGCTAGACATATAAGATAGATAAAAGTGATTGCATACACCATTGACTTTATACTTGTCACGACCTAAATCCACTAGTCGTGTCGGCACCTAACTCCAGCTCGCTAGGTAAGCCAACAGTCACATAATAACAATGAGATCGAATAAACCTGGTCAATAAATTAATAGCGAAAACATATCATGAAATATCTTAGAATATAACCATAAAACTGCTACAACCATCCTCAGATCCGATGCCAACGAGTACACGAGCACTACTAAGTGATAAGATACAAGAAAAATCCTCTATAACATATGTCTGAACAATAAAACAGTAAAGATAGAAATAACATAAAGAGAACTTCAAGGACTGCGGACGACATAACAACTACCTCGTAGTCTCCTAACAGCTAGTAGCAGCTCAACACTGGAAATTGCCTCGACCAGATGTACCTGGATCTGCACACGAAGTGCAGAGTGTAGTATAAGTATAGCCGACCCCATGTACTCAGTAAGTATTAACACTAATGATGGATTAAAAGTAGTGACGAGCTCAGAAACAATAGTCAGATGCCAATATTAATTACCAGTAACAGTTTAGAATATAAAGGGAAAACAGTAGAAACATGTAGCTCAATGATTTTGTGTTCAACTTGTTCACATTTCACGAAATTAAGGCATACTTTAAAGTATAACAATTAAAGCAGCATTTTAATTATCAGTTAGCATGAGGAAAGTACATCTCTATCTACATGTCAAGTATACATGTCAATTAACAATATAATAGTGGATCCATCAATATCCACACTTAGCATTGCACGAGTGCCTGTCATAAATGCCCATCATCAAAGCATGTATATAAAACATTGTGCTTGCCCACTGCTGGCATGTCAGACTCCAGATGGGCGGATCCTGCCCAAGTGCTAATTATAATCATTTAGTCCAATAGTGAGGCCTGTGCAAGCGTCACCCCTAAACAATAACACTTAGGGAATCAAATAAGAATTACTGAGATAGATATATCATATACGGATGTAGAATCATGACTGGGAACGTGTGTAGAAATAAAGCATATAGCTCTGAGACAACAAGTAGCCCTATCAAGTCTCGGATAAATAGCACATAGCCTAGACATGATGTCTAACATGAATCATAGTTCAAATGATTAAACAAGTAGGGAAAAAGTGGGGATTACAAGATATGATAGCAAAACAAGCCTTGTAATAGCCTAGAGGCCTCCCCAGCCATGAAATTACCGGTGCACGTATACTCTCTCGTCACCTAGCGCGTACATTACCCCAATATCTTTCATATAACGTAGTTCTCAGGGTTAAATACCCTAATATCCAAGTTTAGATGTGTTACTTACCTCAAAATGCATAAATCAATACGACGATGAGTCTTTCCCGCACGTATCGGCCTTCAAACGACTTGAATCTAGTCACAAACAATGCAATATCAACAAATAATGTCATAAACAACTTCAAACAATAATGTTTTGATCTTTATTTAATGACTCGATCAATAGTTTTGAGTTTTAGAGTTCCGTTTAGTAGTTCGAGGTCTTGAGTGGCTTCATATTATCTATTATTACTTGCGTGTATGGTCAGATTCGATTTTGGGATGTTTTGGGATTGAATTGGATGAGTAGTTCTCATTATAGAAGCTTAAATTGGAAATATTGGCAAGCCAACATTAGAGAATCATTAACCAATTCCTTATTTACATTCAGTAATTAAAAATATTTAACTAAGATGAAATATAATAAGTGTGAAATATCATAAAATTTTATTAACTACTACCACCCGGATCTGGAGTCACAAAAAGTCTGTGAACTCCGACAGATCTACCTTGAGTCTCCGGACAGCGGACCAGTAGCAAATCTCGATCAACCTGAGCCGGTATCAAAATATGCACAGAAAGAGCAGAGTGTATCATCAGTATAACCAACCCCATGTATTGGTAAGTGTCGAGCCTAACCTCGGTGAAGTAGTGACGAGCCTAGGACAAGACACCCACATATAACCTGAACATTATAATCATGCTAGTGGCAACGACAGTAAATAAAGCAATAAAACATAAATAATGGGAAGGGAACATACTGTGGGAGAGTACAACATAAAGAGTGAGAATATTGAAAAGAAAGAATTAAACAGAAAATCCTTAAATCAATTGAGAAAATTAAACAACAAGGAAAACTGCACGGCATCACCCTTCGTGCTTTACACTCTTCCTCACAATATAGTTAAATTATGCACGGCATCACCTTTCATTCTTTACACTCTTCCTCATAATATAATTAAATTATTCATGGCATCACCCTTCATGCTTTACACTCTTCCTCACAATATAATTAAATTATGCAAAGAATCACCCTTCGTGATTTACACTCTTCCTCACAATACACAGAATCAATAACAACGGATAAAGAGAAGTTTCACAAGAAATCAATATTTTATCAATGATTACTTTCACAATTTAACATCTCGACCTCGAATCAATATTCACAATTTTATCGACCTTGGTGGAACCGGATACAAGTCTCCCAACATTTCAACAACAACAATAAACATGGATAACAAGATTTAAGACTACAAATTTGCAAGAAATGAAATTTCACTCGCATGCTATGACTCGACGACAACGTATAGATGCTCGTCACCTCAACTATACGTCGTATTCAATAACAAAACACGTAGCAAATACTCACCCAATACCTATTCCCTCAAGCCCAAGTTAGACACAACACTTACCTTGCTCCGAAGGCCACCTAATTCTCAGTCACATCTTTTTCTTTGGAATTCACCTCCAAACCAAACGTATCTATTCAGCAATGACTCAATAATATCAAATATTGCTAAAGGAATCAATTATATTTCATAAATTAAATTTTCCAAACTTTTCTCTAAAAAGTCAAAGTCAAAACCCGAGGTTTGGACCAAAATCCTTTTACCCATTCACCCCCGAGCCCGAATATATAATTGGTTTTGGAATCCGATCCCAAATTGAGGTCTAAAACCCCAAATTCCCGAAATCCCTAGTTTCTACCCTAACCCCTAATTCTACCATAAAAACTCTAGATTTTTGGTTGAACATTCAAGAAATGTAATGGGAAATTGAAAGAAAATGGTTTAGAATCACTTACCAATAATTTGGAGAAGAAATGACTCTTGAAAAATCGCCTCTCACCGTTTTTTGGGTAAAATCCCGTTTTTTGGATTTTGTTAAGTACTGGGCGACAACGTTCATCGCGTTCGCGAGACCCTGCTCGCGTTCGCGATGATTACTCCCCCCTGGCCTTCCCGTTCGCGAGACATGGCTCGCGTTCGTGATGAAGCAATAACCAGCCCCCCCAGGTCCGCACATGCTTCGCGTTCACGTTGAGCCAGTCGCGTTCGCGAATGGTAAGTCCCCCATCACTTCGTGTTCGCGACCAGGCCTTCGCGTTCGCGAAGAAGAAAACTTCAGCTGCCCAGTTTACTCTTCGCGTTCGCGAGAGTACCTTCGCGAACGCGAAGAAGGACACGCCAGAACACAAACTCTGCAGAAAAAAACCAAATTTCCAAAGTCCAAAATATCATGTGGCCTATCCGAAACTCGTCCGAGCCCTCGGGGCTCCAAACCAAACATGCACACAAGTCTAAAAACATCATACGAACTTGCTCGCGTGATCAAATCACAAAAATAACACTTAAAACTACGAATTTAGCACCAAATCAAATGAAATTATCATGAACGGTTTAAAATTTCTATTTTCTCAACTGGACGTCCGAATCACGTTAAATCAACTCTGTTTCTCACCAAACTTCACAGACATGTCTTAAATATCATAATGAACCTGTACCGAGCTCCGGAACAAGAATACGGACCCGATACTAACAATGCCAAACATCAATCAATTCTTAAAAATAATTAATTTTTAGACTTTTAATTTTCATCAAAAATTCATAACTTGAGCTAGGGACCTCCGAATTCGATTCCGGGCATACGCCCAGGCCCCATATTTCGATACGGACCCACCGAGACCGTCAGAACATGGATCCAGGCCCGTTTACCAAAATATTGACCGAAGTCAACTAAAATCAACTTTTAAGGTAAAAATTCTTATTTTCATTAGTTTTAAACATAAAAGCTTTCCGGAAACCTGCCCGGACTGTGCACGCAAATCGAAGAGGGTAAAAATGAGGTTTTAAGGCTTAAGAGCGCAGATTCGAGTTCTAAAGAATAAGATGACCTTTTGGGTCTTCACATTTTCCACCTCTAAAACAACCGTTCGTCCTCGAACAAACATAGAAAAGTATCTGGGCTGGTGAAAAGGTCGGGATATCTACTCTGCATATCGGATTTGGACTCCAAGTAGCTGCCTTAATAGGCTGGCCTCTCCACTGCACTCGATTTGAAGGGTAACTCTTTGATCTCAACTAGCGAACTTGCAGGGCTAGAATTGCCACCGGCTCCTCCTCGTAAATCAAATCCTTGTCCAACTAGACATAGCTAAAATCTAACACATGGGACAGATCGCCGTGATACTTTCGAAGCATGAACACATGGAATACCGGATGAACAACTGCTAAGCTAGGTGGCAACGCAAGCCTGTAAGCCACCTCTCCCACTCTCTCCAGAACATCAAAAGGTTTGATATACCTAGGGCTTAACTTGCCCTTCTTTCCGAACCTCATTACACCCTTCATGGGTGATACCCAAAGTAACACTCTCTCTCCAACCATGAATGCAACATCACGAACTCTACGGTCGGCATAACTCTTCTGCTTGGACTGAGCTATGCGAAGTTGATCCTGAATAATCTTGACCTTATCCAAGGCATCATGTACTAAGTCTGTGCCTAACAACCGAGCCTCTCCCGGCTCGAACCACCCAACTGGTGACCAACACCGCCTACCATATAATGCCTCATAGGGAGACATCTGAATGCTCGAATGGTAGCTGTTGTTGTAGGCGAACTCTGCAAGGGGAAAAAATTGATCCCACGATCCTCCGAAGTCTATAACACAAGCGCGGAGCATATCATCCAAGATCTGAATAGTACGGTCGGACTACCTGTCCATCTGAGGATGAAATTTTGTGCTCAACGCAACCCGCATACCCAACTCACACTGAACTTCCCTCCAAAAGTGCGAGGTAAACTGCGTACCTCGATCGGAAATGATAGACACGGGCACACCGTGAAGATGGACGATCTCCCAAATATAAATCTCTGCTAACCGCTCTGAGGAATAGGTAACTGCCACAGGAATGAAATGCGCTGACTTAGTCAGCCTGTCCACAATAACCCAAACTGCATCGAACTTCCTCTGAGCCCGTGGGAGTCCAACAACAAAATCTATAGTGATACGCTCCCACTTCCACTCAGGAATATCTAATCTTTGAAGTAAACTACCAGCTTTCTGATGCTCACACTTTACCTACTGGCAATTTAGGCATCGAGCTACATAGGCAACTATGTCCTTCTTCATTCGCCTCTACCAATAATGCTACCTCAAGTCCTGATACATCTTGGCAACGCCCGGATGAATAGAATACCGGGAACTGTGGGACTCCTCAAGGATCAACTCACGAAGTCCAACCACATTAGGCACACAGATACAACCCTGCATCCTCAAAACTCTGTCATCTCCAACAGTAACCTTCTTGGCACCACCGTGCCGCACTGTGTCTCTAAGGACAAGTAAATGAGGATCGTCATCCTGTCGATCTCTGATGTGCTTAAACAAAGAAGACCGAGCAACTGTACAAGCTAGAACACGGCTGGGCTCAGTAACATCCAACCTAACGAACTGGTTGGCCAAGGCCTGAACATCAAATGCAAGCGGTCTCTCACCTACTGAAATATATGCAAGGCTAGCCATACTAGCTGATTTTGGCCACCACATTAGCCTTCCCGGGATGATATAATATGGTGCTATCATAGTCTTTCATTAGCTCCAACCACCTTCTCTGCCTCAAATTGAGTTCCTTCTGCTTGAACAAATACTGCAAGCTTTGATGATCAGTGAATACCTCATATGGCACACCGTAAAGGTAGTTCCTCCAAATCTTCAGTGCGTGAATAATGGTTGCCAGTTCTAGAACATGAACAGGGTAATTCTTCTCATGAACCTTCAGCTTCCATGAAGCGTATGCAATAACCTTTCCACCCTACATCAATATCGCACCTAGACCAATATGAGATGCGTCACAATATACTGTATAAGATGCTGAACCTATGGGTAACACCAATACCAGTGTCGTGGTCAAAGCAGTCTTGAGCTTCTGAAACAAAGGAATCTAAGTAGGGTTTGAACACCCGGTTTATCAAATCCATGAATGTTGCTGGGGCATTTGTCAGCCCAAATGACATCAGTAGAAACTCATAATGCCCATACCGAGTCCGAAAAGCTGTCTTAGGAACATTAGATGCCCTAATCCTCAACTGATGGTAGCCAGATCTCAAATCAATCTTTGAAAACACCTTGGCACCCTGAAGCTGATCAAATAAATCATCAATCCTCGGAAATGGATATTTGTTCTTGATGGTGACTTTGTTCAACTGCTGATAATCTATACACATCCTCATAGATCTATCTTTCTTCTTCACAAACAACACAGGTGCACCCAGGGCGAGACACTAGGTCTAATGAAGCCCTTATCAAGCAAATCTTGCAACTGCTCCTTCAATTCTTTCAACTCTGGCGGGGCCATGCGATATGGCGGAATGGAAATAGGCTGAGTGCCCGGAGCCAAATCAATGCAGAAATCAATATCCCTGTCGGGTGGCATCCCCGGTAGGTCTGCAGGAAACACCTCTGGAAACTCACGAACAACCGGCACCGAATCTATGGAAGGAACCTCCGCAATAGAATCGCGGACATAAGCCAAATAAGCTAGACACCCCTTCTCGACCATATGCCGAGCCTTCACATAAGAGATAACCTTGCTAGCAGAATGGCCAAGATTCCCACTCCACTCTAACCGAGGCAAGCCCCGCAAGGCTAAGGTCATCATTTTGGCGTGACAATCTAATATAGCATGATAAGGTGACAGCCAATCCATACCCAGTATGATATCAAAACCAACCATGTCGAGAAGTAAAAGATCTACACGAGTCTCAAGACTCTCAATGGTGACCACACACGAACGATAAACACGATCTACAATAATAGGATCTCCTACTAGTGTGAACACATACACAGGAGCACTCAAAGAATCACGGGGCACAACCAAATAGGAAGCAAAATAAGATGACACATAAGATTAAGTAGATCCCGGATCAAATAGAACTGAAGCATCTCTACTGCAAACTGAAATAGTACATGTGATAACAGTGTCAGATGACTCAGCCTCAGGCCTGGCTAGGAAAGCATAACACCGGGGCTGGGCCCCACCACCCTGAACTACGTCCCTGGGATGACCTCTAGCTGCCTGGTGTCCACCTCTAACGGCCTAACCTCCACCTCTAACAGTCTGGCCTCTACCTCTGGCTGCCTGACCCCTGCCTCTGGCTGGCTGAGTAGGTGGTGCAGCAACTAGTGCCGGAACTATGGCACAAGAACTCTGATGCTGTTAGCTGCCCGTTGCTAGAGGGCAAAATCTAGCAATGTTCCTCGGATCACCACAAGTATAACATAACTTCGGCTGTTGTGACTGTTGACCCTAAAACTGACCCTGTCAATCTGAATAACCACCCTGATGACTCTGGAGTGGAGGTGCACTAATAGGAGCTGGTGGTGCACCGTAGGCTAGCTAGTCGGAATAATGCATCTGAGGGCCACGACCACCTGAGGCACAGTAGGATGCCTGTAGCGCTGAATGAAACGGACTGGGAGGATGGCCTCTACCAAAAGTACTCCGGCCTCTAGATGAGGCACCGTTGAACTCACCAGAATGACAAGGTCTCTTGTCAGACCCTTGACCTCCCTGAGTAAGAACCAGTTCGACTCGTCTAGCGACATTAGTAGCCGCCTGAAAAGAAATATCACTCCCAGTCTCCTTAGCTATCTGCAGTCTGATAGGCTGAGCAAGTCTATCAATAAACCTCCTCACACTCTCTCTCTCGGTGGGAAGCAGAAGAATAGCATGACGGGCCAAATCCACAAAACGAGTCTCATACTGAGTAACAACCATAATGCCCTGCTAGAGATGCTCGAACTTACGGCGATGCTCCTCTCTCAATGTGATAGGAAAAAACTTCTCTATGAAGAGCTAAGAGAACTGGTCCTAAGTAAGAGAAGGCGACCCGGCTGGTCTGGTCAACAAGTAAACTCTCCACCATTTCTTGGCGGAACCAATCATTTGAAATGCAGCAAAATCGACCCCATTGGTCTCCACTATACCCATGTTCCGTAAAACCTCGTGACAGCTATCAAGATACTCCTGGGGATCCTCTAAAGGAGCACCACTGAAGTGAATAGGAAAGAGCTTGATAAACCTGTCTAATCTTCATAAGGCAGTAGAAGACATAGCTGGCCCATCTCCGACCTGTGCCACAATAATCGGCTGAACTAATCCGACTGGCTGAGCTGCTGGAGCCTGATACTGGGGAGCTATCTGCTCTGGAGTGGGAGTGGTAGGAGTCTGGGCTCCTACTCCAGCCTGAGAGACTGTTGGTGCCATGGGAAATGTGCCAGTCTGGGCCACACTCTCGATAAGGCCCACCAAGCAGACTAAAGCGTCCTGAAGTACTGGAGTGGCAATGAACCCCTCCGGAACCTGAGCTGGTCCGGCAGGAACAGTGTGGACTAGAACCTCCTCCTCAAGCTCTATCTGAGGCTCCACTGCTGGGGCTGCTGCTCGGGCTCTAGGCTGAGCCTTGCCCCTGCCTCGGCCTCTAGCACGGCCTCAAACTCTGCCCTGCGTAGTAGTTGCCACTGGAGGCTCTGGCTGCTGCTCAACTAAGGAAGTTGTACGTGTTCTCTCCATCTGCGAGAGAATAAGGGTAGAAGAGTTCGATCAGCATTGAAAAAGCAAAATAGCACGACAGAGAAGAAAAGAAGTGAAACTTGCTCCTAAACTTTATAGCCTCTGGAAGATAAGCACAAACGTCTCTGTACCGATCCTTCAGACTCTACTAAGCTTGCTCGTGAATAGTGAGACTTAGGCAACCTAGTACTTTAATACCAACTGTCATGACCCGAAATTTCCCACCGACGGGATCGTGATGGCTCCTAACATTTCACTTATTAGGAAAGCCAACGTTAGAGAATCATTAACCAATTCCTTATTTCCATTCAGTAATTAAAAATATTTAACTAAGATGAAATATAATAAGTATGGAATATCATAAAATTTTATTAACTACTACCACCCGGATCTGGAGTCACCATTCACGAGCATTCTAGAATTTACGACAAGTAATGGTCTACAGGAAATACAACTGTCTGAATGAAAGAAAACAGTAGGAAATAAAAGATAGACGGAGACTTCAAGGTCAGTGAATGCCGACAGATCTACCTTGAGTCTCTGGATAACGGACCAGTAGCAAATCTCGATCAACCTGAGCCCGCATCAAAATCTGCACAGAAAGTGTAGAGTGCAGCATCAGTACACCGACCCCATGTACTGGTAAGTGTCGAGCCTAACCTCGGCGAAGTAGTGATGAGGCTAGGACAAAACACCCACATATAACCTGAATAGTATAATCATGCTAGTGGCAACGACAGTAAATAAAGCAATAACGCGAAAATAATGGCAAAGGAACATACTGTGGGGGAGTACAACATAAAGAGTGAGAATAATGAAAAGACAGAATTAAATAGAAAATCCGTAAACGAATTGAGCAAATTAAACAGCAAGAAAAACTGCACAGCATCACCCTTCGTGCTTTACACTATTCCTCACAATATAATTAAATTATGCACGGCATCACCCTTCGTGCTTTACACTCTTCCTCATAATATAATTAAATTATGCACAACATCATCCTTTGTGCTTTACACTCTTCCTCACAATATAATTAAATTATGCACGGCATCACTCTTCGTGCTTTACACTCTTTCTCACAATATAATTAAATTATGCACGACATAACCCTTCATGCTTTACACTCTTCCTCACAATATAATTAAATTATGCACGGCATCACCCTTTGTGCTTTACACTCTTCCTCATAATACACGGAATCAACAATAACGGATAGAGAGAAGTTTCACAAGAAATCAATATTTCATCAATGATTACTTTCACAATTTAACATCTCGACCTCGAATCAATATTCACAATTTTATCGACCTTGGTGGAACCGGATAGAAGTCCCCAACATTTCAACAACAACAATAAGCATGGATAACAAGATTTAAGACTACCAATTTGCAAGAAATGGAATTTCACTCGCCTGCTATGACTCGACCACAACGTATATATGCTCGTCACCTCAACTATACGTCATATTCAACAACAAAACACGTAGCAAATGCTCACACAATACCTATTCCCTCAAGCCCAAGTTAGACACAACACTTACCTTGCTCCGAAGGCCACTTAATTCTCAATCACAACTTTTCCTTTGGAATTCACCTCCAAACCACTCGTATCTACTCAGCAATGACTAAATAATATCAAATATTGCTATAGGATTCAATTATATTTCATAAAATAAATTTCTCAAACTTTCCTCCAAAAAGTCAAAAAATTGACCCCGGGCCTGCTTGGTCAAAACCCGAGGTTCGGACCAAAATCCTTTTACCCATTCATCCCCGAGTCCGAATATATAATTTGTTTTGGAATCCGACCCCAAATTGAGGTCTAAATCCCCAAATTCCCGAAATCCCTAGTTTCTACCCTAACCCCTAATTCTACCATGAAAACTCTAGATTTTTGGTTGAACATTCTAGAAATGTAATGGGAAATTGAAAGAAAATGGTTTAGAATCACTTACCAATAATTTGCGGAAGAAATGACTCTTGAAAAATCGCCTCTCACCGTTTGGTTTTTGAGAAAAATGAATTTTTGGCTAAAATCCCATTTTTGGATTATGTTAAGTGGTGGGTGACATTGTTCATCGCGTTCGCGAGAGTACTGTCACGTTCGCGAAGGGTACTGGCTGCCAAGCCTTCGCGTTCGCGAGACCTATCTCACGTTCGCGATGATTACTCCCCCTTGCCTTCGCATTCGCGAAGAAGAAAACTTCAGCTGCCCAGTTTACTCTTCGCGTTTGCGAGAGTACCTTCGCGAACGAGAAGAAGGACATGCCAGAACACAGACTCTGCAGAAAAAACCAGATTTTCAAAGTCCAAAACATCCCGTGGCCTATCCGAAACTCACCCGAGCCCTCGGGGATCCAAACCATACATGCCCATAAGTCTAAAAGCATCATACAAACTTGCTCGTGCGATCAAATCACCAAAATAACACTTAAAACTACGAATTTAGCACCAAATCAAATGAAATTATCAAGAACGGTTTCAAATTTCTATTTTCTCAACTGGACGTCCGAATCACGTCAAATCCACTCCGTTTCTCACCAAATTTCACAGACAAGTCTTAATATCATAATGAACTTGTACCAGTATCTGCAACCAGAATACGGACCTGATACTAACAATGCCAAACATTAATCAATTCTTAAAAATAATTAATTTTTAGACTTTTAATTTTTATCAAAAATTCATAACTTGAGCTAGGGACCTACGAATTCGATTTCAGGCATACGCCCAGGTCCCATAATTCGATACGGACCCACCGGGACCGTCAAAATATGGATCCAGGCCCGTTACCAAAAATATTGACCGAAGTCAACTAAAATCAACTTTTAAGGTAAAAATTCTTATTTTCATTAGTTTTCAACATAAAAGCTTTTCGGAAACCTTCCCGGACTGTGCATGCAAATCGAGGAGGGTAAAAATGAGGTTTTAAGGCTTAAGAGTGCAGATTCGAGTTCTAAAGCATAAGATAACCTTTTGGGTCATCACAGAAGGTTTAGAAATTCCTTAGGTTTGACCATGGTTTGACTTTATGGTTATTAGGTTCGAAATTTCATTTTGGGACTTGAAATAGGTCTATTTTGTTATTTGGAACTTGTCTGTAAAGTTTGGCATCATTCCGAGTTGATTTGATAGAAACCGAACGTGTGATTGTGTTTTTAGAAGTTCTTGAGTTTCAATGTTAATTTCATGTGTTTTGATGTCCGATTCATGATTTCGGATGTTATTTTGATGGTTAATCATGGGAGCGAGTTCGTGTTATATTTTTAGATTTGTATTGATGTTTGATGTGGAGCCCCGAGGGCTCGGGTGAGTTTCAGACGTGTTTCGTGGGTTCGGGTACCCCTGTGATGTACTCATAATATGCTTGCTGCATATTTTTGTGCTGATCCAAGCACCACAAAACATGCTAGTTGTTTGTTAGATGACCGTGAATTTCTGCGGAGACTTCAAGGTATATCTATCATCACGTTTGCATGCCTCAGAGTCATCTTCTATTGTCTTTCATTACTACTATTTGTTTCTATTCTAGAACAGAGTTTTATTTAGAGATTCTTGTGAACTTAGTGGAGCTTATGACCTCGTACTACCAGTTTTTGAAATATTGTGATTGTTATTCGGTATTGGAGTATTATGAGACTTATCAGCTTTACTTAATGTTCTTAGTCGTTATTTCTGGCTGTTTCTCTTGCTTGTTAGGCTTACCTAAACTTAGAGACTAGGTGCCATTATGAATACCTTCGGTGGGATTTTGGGATTGTGACAGCCTGTGACCACGCCGGGCAAATTGTGTTGTTATGCCTGTGACCACGTTGGGCGAATTGTGGTATTGAGCCTGTGACCACGCCAGATGGATTGTGATTAATTGCACGTGAGTTGTTTGTGAAGCACGTGAGGTGCTCGTGCGGATCTAGATACTGATATTATGTCATGTGAGTTGTCTGTATAGTATGTTGAATTGGCCGTGCTTGGGTGGGGATACAGATCCATTCCCATAGGGTTACCCTCTCATGTTTCTCTCTTGATGGTGTAAGCACGGATAGGGAGAAACTGATGGGTGTCTGTTTGATGTAAGCTCTGGGAGAGCTGTTTATTGGTTTGGTTCGGTTACTGATATTTTGATGTGGGCATGAGAGCCTTGATGTGACTTCTATTTGGATCGAGTTGCGTGCCACAACTGAATAATATTTGGTTATTGCATTTCATCTTTATTTGTAATTTTCTTGATTGTTTACCTGATTTACTTGCATATCTTCCTTACATGCTGGATTGTCAACTAGGCAAAATATTTTAAAAAGAATTGTGAGCACCAAGGTGGTTTTATCGATGTTTGTTTCCTGATTTGATCATATATATGTTCTACACTTGTTGGAAATTTATTAACTTGTACATGTGACTAGTGAGTATCATTTATAATTCTTGCTTCTATTATCTCGCTGAGGTTAGTTACGATACATACTGAGTACATGGGGTCAGTTGTACTCATACTACACGTACGCACCTTGCGTGTAGATCTTGTAGCTGATGAGGATGTGCATGGCGGGAGCTGGCCTAGAAGATGTACCTCTTCCGGACATAGGTACCACTTGTTCTTGGTAGTTCTAGATTCCGATTCTGTTTATGTACATTACAAACAGAGGTTGTATTATTTTCCTATCAATTTTGTAAATCTAGGTCTTAGTGGCTCATGACTTGTACTACCAATTCTTGGGAGGTTGTACAGAAATTTAGTTGTTTTACTCATTTACTTTTATTATTCTCATTTGAGTTGTGTTGATAGTTACTTGGCTTACCTAGCTAGTTGGGTTAGGTACCATCACGACAAGATAAATTTTGGGTCGTGACAAGTGGGTATCAGAGCTCTATGTTCATAGCTTCTACGAGTCATGAGCAAGTTTCAAGCAGAGTTTTGCGGATCAGTATGATGACGTCCATACCTTTTTTCGAGAGGCTACAGGGTATCTAGGATAAAATTCCCATATTTCTTTCCTTATCGCGCGAGATTGATTCATCTTGAAGCGTATCTCCTTGAATTCCTTCCACTCACTTATATGCTATGTGAGAGCTCGATAATTAACTATGCACAGACGGCTTGTGATTCCATGGATGGGGTGCAAGATGTGTTTTTTATGTTCTGGTGATAGGCCATTCTGGAGTACTTGAGGTCGGGTTTTGACCGTAGCTTGGGCTCGGTGGTTTCAGTTGTGTGAGCATGTGTTTTTGGACTTATATGTCCGGTATTGTCCCTAGGAGTGAGATTTATGACTCGGTGAGTGGTTGGATGGCTATATGACGAGTATGATGTGGCTGCGAGGTGTGTTCAGATGGTTTGGATGTGACAAGAAGAGCTTTCTTGGTATGTGACTATTGGATGTTTCATTTCTATCTTGATGTGTTGTACAGTTCTGAGTTACGAGTGTGTTGAGGGATCCTTCGGTTGTTCTTTTGTGGAGATTGGAGTGAATTCTTATGCATGCTGACGAGTTCAGACTCGGGAAGATTTAATAATTGTATAATGGTTGTGGACATGAATAGGCATAAAGAGATGCCAGTTTAAGGCTAAGCAAGTGAGTTTCCCATGCGGGGTGGTCTACGGATGTATGATTGTTATGATGTTGATGTGGAGAGTTACTTTCTACCAGTGGGTTATGTATGTTGCAATTTGAGTTTGGATCGCTTGAGGAAGTCGGCTTGACTATCACGGGGATGAATGTGATCTTAGCAGATGATTTGAGGTATTTCATGATTTGTGTTATATGAGTTTTTGGTGGATTTAGTTAAATTACAATGCGAGACTGTGGAAATTATGGAATAAGGCAATTATGGGTTATCAGATGTTATGTTCTATGGCCTTGAGCCAAGTGGGGGATCCTACTATCGATGAACAGATTGCATGATCATATGTTATGCTAGTTTTGGTCCGAAGCATATTTGTGGATCTGTTATGGCTTGGAGAGATTGCTTTTGAGGGTGAATTGAGTAAGGAAATTTCTGGATGCATGATGTATTATACTTTTTAGGCGTATTGGAAATCTTTAAATGAATTGGGTTTGTTGATTGTGATGGATGTAGTGTGCTTAGAGAAGGGAGTCACTCGATTGCGTTAAGGTGAGGATTACTTCTTTAGGTGTTATGGTGCTGATGGAACACATGTCATTAAACTCATTTTGGCGGTGCATTAGAGACTAGAGCAGAGTGGATGACTCTCGAGAAAAGTTCTAATGAGTTCCTGAGTTATATGTGGTGGGTGAGGACTTTTCCTGAATTCTTGTACATGTCTAAGATTTGAGATTTGAATTGGGATGGTGTTGAAACTTGTAGTATTTCTATGTCGTTATGGATTCTACAGTTCAGTATCAAAGAGGTTAAAATGGAACAACTCCAAATTCATAGATGGTCTCTTCATAATGGGTATCTTGGCTATGGTACTTTTGTGGTTCTTAAGAGGGAATGTAGTGGTTTAGGGGATTTAAAATGACGTGATTTCATGCTAGGATCTGTTGTGGTGAGCTTTGATTAAGAGTCATAGTGTACCGATAAAGAGAAGTGTTAACTTGAAGACAATTCGGAAGGAACTTAAAGAGATACGACAACTTGGTGGTAGGTTGGATCTATATGGTAATGGAGATGATCGGTTCTTTTGGTTGTTTCGATATGATGAGCCTTTACCCGTATTTTGTGGCAATACTCTTGGGTTTGGCAACCTGCGTGACTTGATTGAGTTAAAGAGATTTAGTTATGATAGCTTGGTATTGTGCTAATGGGTTTCGAATAGTCCTCGATGATTTCGACCACGACTTGGGGAAGATGCTTTCTACATGTATGTGGGGTATGTTGCGTATAGTGATTTTCTCGCGGATGAGGTTTAGTGGTAAGTTTCTTACTGATAGAGTATGTATCTTTCTTGTGTTTCATAGTTGTTAATGAGATTCTTGTACTCTTCATATGATGGAATGATAGACGCGGTGCGACGTGTGGGGTCGAGGTTGGCATGTATGGGTCGCGACTCCATTTTGAGAGAAAGGTCATGAGTTTTAGACGACATGGACGGTTTAAGATGTTTAGAAGAATGCTGGCACTATTTGGTTTTACCTGAGAAGAGTGTACATTTTATAAAGGTGCATTGTGTTTGGCTTGTGAATGCTTGACTGGTATTATGGTAAACACCTGGTTGATCGACTGCTTTTAGATTTTGTTGTGTGACACTGAAGAATTATGGAAGTATTTCTCGTAAGATGATTGCGTATGAGGGAGGTGTTAGTCATCCGAGTGGTGGAGTTAAAATCAAATATGGTGATTCATGTATTCTAGGGATTTGTAGACTAGGAGGGTTCTGAAAGGCAGATTGTTCCTTGGTTGCGGAATGTGAAGGTGTAGCCAAAGTTAGAAAACTATTAGTATTTGTTATAGTTAGGTTATTATAGACTTTGGGAGGGTTATTTATCTATTTGTGTAGGGCCGGAGTTGATTTGGGGGTCGTTGGTAGGCCTATGAGGATGTGCATTCTACACTAGGTCAGATTTGTTTACTCAGCGCAACTATTGTGAAGGATGTGCCATCGGTTAGAGTTGATCTTATTAGTGTCTTTTGGATTTCCTGTATTTTTCTTCGATGCTACAATGGGTTGTGAGATTGTTGACTATTTATACACATGATGTGTTCTCTTTGGGCCTTGTGGCGAAATTCGAACGAGATGGTTCTTGGGGTGTTGAATGGTTGATTTCTCCTTGGTTATGGTCTTCAAGTTTGTGGTATATTGTGCTATCCGTTCCTCCATGGTTATGGTTATGCACTTCATATGGTTGTTGTTAATATCTGTATGGTTGTTGATTTTGAGCATTTTGAGTCAGTGTATTTCATATGGATTAGTGACTGGATTGGGTTACCCACTGTGACGGAGTTATGTTGGGATATGATCCTTTGGGTAGATTTTGTATGTCTTGGTTCTCAATTGTGTGATGGGTTCATAGCATCGCGCTTGTGGTGGTACCTGTTGAACTTGTAGAACAATTATCTCATTTGAATCTCTTTCCATTTTTAGGTACACTTGAGTTGTTGCTTATTGGTGCACGAATTGCATGGTATGTCGCTCTAGGTGATATTGGTATGGAATGTTGGTCAAGAAGCTTGTATTGGATTTGGTGAGGTTATTGAACCTGGAATGAGCACTATCGAAATTGAGTAAGGTATGTTTGGAGATGTGATGATGTCACTAGTCAAGTTAGAATTTGGGTTGTGGTTCTTGTTGGGCAAGAGAGCTCCATGACTTTTTGATTTGATGGGCAGTTATGAGTCTCAGCATGTTTCTTTTATCATTGGTAGTGTACGAAGAGTTAGAACAAGGTTTTATTTGATATGAGATTTTCTACCGGTACCAGATTCGTTATTGAGCAGCTATTGTGGTCGGAAGTTATTGCTATGAGCATCTGAGTTATGTGGTATATTATGTGATTACATCATGGGTTATGGCTATGGCTTTGATACAAGCTTGTTTAGACTTATACAGTACATGGATGTGAGAATCGGATCTTGTAATGGTTTCATGATGTTAGAAATTGGGTTCAAAGGTATATGACTAAGGTTGAAGGAAGAATCTTCGGTGATATTAAGTTGACGCACTTATATTAATTTGGGGTGACATGGGATCACCCCCGAGTATGTGCATATTTAGTTTACATAGTGATTTGATGGCTTTAGAATGACTCTTGGTGCATTCTACGGTGAACGTATGTTTAAGTGGGGGATAATGTAACGACCCGAACGGTCATTTTGAGAATTGGTATTCTGTTTGATGGTTCGAGGGCATGAGTAACTTCGTATGATATATCATGACTTGCGTGTATCGGCAGTTTTGATTTTCGAGTGATTCGGGATTGATTTGAAAAAATGATTCTCAACTAGGAAACTATAAGTTGGAAGCGTTGACCAAGTTTGACTTTTGTGTATTTTACCTCGAATCAAAGTTTTAATGGTTCTGGCAGGTCCGGATGGTTATTTAGGATTTGGGTGTGTGACCGGATTTGCTTTTGGATGTTTCTAGAAGGTTTTGTCTATAATTGGCTAAAGTTGACAATTTGAAGGCTTGGAAAGTTCTTAGTTTTGACCAGGAGTTGACTTTGTTGTTACCAATTTTGAATTCTTGTTTCGGGAGTTGGAATAGGTTCGTTATGTTATTTGGAGCTTGTGTGCAAAATTTGAAGTAATTTCGAGTTGTTTTGATATGGTTCGGCACGAGTTTTGGAAGTTAAAAATTAAAAAGTTCATTAAGTTTGATTTGATTTACTATTCGTGGTTTTGATATTGTTATGAGTGATTTGAGGCATTGAGTAGATCCTTGTTGTGTTTTGAAAATTGTTGGTATGTTCGTGCGGGGTCCCGAGGGGCTCGGGTGAGTTTCGGACCATTTTGAGTCATGTTGGTTCAGGCTAGTTTTGGCAGAAAACTGGTGACATCGCACTTGCGAAAAGTTGGGACCAGGAGCAAAACCGCTGAAGCGGCTCAGAAGCAGAAGTAGTGGCTGGGAACAGAGTCCGCAAATGCGGAAGATTTGGATGTATAAGTGAGTCCATAGGTGCAGACATGATATCGCAGAAGCAGAAGTGGCCCTGGGGCGTGAAGGCCGCAGGTGCGGGGTCCTGAGCACAGAAGCATAACCGCAAAAGCGGGATTATGATCGTAGAAGTTGTAGTTGTTGAGTTGGGATGTTTCGCAGAAGTGAAGTCTAGACCGCACATGCGGTTCCCCAGAAGCGGAAAATTGGTCGCAGGTGCGACTTCCCGGGCAGACTTACTATATATATCAAGGTTATGGTTTATTTTATCACAACTTGAGATTTGGAGCTCGGTTTCGGGAGAGTTTGGAGAATATTTTCACCACATGGATTGGGATAAGTATTTTTTACTCGGTTTGATCATATTCCATGATTCCATCTTCGATTTTGGAATTTGATTGACGATTTTAAAGAATAAATTGGGGGGTTTGTCTAAACTTTCCTGAAGTGAATATTTGAGATTTGAACATCGATTCCGAGTCGGATTTGAGTAAAATTAGTATGATTGGACTCGTAATTAAATGGGTTGTCAGAATTAGGGGGTTTTGCCTAAACTTTCCTAAAGTTTTGTCGGGGTTCGAGGTGCGGGCCCATGTTGACTTTTTGGTTGACTTTGAGTATTTGATTAAAGATTCGACCTTTATTGTTTGCTTTGTTTCCTTTGGCATTATCTAGTGATTTTGAGTCGCTTTTGGCTAGTTTCAATCCATTTGGAGGTCTATACGCAGGGTGGTATTTTTAGAGTGTTGTTTGGCTTGTTCTGTTATTTGATTTGGCTTGCTTGAGGTAAGTATCTTACCTAAACTTGGTTGAGACACTAGTTGCCTGAATCATTTGAGATAGCTACATGCTATGAGTGCGCATATGTATGGAGTTTGAGCCCATGTGCGAGCACCGGGGTATTTATCCATGCTCGAGGTAGTACTTAAGTTGTGATGTTTCTCATAATTGTAACCTTGTTGTGAACTATTTGATCTATGTTTGAGATTACATAGATATTAATTCCCTGAATAAACTTGATAATTGTTATTTTCGTGATAATATTGTTGATTTGAGCAATGATAGCACACTTTGTAGATGCATACACTTTAGCATGTCATTTATACCAGTCCACGAGCATGAACACTGATATTCACCCATCATATACATCTATTCTTGTATAGTTGCTTCTGTTTGATATGATTTGGACTAGATGAATGTGACCACGCTGGGCGGATTGTGTTGTTATGCTTGTGATCATGCCAGAAGGATTATGTTATTATGCCTGTGACCACGCCGATTGGATTGTGTTGTTATGTCTATGACCATACCGGACAAATTGTGTTGTTATGCATGTAACCACGCAGGGCGGATTGTATTGTTATGCATGTAATCACGCAGGGCGGATTGTGTTGTTATTTCTGTGACCACGCCGGGAAGATTGTGTTGTTACGCATGTGACCATGCAGGGCGGATTGTGATATTGAGCCTGTGACCACGCCGGGAGAATTGTGATTATTGGTACATAAGTTGTCCGTGCAGCATGTCATTTGCCCGTGCGAATCCAGATGCTTATATTATGGCACGTGAATTGTTCGTGCAACACATTGAATTGTCTGTGCTTGCGTGTGGATACTGATCCATCCCTTAGGGTTACCCTTTCATGTTTCTCTCTTGATGGTGTACACACGTATTGCGAGAAACTGACGGGTTTCTGGTTGATGTGAGCTCTGGGAGATCTAGTTATTGGTTTGGTTCAGTTACTGAGATTTTGATGTGGGCCTAAGAGCCGTGATGTGACTTCTATCTGGATCGAGTTGCGCGCTGCAACATAGTAATATTTGGTTATTGTATTTAATCTTTATTTGCTATTCCTTGATTGTTTACCTGATTTATCTGCATATCTTCCATACATGCTGGATTGTTTACTGAGCAAAATACATTAAAAAGAATTATGAGCACCAACGTGGTTTTATCAACATTTCGTTTCTGATATGATCATATATTTGTTCTACACTTGTTGAAAATTTATTAACTTGTACAGGTGATTGGTGAGTATCATTTATAATTATTACTTCTATTACCTCGCCGAGGTTAGTTACGATACTTATTGAGTACATATGGATGGTTGTACTCATACTACACTTCTGCACCTCGCGTGTAGATCTTGGAGCTGATGCTAATATGTATGGCGGGAGCTGGCCTTGAAGATGTACCTGCTTCTGGACATAGCTATCACTTGTTTTTGGTAGTTCTAGATTTAGATTCTGTTTATGTACATTTCAAACAGATATTGTATTATTTTCCTATCAGTTTTATAAATCTAAGTTTAATGGCTCATGACTTGTACTACCACTCATTGGGAGATTGTATAGAAATTATGTTATTTTACTCATTTACTTGTATTATTCTCATTTGCGTTGCGTTGAGTGTTACTTGGCTTACCTAGAAGGTTGGGTTAGGTTCCATCAGAACGAGATGGATATTGATTCGTGATACCTAGAGACTACAATGTGGATGCTATTGTACTTTTCTGTGAAGGAAGGATCCTCAATTTACAGATATCACAACCTTTTCCTCGAAGAAAAGGATGTGTTAACTATGGAAGAGAACTATATTTTTCTTATAGAAACAATATAATTAATTGTGGTAAAGTCTTTGCACTTCATTCAAGAAAAGGTAAAATCTAGATATGGTAAGAAAGTTAGGACAAAATAGTAATATTGCGTACCTTTTCTTCTTCTACCTTTAAATTTTTAAGCCATATTAATCCTTATCATGCATAGTATTTTATGGGGCTATACAGTAACTAATCGATTGAAACTAGAACACATTGAATCAAAAGAAATATTAATGGGAAACATTGTAAATATTACAAAATTATAATGATGCGATTAGTCAAAATTTTCAAACGGAGCATGTGTATGATTAGTTGATATTCGGGAAAATAAATTTATTTAAATTGTCTGATTGTACAATTAATTAGAAGAAGACAAAAAAGATTCATCCATAAACATATTTTTATTGAGATAGTATTTATCCAAAGAAGCTCCGATATCTCATTACCGTATTTCATTACTTTGGAATGATCTTTCTTTCTTCACTAAAGTGATTTGTGTCTTGAAACTATTTGTCTAACATCGATATTTATAGTAAGGCTTGGCAATGTATTTAAAGGATTTATTCTATTTTTTGATAGGCACATGCAAGTAGTTGGCTACACAAAATGGAAAATCTGTTGGTTTTTTATTTAAAAGGTGTGAATGGGAAATGAAACTTTACGGGATCCAAATTCACCTAGTCAAACCTTAAGAGCATTAGAAGCAACTTAATTCTGGAAAGATTAGACTACTTCTATGCAAACCGCTTATGGCTTAGCCTACACCCCGACTCCATAATCACACACCTCTCGCGAACTCATTCAGACCATTACCCTCTATTGCTATACCTCTCAGAAACAGCCAGACCTAACAATTTATTTAGGCTGGAAACCATATGGTTTAGCCACCCGAATTTTAACAACATGGTTAACCACCACTGGCACAATTCCTCTGTATACCATAACACTCTAAAAAATTTGACAAACCACGTCAAGGAATGGAACAAGTCTACTTTTGGCAATATATTTAACATAAAAAAGGTACTACTAGTGAGGCTAGCAGGTCTTCAAAAAATGGACAATACCAAAAAATCGTACTTCCACCAAAACCTAGAAAATGACCTTCGCGCCCAATATAATTTAGTTTTGAAAAATGAAGATTTTGGAAACTAAAATCGCACGTGCAGTGGCTAAATGAGGGCGATGCTAACACTAAGTTCCTCAACACTTCTACTTTCCAAAGGAGAAGACGTAATAAGATACTATGATTAAATGATTCTGTAGGTAATTAGACCTACGACCACAAACAAATCAACTCAATAATCTTAAATCACTACAATGCTATTTACTCAATATAGCAACATATAGATCACAAACCTTATGACTATGCTCTCTCAGAAGAAGACAGGATTCAGTTATCCAGGCCCATTTCAGAAGTAGAAATAAATCGGGCCATTAACTCATTCAAACATCTTAAAGCCTCTAGGCTGGCTGGATTACATCCAATATTCTTTCAAAAGCACTAGAATGCCACTAGGTCCGCTGTAATTCAAATTTATAAAGATGATTTTGAATCCTCAGTTATTCCAAGTGAGATAAATATCACCTTTATCACGCTCATTCCAAAAGTTAAAAACCATGAGCACATATCTCAATATAGACCAATCAGCCTCTGTAACACTGTTTATAAAACCATAACGAAGATTATTGTTAATAGGATTCGTCCATTTCTCAAATACCTAATTAGTCCTAAGTAGTGCAGTTTCCTTCCGGTAAGAAGGGATGTTGATAACGCTATCATAGTGCAAGAAGAAATCCACTCTTTCAAATGCATGTCTGGTCGCATGGGCAACATGATGCTCAAACTAGATCTAGAAAAAGCTTTTAACAGACTTAAATGGTCCTTCATCCATTGTGATGACCCGATAGTTCATTTTTAGTTTTAGCCTTCATTTTTGTATTCAGAGACCTTGAATAGCTCTATTTAACCTTTCTCGATTTGCATGTGTAGTCCGTATCTTTTACCAAAAAATATTTATGTGAAAATTTGAAGAAAATATGAAATTTAGCCTTAAAATGATTTGAGTTGACTACGGTCAATATTTTATGTAAATGGACCCGGATCAGTATTTTGACATTCTTGGTGGGCCTGTATCGTGATTTGGGACTTGGACGTATGCCCGAAATTGAATTCGGAAGTCCCTAACTTGATTTAACAAGAATTGTTGAAAACTAGTAACTTGATGGTTTAAAGAATTCCTAAGTTTGACCGTAGTTTGTTGCTATCGGATTTGGATTTCAGTTCTGAAATATGGTATAAGTTCATTTAATTATTTATGACTTGTCTGCAAAATTTGGTGCAAAACAAAGTTGATTTGACATGATTCGGACGTCCGGTTGTAAATTTAAAAGTTCTGAAGTTTCTTTAAAAATTTTATTCATTTTGATGTCTGATTCAAAGTTTTAGGTGTTATTTTGGTGTTTTAATCACACGAGTGAGTTTGTATGATGTTATTACACTTGTGTTCATGTTTGGTTTGGAGACCGAAAGGCTCGGGTGAGTTTCGGATAGGCTACAGAGCAATTTTTGGACTTAGGCATCTACTGGTTTTGTTGATATCTGGTGCCTGGCACTTTGTGCTTCGCGATCGTAACGCTACTCTCGCGATCGTGAAGGGGAGACTGGACTGGGGAGGAATTTACTAATCGCGAACGCAAGTAGTTGGTCGTGAACGCGGAGTAGTAGGGGGTCTACCCTTCGTGAACGCGACTTTTCCTTCGTGAACGCGTAGTGTTAGGAGGGGGGGACTGGGAAGATGGGCTTTTACTCTACGCGAATGCGAAGGCCAGGGGGAGAAGCCTTCACGAACGCGTGAGGAACATCACGAATGTGTAGGCCAACAGGGATGTTGTGCTTCGCGATCATGTCAGGTCCTTTGCGAATGCGATAAAGACCTGATGCTGGTTATTTAAAATATCTCAAAGTCGAGATTTTCTTCATTTTTCACCATCTCCACATTAGATCTTGGCCTAGAGGTAATTTTGAAGAGGAATTTTAGTCCTACTTCATAGGTTAGTATAATTTAGCTCGTTTTCTTCCATTTTCATCAACACCGATTGATTTCTAACCTTTAATTCATGCTCTTTCATGGTAGAAACTAGGGATTTGTGTAGAATTTGAGATTTTCATAAAATTGATATTTAGACCTCAAATTGAGGTTGGATTTCGAAACTAATTACATAATCGGGCTCGAGGGTGAATGGTTAATTTGGTTTTGGTTCGAATCTCGGGTTTTGACCAAGCAGGCCCGGGGTTGACTTTTGTTGACTTTTTGGGAAAAAATGTAAAGAGCTTTGCTTTATCTATTGTAATTAATTTCCTTAGTATTGTATGATGATATTAAGTCGATTTTGGTTAGATTCACTTGGTTTGGAGGGGAATTTTAGAGAAAAAGCCCCGGTTGAGCTTTGACTTGATTGAGGAGCGAGGTAAGGGTTGTCTCTAACCTTTATTTGAGGGAGTTAGGATCCCTTGAACTTTATGTTATTTGAAATACGTGTGAAACGGCATATATGCAAGGTGACGAGTGTATATACGCTGTCAAATTAATTGTTTCCATGTCTTTCTCGTATTTCATGAATTATCTCACTCCATGCCTTAACTATTACATGCTTTAATTGCTTTCTATGCCGTAATTGGTTACTTGTCATTTATTATTCTTGTAATGAATGGTCGTTCCTTCCATGACTCCGTGATTAATTGCTAGTTGCCTTAACTGTCTTAATTGCACACCTTAGCTATCACATACCTGGCTTGTTTTGTTGCTTTTGTATTATTTGTAGCATTCCTTTGATTAGTACATGGTTCCTTTATTGATTTGATTTCATATTCCTTAATTGTGGAGATTCTTGTAAATTGAGCTATTGAATTGATTGCTTTTATTGACAATACTTATATCGGGCTGCATGTCGCAACGATTGTGATATAGTGGAATAAGGGAGGATTTTGATATTGATTATAATGATATGGTGAGATCGGGTTGTGCGCCGCAACGGTTGTGTACGTAATACTTAATATTGATTAATTATGACATGGTGAAACAAGGGAGGATTATGATATTGATTATGATGAAATGGTGGGATCAGGTTGCGCACCCCAATATATTTTATATGTGATTCTTAATATTGATAAATGATGCTATGGTGAATTAAGCGACGATTGTGTGTGTACGGTAGGATGGGGTTGCGCGCCGCAACGGATTGTGTATGTTGTATTCGTTGTTGTTATTGTGTTGGTTTCCATCATTGTTACATGAAATTGTGAGATCGGTTATTCTGGGTTCTCTAATTCCAAGGATTGAGTTCTTTTTCATAAATTAACTGTCTTACTTTTAGTTCCTGGTTTCCTTCCTTGTTAATATTATTATACTGCGTACATGTTATTGTAGGTGGCCCGCCTTAGCCTCATCACTACTTCGTCGAGGTTAAGCTCGGCACTTACAGAGTACATGGGGTCGGTTGTACTCATACTACACTCTGTCCTTCTTGTGTAGATTTTGGAGTTGGTCTCAGCGGCGTTCAGTAGACTTGCTCAAATCTAGCTATCAATGAAGACTTGAGGTATAGTTGCACGGCGTCCGCAGCCCTGAAGTTTGCTTCTACTTTATTTTAGCTTTTTATTTTGATTCAGACAGTTATGTTTATTTCAGACCATTATTTGTAGTATTCTAGACGCTCATGTATTCCTGACACCAGTCATGGGATTTGTATTTGGATTTTGTTACTTATTAGTTTATTACCGTATTTCAGACTATTTAGTTCGATTGTTATAATTTAATTTTGAAATTATTAAAAATGGTTAATAGATATAGCCAATGTTGGCTTGCCTAGCAAGTAAAATGTCAGACGTCATCACGGTCCTGAAGGTGGGAATTTCGGGTCGTGACATCCGCAAATTACTCCACAAATTAGGCTTCCCCACAAACCTTATTAACCTAATCATGAATTGTATCTCTTCTTACTGCATTTCTATCATGATAAATGGCAAGCCGACAAAGTTCTTTGAACCATCAAAAGAAATATGCCAAGGAGATCCCCTCTCTCCCTATATCTTCATAATATGTATGCAGTCTTTATCCCACCAAATTGACCAAGCAACAGTTAACAGAAACTGGACGCCAGTCATGATTAGCAGATCTGGACCACCCGTCTCACACATGCTTTTTGCGGACGATCTTATCTTATTCTCACGTGCTGACATGCATAACGCCAACACTATTGTAAATATATTCAATTCCTTATACCTCGAGTCAGGGCAAAAAATTAACTTCTCCAAATCCAAAGTATTCTTCTCCAAAAATGATCCCATAAATACACAAGATTGTTTAACTAGTGCTCTAAACGTGTGCCAGTCCACCAATTTTGGTAAATACCTTGACTTTCACCTACCAAACCACTTCCCAAAGGCAAGGATTATCAATTCATCATCGATAAAATGAACAACAAAATATCATGCGTGAAAGCAAAAACTCTCAACATGGCAGGAAGAACTACACTTATACACTCATTCCCGACAACCATTCCTAACTACTCCATGCAAAACAATCTCCTACCACCATCCACTAGGAACAACATACACCATATCCAACGAAATTTTCTTTGGGGATCAACCCTGGGAAAAAAAAGCCCACCTTGTTAACTAGGAGACAGTAACCACACCAAAATTACTTGGGTGACTGGGACTATATAAAACTAATTATAAAAATCATGCAATGCTAGCAGGGTTACTATGGCATTTTCATAGGAGTGCAAACTCCTTGTGGGCAAGAATTCTTCAAGCATAATATGTTCAGCATATACGACTAGGGACATACGAGGCCAAGCTATCTGATTCATACCTATGCTAAATGAAATTAAAATTCTTCGACATGATAACATTAATCATAAATAGGGGTGGCAAATGGGCAGGTTGGGTCGGATATGGGCTAGTCGAAAATGGGTAATACAAAAATAGATAAATTATCCGATCCGATCCATATTTAATACTGATAGAAAATGAGTTAACCAACGGATAATATGGATATTCATATTATCCATGACTTCTTGAATATGATCACTTTTGGGAGAATTCCTTGTCTCTCAAACTTGAGGAACCCCCAATTTGAGACTTTACAAATGTAAAAGTCAACCCATTAGTTATCAATTTTCTAAGTGGCTGATAAAGTTTTCATCCATATTCGATCCGTTTTTAAGAATTTTATTATCCAACCCATTTTTTAATAAATAATGTATGTGAATAACTGTATTCTTTTAATCATTTTGGCACCACTAATCATAATAGCCAACTAGCCAAGCCAACTCAATCAGTATAACCACAAATAATTTTCTTGAAATTATTTCGATTATTTCACTTGACACCAAACCTTAAGGTACGGATCCCAAGAAAAAGACCGTACAATATGATAATACAAACATAATTTAATACTATTTTCTCATAATAACTACAATTCTAGTGAATTGACAGTGTTTTTAGTCGTTCACTCACAAGACAACACACTACTTTTTATTTATCATAGATAAGAAACGAGAATTCTGAGAGCATTTGATGCTTATTTGCACTTGTGGTAGCAGTAGCAATAACGTCTAAAGATGCTCTTCTTAATGCACATACCCCTCTTTGCCCCCTCTTTCTCTTTGCATTCTTCGTCGCAGTGTTCACTAATAAAGCAATAGCCAGAAAATGTCTTGCTCTTCCTTCGACAAAGTTTGCCCTCTGCCGCTTGCATCTCTGCATGGAACAACAACTTATCATTATTATTTTTGGTTAAAATCATTTATTTGAATTAAAATATATGAATTTCTTCTAAAAATGTCAGAAATATATCTTTTTGTTTTTGTTATAAGTTATAACAATAATGATAATCATTTCATATTAGCAAGTTCGTATATGATTGTGCAATGGTATAGCTTGGTGCTAGCTGCCTGTAGTACGAAAGGATTATAGCAAGTTAACAAATAGCGTAAAATTAATCAATTTATAGTGATTTTTTTGCAAATCGATGTATTATTGGATTGTAGTTTTGGGTCCAAATCTTTATAGAGAGACCAACTAGAACTAGCTTGGAATTCGGGTATATATATATATATATATATATATATATATATATATATATATATCCTTTACATAGTACTCAACAATTACCACATAGAACTAAAATATACGCATACAATATTCACAAGTGAAATGACAATGAAAGAAGTATTAACCATTGGATGAAATGAGGAGGAAGCACAAGAGGAGAGCAAGGAAGGTTGTGTAGCTCAGTAGTGACTTTGCCATATTCCTATACTTTGGATATAATACGATCTTTCTCTTTTCTTTGAAGTGATTTGTGTATGAAAACTACTATGGGAAGACAGGTATTTATAGCAAGGCCTGGCAATTTATTTAATGGTTAGTCAATTTTTGCAATGAAACATGGTTGGCTAATCAAAGAAGAAACGAGTAATATAAGGAATGAAGCAAATGATATTTTATACAAGTTGAATATTTGGCTAAATTTTGACTAAATTAATCCTCCTTTTTCTTTTTATTATAAGATGGACATTTGGATTTTAAAAAAAGAACGTGAAGCACGGTATTGGTAAGATTTAGATGGGATCATGGAGAAGGGGTATGTTTCCTCATTGCACAAATGAACGGATCAGTTTGCATTCTCATATATCACTTGTAAATTGTAACTTTCGACAAGAGAGGTTGAATTATAATTAACTTGTTAAAATTGTTATGGAATATTTACGGTAACAATTTTTTTTATTAAAGTCTTTATTTCTTTATTACATTTTGAGTCAACTAAAAAAAAAGATAAATAAAGTGAAACGCAAGGAGTAAGTCATTTGAGTGGTTTCTTTCATGATCTTGTCTATATCTTAAGCAATACATCCCAAATATATAGTTTGACTTTAAGGTTTTTTGACAATTGATAATCATTTAGATACTGCAATTTTGCAAAATCAAACACCTCCTTTAACTTTGAACATTAAATACTCTCGTCGTGCTATTAGTTACTTTAATATCTATTTTGCCCTTGATATTTTCAATTTCCCTTTATGTTATAATACTTTATATTATACTCCCTCCGTTTCAATTTTCGTGAACTCATTTGACTGTACACAGAGTTTAAGAAAAGAGTAAAAATTTTTGAACTTGTTGTGTAAAATGAGGCACATATATATTGTGTGATTATAAATCATTACATAAAGGTAAATCGTTTCCAAATAAGGAAAGGGGTCATTCTTTTTGGCACAGAATAAAAAGAAAATAGATTCACATAAATTGAAACGGAGGTAGTATAAGATATTTTATCCTTACCTAAGTGTTTTTACCTAAATTTAGATTATCTTATATCTTATTATAATTTTATAATTTAATAAGAATAGTCATTTTATGAATTTGTTAAAAAATATTATCATTTTATGATTGTTATTTTAATATTATATGTATTAACTAAGTATATTTAAGTTTCACTTTTTCTTTTATTCTTTACTATGTACATAATAACTAATAATTTAAGAACTTATTTTATGATCTACCTCTATTTCTAATTATTTTGTATATTACGAGCATTAAATATATGTTTATAAAATTCTCACTAAATTTCATTCTTATTGTGTAAAATAAACTTTTGAGTTTTAATTGGCATTAATAAAACTATTGATACAAGAAAATTATTTTTATTATGCTTATTCTTTCATTATTTAAGTTCAATAACTTATATACAATTGATTACTATTTTTCACTTCGTTAAATTCTAAAAAACGGTTGTATAGATAAGTTCGTAATATTGATTTCAAAAATATATATGACACTGAAAAGGTAATACAAAGAGAGATCAAAGTTGAAAAGATTGAGGATAAATTAGAAATTCGAAAATCTCAATTGATTTTGGAGGAGTAGGATGTCTATTATTAAAAGTTGGCGGAGGTGTTTGACTGTGATATCATATGTAATTATTCCTATTACATATGTATTGTATGCTTTGATACAACAGATATTACAGATATATTTTTTGGGTTATGATCACGCCCAACTCTAGTCCTAAAAAGGATAAGCGGCCGCTACAAATATAATCCGGTCTAAAAGTACGGAGTCGAATCCCACAGGATACTAAGGTTTAGCTACAACTGTTTACTATCACTAAGAAGACAAGCTCGAACAATCCATAAGTTATAAATATTAAGATTCTTATGTCTAACTAATTAACTAACAAATTAAAGTAGTAAATTGTTAAATAGGATAGTAAGGGTTGGAGACAAGATAAGAAAAGCCTAAAGTTATGATTTCCTCAATTGTCGGTATCCTTCCTACTACATCTCCTACAATTTTCCCTAAGTTTTCTCTACTGATCATGAGTATTAGACTTATTGTAATTCTCTCTCGAAAAACTATAATAATTTACTAGTCATATTCTCTCGAATTACGCTAGCTCTCACTTTTTCACCGCCCACTATGATCACGTCAAAATTTCGTTATCTCTAATCCCACTTTTAAACCCGCTGTATTGATCTCTCATATACCTTGGGAGTGACATTGTTCGACAACAACCTAAATATGCACTTTTTCTCAAGCAATACATAATAAATAGGCACAATCAATTGATGGTCATTCAATCAACAACAATAAATACGTAATTAAACAAGTAGGGATATTCAAAGGTAAAATTATTTTAAAACCTAACAAGAATTCATTCTCAAAAAAGTTCCATCAAACCCTAGATTAGAGAGTTTAGCTACTCATAATTGTATAAATGTAATGACCTGGTCGGTCGTTTTGAGTATTATAACTCTGTTCCCCCATTTACTGCTCAAGTTATGCTTTACACTTATTTTATAACTTACCGGGTTAGTTGGTTTGGGTCCGAAAGTATTTCGGAGTGAAATGAGACACTTAGTCTCATAATTAAAAATTTAAGTTAGAAACGTTGACCGAATGTGGACTTATGTGTAAACGACCTCGAATTTGAATTCTGATGATTCCAATAGCTCTGTATGGTGATTTTGGACTTAGGAGTGTGTCCGAAAAATTAGTTGAAGTCCCAAGGGTCTTGGGTGAGTTTCAGATGGTTAACAGATCGATTTTTGAATTTGGAAGACTGCTGAAGTTTCTGCCTTATGGTGCAATCGCACCTGCAGAACTTGGCTCATAGATGCGAGCACGCAGAAATGCAATGGGCATCACAGGTGTGCAAGGTCCGCAGAAGCGGACAGAAATCTCGCATAAGCGAGCTCGCAGGGATGCACAGAAGCGGAGGCTGGGTTGGTGACTGTGGAGCACAGATGCGGAAGGAACCTCGCAGGTGCGGACATGCACCTGCACGTGGGGTATCGCAGAAGCGATAATATGCGCAGAAGCGGGGGAAAATCCATAAAAGCGGTTGTGCAAAAGCAGTTAAAAATTCCGTAGGTGCGGAACCTCTAGATAGTGTACAAAAACAGAAGGGTTTGTGATTTTCTCAATTTTGGACCTTCAAGCACGGTTTTGGGGGCGATTTTCAGAGAGAATTCAAGGAAAACTTGAGGTAAGTTACTAGTGATCATTTATACTTCATAATATTGAATTAACATCGAATAATCCGACTAGATTACATGTTTTTGAGGTGTAAATCGAGGATTTGAACCTAGGGATTTGAAAATAAGATTGGAGGATTTGGAGGTTGAGTTGATGTCGGAATTTAGTAAAATTAGTATGGTTGGAGTTGTGGTTGAATGCTTTCTTATTTTGTAACATTTGTCGGGTTCCAAAACGTGGTCCCCACGGGCAATATTTGGAATTAAATTTTGGATTTTATTGAAAAAATAGTATTTTCTTATTGAATTAATTCTAATAATTTGTATTGACTGGATCATATTAATTGTGGCTAGATACAAGGCTTTAGGAGACCAATTTACGAGGCAAGGGCATTGCGGAGTAAGAAATTATATGATTTGAGGTAAGTAATACTTCTAAACTTGGTTCTGAGGGTATGAATCTCCGAATTGGTGTTATATAAATTGTTTGGAGGTGCCGCACACGATAGTTAACGAGCGTATGGACGTGCACCACTAAAATTGTAACTTGAATAAATTATGTGAAGTTGTAAAAATTAAAGAATCGTGTTATTATATGAAAATTTCCAACGTGCTAGAGAAATTGAGTTGAGTCTCTTATTAAAGATCACGTTTAGGCTACGTGCCGATATTTTAGGACCCATATGCTCGTGTTGCTATTAAATTAATTATTTTAAAAATTTACATTCACACTCAATCATATTCATCCATTGTGAGGATATTTATGGGATCGAGGTGCTCGCCGCAGCATGCCATATTGGCTTTATATATATTATTATTATTATAAGGATTGCGGTTGCCCGCCTATAGCAGGCCTTATAGGCTTTACTATTATAGGGATCGGGGCTGGCCACCTGCAACATGACTTATAGGCTTTATTATTATGGGATTGGGCTGCACGTCGTAGTAGGCTTATTGGCTTTATATAGTGCTTGGGCTGAAGGAGCCCCTCCGGAGTTTGTTCACCCCAGTGAGCATAGATGAGATTATATATTCGGGATGGATTTCCTAGGGCATGGACTTGCCTTACTTATTTATATTGTGATGAATTTCCCTGGACATGGATCTTGTTCGTATCATTTACATTGGGGATAAATTTTCCAGGACTGGATTGGCCTTATACGGTACTGAGTGACTAATTATCAGCCGATGTGTATATATATACATGATGGAATATCCCTGGGCTGGATTGGACATAAACAGTACCGAGTGACTGAATGATTTGTGACCATTATTACATGAGGTCTGTTCACTGAGATATCATATTCCTCATATCATGCAGTATTGATCTATTTCACTTGTACTGAGTTTAACTGTTGAACTTGAAAGAATGCCTACATTTATGTACCATTATTTATATTGGATTGTACCTGTGGAGATCGTCACTACTTTCAGCCCAGAGGTTAGTCTTGTTACGTATCGAGTTGGTTGTACTCATATTACACTCTGAACCTCGTGTGCAGATCCAAGTGCTTTCGAACACGGCGACCATTAGATCTCAGAGTGCTATCAGTTGGAGACTCCCATGGTAGCTGTCTGGAGTTCGCTAACCTTGACTCTCTTTCTTTCAGTTATTGTACTTTTCTATACTTTCAGACAGTATTTTATCAGTCAGACTTTGTATTCATATTATATGCTCATGTACTCAGTCACACCAGATTTTGGGAGTGTCTATATCTGTATTTGTGAGATTTCGTCCACTGAATTTAAATATTATGTTTTCAAACTTAAATGATATGGTGGTTTATTGATATTGTCGGCTTGCCTAGTATTGAGATAGGCACCATTGCGATAGGAGAGATTTTGGGTTGTGACAAGTTGGTATCAGAGACTAGGTTACATAGGTCTCACGAGTCATGAGCAAGTTTAGTAGTCTTGCGGATCAGTATAGAGACGTTTGTACTTTTCTGCATAACCCTTAGGAAAATTTCACTTTCTTATATTCTGTAGTGCAAATTTTTTGATTTCGCAAACTAAACTTTTGTTATTCTATTCTCTCACAGATGATGAGGACACGTACTACTGGATCGGACAGTCAGCCACCAGTGCCACCAGTTAGGGCCGCGAGAGGCCCGGGCCGTGGTAGAGGCCGGGGTTGAGGTAGAGGTTGAGGTGTAGCTCGTACAAGAGTTAGAGCAGCACCTGTAGCACCACCAGTTGCTCCAGCTCAGGAGCAGATTCCAGATATAGCTGAGCCGATAGGACCAGCTCAGGCACCAGTTATGCCCATTGTGATTCCAGGCCTTCAGGAGGCTCTGGCCCATATATTGATAGTTTGCACCAGCCTTGCTCAGGTGGCTTCGGCTCAGGCCGCACCTGCCACTTCTCAGGCTGGGGGAGGTACTCATACCCCTGTTGTCCGTACTCTAGATTAGGTGGTGCATGGACTTCAGATACCGGGGACTGCTCAGGCCCCGGTAGTCCCCGTTATGGCAGATGATGGGCAAAGGAGACTTGAGGTATTTGGGAGGCTTCGACCTCCATCATTTAGCGGTGCTGAGTCAGAGGATGCTTAGGGTTTTCTTGATATGTTCCAGCGGATACTTCGGATAGCGGGTATTCTAGAGACCAGTGGGGTCTCATTCACTACTTTTCAGTTTTTGGGCTGCCTTCAGATAGTGGGAGGCTTATGAGATGCGCGGGTCAGTCGGTGCAGAACCACTTACATTGCAAGAGTTCTCTGTTCTCTTTTTGGAGAAGTTTGTGCCGTAGTCTCATAGAGAGGAGCTGCACAGACAGTTTGAGTAGCTACGTCAGGATGGCATGTCTATGATGCAGTACGAGATGATATTTTCTGAGTTAGCTCGTCACGCAGCTTGGATGGCCTCACATATCAGCTGCGGTTACTTATGACTAGGGAGAGGTGGTCCGTAGCCATGAGCGTGGTGAGAGGGAGGCCAAGAATCCTCGAGGCTTGGGCGGTTCTGGTGGGGTACCTTCTGGAGGGAAGTCCTACCACAACAGGGGTTGTCCTTACAGACACACACAGACGGGTCATCCAGTTCACTGTGGTGCATCATCCAGCCATGGTTTATATAGTTATCATCAGGGTCAGTCATCTCTCAGTGCACTTCTAGCCCAGAGTATGCCCCATGCTCCTTCAGTTTAGGGATCATCTATACTAGGTTCATCTGGTAGTTATTCTGGTTCTCGAGGTCCGCCCCACAACTCCCCACCATTCATAGAGATGGAGTGCTATGAGTGTAGAGAGATCAGTCATGGGAGGAAATATTGCCGCTGCCTTACTCGAGATCCAGTTCAGCAGATGAGTCAAGCTACTACTTCTGCAGCAGTTGCTCCACCAACCGCCCATCCACCTCGGGGTGGGGCTCAGTCCGCTAGGGGTCACCAAAGAGGGGGAGGCCGATCCAGTGGTGGTCAGGCCCGGTTCTATGCTTTTCCTGCCAGGCCAGATGTTGTTGCTTTAGATGTAGTTATAACATGTATTATTTCAGTGTGCCACAGGGAGTCTTCTATATTACTTGACCCTGGTTCCACTTATTCATATGTATCATCGTATTATGCTTATTATCTAGATATGCCCCGTGAGTCCTTAGTTTTAGCTGTTCGTGTATCTACGCCGGTGGGCGATACTATTATTGTGGACCATGTGTATCGGTCGTGATTGGTAACTATTGGGGGACTGGAGACTAGATTTGATCTTTTATTGCTCAGTATGGTTGATTTCGATGTAGTTCTAGGTATGGATTATTTGTTCTCCATGTCATGCTATTCTGGAATGTCACGCAAAAACTGTGACATTAGCAATGACGGGGTTGTCGAAGGTCGAATGGAGAGGTTCTCTAGACTATGTTCCCGACAGGGTAATTTCTTAATTGAAGGACCAATGTATGGTTGGAAAGGGATGTTTGTCATATTTTTCCTTTGTGAGAGATGTTGACGCAGATACTCCTTCTATTGATTCAGTACCGGTAGTGCAAGACTTTTCGAATGTACTCCCTGCAGACCTGTCGGGTATGCCACCTGACATGGATATTGATTTCAGTATTGACTTGGTGCCGGGCACTCAACCCATTTTTATTTGACCAGCCAGGGAGCGAGGGTGTTCTCCAAAATTGATTTGAGATCTGGGTATCACCAGTTGAAAATTTGGGATTCGGATATTCTAAAGACAACATTTAGGACTCATTATAGCCACTATGAATTTCTCGTGATGTCTTTTGGGCTGACCAACGCCCAACATCATTTATACACTTGATAAATATTGTATTTCAGATATATCTTGATTTATTTGTAGTAGTATTTATTGATGATATCCTGGTGTACTCACGTAGCCAGGAGGAGCATGCACAACACTTGGGTATTGTAATATAGAAACTGAGAGAGGGGAGACTTTATGCCAAATTCTCTAAATATGAGTTCTGTCTTAGTTTAGTGGAATACTTAGGACAAATAGTGTTTAGTGAAGGAATTAAGGTGGATCCGAAGAAAATAGAGGCAGTTCAGAGTTGGCCCAGGCCATCTTCAGCTACTGCGATTCATAGTTTTCTTGGCTTAGCCGGTTATTATCATCGCTTTGTGGAGGGTTTCTCATCTATTGCATCGCCTTTGAATAAATTGACCCAGAAAGGTACTTCGTTCAGGAGGTCGAATGAGTGTGAAGAGAGCTTTCAGAAGCTCAAGACAGCTTTGACTACAGCCCCAGTATTGGTGTTACCTACAGGTTCAGAGTATTATACTATGTATTGTAGCGTATCGCATATTGGTCTCGGCACAGTGCTGATGCAATATGGTAGGGTGATTGCTTATGCATCCAGACAGTTAAAGGTACATGAGAAGAATTATCCGGTCCACGACCTTGTGTTAGCAGCTATAGTTAACGCCTTGAAAATTTGGCGGCATTATTTATACGGTGTCCATTGTGAGGTTTATACCGATCACCGGAGTCTACAATATTTGTTTAAACAGAAGGATCTTAATTTGCGGAAGCGGTGGTGGTTAGAGTTACTTAAGAATTGTGATATCACCATTCTCTATCATCCCGGAAAGCCCAATGTGGTGGCCGATGCCTTGAGCCGTAAGGCGGAGAGTTTGGGTATCTTAGCATACATACCTGTAGCAGAGAGGCCTTTAGCCTTGGATGTTCAGGCCTTGGCCAACCAGTTGGTTAGATTGGATGTTTTGGATCCGAACTAAGTATTGGCTTATGTGGTTTGTCAGTCTCCTCTTTATGATCGTATCATAGAATGTCAGTATGATGACTCCCATCTGCTTGTCCTTAAGGAGACGGTTCAGCACGGTGATGCCAAGGAAATCACTATTAAAGATGACGGTGTATTATGGATGCAGAGCAGGATATGTGTGCCTAATGTAGATAGTTTGCGTGAGTTAATTCTCTAGGAAGCTCATAGTTCGCGGTACTCTATTCATCCAGGTGCCGCAAAGATGTATCAGGATTTGAGGCAGCACTATTGGTGGAGGCAAATGAAGAAAGATATAATTGGATTTGTGGCTCGGTGTTTAAATTGTCAGCAGGTGAAGTACGAGCATCAGAGATCGAGTGGATTGCTTCAGAGACTTGAAATTCCATAGTGGAAATGGGAGCGTATTACCATGAACTTTGTAGTTGGACTCCCACAGACCTTGAGGAAGTTTGATGTTGTTTGGGTGATTGTAAACCGATTGACCAAATCTGCGCATTTTATTCCAGTTGGTACTAATTATTCTTTGGAGCAGTTGGCTGAGATTTATATCCGCGAGATTGTTCATCTACACAATGTGCCAATGTCCATTATTTCAGATCGAGGCACGCAGTTTACATCACAACGAGAATGAGGCACACAGGTTCAATTGAGTACATCATTTCACCCTCATACGGACGCACAATCCAAGTGCACTATTTAGATATTGGAAGATATGATACGCGCTTGTGTTATAGACTTTGGGGGTTCTTGGGATCAATTTCTGCCACTCGCGGAGTTTTCTTACAATAACAGCTACCAATCGAGTATTCAGATGGCTCCGTATGAGGCTTTATATAGGAGATGGTGTCGGTCTCCAATGGGTTTGTTTGAGCAGTGTGAGGCTAGGATATTGGGTACTGACTTGGTTCAAGATGCTTTAGAGAAGGTCAAAGTGATTCAGGAATGGCTTCACATAGCGCAGTCTAGATAAAGGCGTTATGCCGATACGAAGTTCCGTGATGTTGCTTGCATGGTTGGAGAGAAGGTTCTGCTCAAGATTTCACCCATGAAGGGTGTGTTGAGGTTCGGGAAGAAGGTCAAGTTGAGCCATCGGTATATTAGGCCTTTTGAGATACTTAAGAAGATTGGAGAGGTGGCTTATGAACTTTCTTTGCCACCTATTTTATCAGGTGTTCATCCAGTGTTTCATGTATCCATGCTTTGAAATTATGTCAGGGATCTATCTTATATTTTGGATTTCATTACAGTACACTTGGACTGTAATTTGACTTATGATGTGGAGCCAGTAGGAGACACTTAGTCTCGTAATAAAAAATTTAAGTTAGAAAAGTTGACCGGATGTAGACTTATGTGTAAACGATCTAGGATTTGAATTCTGATGATTCCAACAGGTCCGTATGGTGATTTTGGACTTAAGAGCATGTCCAAAAAATTATTTAGAGGTCTGTAGTGGAATTAGGCTTGAAATGGCGAAAGTTGAATTTTTGGAATGTTTGACCGGGGGGGTTGACTTTATGATATCGGGGTCGGAATCCGATTCTGGAAATTTGAATAGGTCTGTTATGTCATTTATGACTTGTGTGCATAATTTAAGGTCAATCGGACATGATTTGATAGGTTTCAGTGTCGTTTGTAGAATTTGGAAATTTCAAAGTTCATTAGGCTTGAATTGGGGTGTGATTCGTGTCTTTAGCATTGTTGGATGTGATTTGAAGACTCAACTAAGTTCGTATGATGTTTAGAACTTGCTGGTATATTTGGTTGAAGTCCTGAGGGCCTCGGATGAGTTTCGGATGGTTAACGGAACGATTTTTGAATTTGGAAGACTGTAGAAGTTTCTGCCTTCTAGTTCAATTGCACCTGGGGAACTTGGCTCACAGGTGCGAGCACACAGAAGTGCAATGGGCATTGGAAGTGCGCAAGGTCTGCATAAGCGGACAGAAAACTCGCACAAACGAGCTCGCAGGTGCGAGTTGGGATGCACAGAAGCGGAGGTTGGGCTGGTGACTGTGGAGCGTAGATGCGGAAGGAATATCACAGGTGCCGACACGCACCTGCGGATCACAGAAGCGATAATGCCGGAATATAGTAAAATTCACAGAAGCGGTTAAAAAGTGTACAGGTGCGGAACCTCTGGACAGTGTACAAAAACAGAGTGGTCCATGATTTTCTCATTTTTGGACCTTCAAGCACGGTTTATTACAAGAAAGGGAAATTTTCCTAAGGGTTCAGCAACCTCCGTACCGATCCGCAAGACTCTACTAAACCTGTTCATGACTCGTGAGACCTATGTAACCTAAGGCTCTGATACCAACTTGTCACGACCCAAAATCCTAACCTATCGTGACGGCGTCTAACGTGGTACTAGGCAAGCCGATTTCTCCGAAATATTTCCAACACTTTTAGCAAGAATGCATTTAAAGCGGTTTTAGTAGTAAAAGTTCACATAACCGAGATAGAAAATCAAAAATATAATGCGGAATGCCCAAATATCGGGGTGTCACAGAGTACATGAGCATCTATACCTTACAAGTCTGGAAAACATGGTCTATAATAGTCTAAGACAAAATACAGCAATCAAGAAGATACAGAAGGAGATACAAGGTGTGCGAAACACTGATAGTTACCTCGGAATCTCCGGATAATCAATTGTGCAAAGAAATCAACAATCACTGTGTCCGGGAATACCTGGATGTGCACACGAAGTGCAGGGTGTAGTATGAGTACAACCAACTCAGCAAGTAACAATACTAAATAAAGAACTGAAAGTAGTGACGAGCTTCACAACTGAGTCCTATTACAGTAATTTCTAACATAATAAGGTAGGCATGCTTTCAAGTTTAACATTTAAGGCCAAAACAGTAATTTCATGTCATGTTCAACTGAAACATAAGATAATATCTCTCAACAAATTTCAAAACAATGATATATGACAGCAGAATTGCAACAATAATGAAATCAAAAGCATCATCTCAGGACAAAAGTCACTCAGCCCTTCCACTAGCTCAACACTCAGCACTCGCAATCAGTAGATACCTGCTGTCACTGGGGGTGTGTAGAGACTCCAGAGGGGCTCCTTTTGCCGAAGCGCTATAATCTGCACGGACAACTCACGTGCTATAGTATAATATATAGATCCGCACGGACAACTCACATGCTGCATGGACAACTCACGTGCTTTAGTATAATATCTCACAATAAAACCCTTTGCCTCACTCAGTCATTAATCTATCCAATCTCTCAGGCTCTCAATAATCATGAAAATAAGCCCAAACAACAATGATATGATGCATCAATAATGAACAATAGAGACTAAGATAAAATAAATAAATAAACTGTGACTGAGTATAAAATCATAATTTAGCAGAAAATTCAACATGTACACGACCTCTGTGGATCTCTACAGTGCCGACACATAATCTAAACATGATTCGTGGATTAATTTCTCTGCTACATAGAGAATGTACAGATAACAATAGATTAATCAACTACATAGTTCCATGGAATTTGACCAAGTCACAATTCCTACGGTGCACGCCCACACGCCTGTTACCTAGCATGTGCATCACCTCAAACCTGATCATATAACACATAATCTTGGATTTCATACCCTCAGCACCAAATTTAGAAGTGTTACTTACCTTGAGCAAGCTGAATCCAATGTCAAGAAATTAAACAATGCTCCTAAATTTCATTCCGTGCATATCCGCCTCTCAACGCCTTCCTGTCTCCTCAATTCAAAGCCAATGATCCGAAACTGAAATTCGCCCCTTAACGATACTACAACGATCCACGACACTAAGCAAATTTAATCTACAATATCAATATCCAAAGGGACCAACATTAGTAGCCAATTTCATAGTTTAGGCCATTTAGATAATTCATCAAACACCTAGTAAACAAAAATCTATACATCCCTTAACCATAGAATTAGTTCATCTAACTACCACCATTTACCAACAATTCATCCCACCATCATTTTTTAACAATATATACTCCCAACATCATATGTGTGACCAACCATTCACACCCAACCAACAAAATTTACATCAATTAATCACCTTTCAGTCTCTACCATAGTTATGTATTTAAATTGGGAATTTATGGCTTCCAATCACCATACCATGAGTTACAATACTTAATTCATACTCATATTCCCATAAGAAATCCATACATGTAAGTATAAGGGTGTAAGATTACCTTTTGGGAAGAAATCTTTCAAAACCCTCATTTGGGTTCTTGAAGAAATTTCTTGAAGATCTAAGTATTTTATGTGTAGATTTCATTAATACTAGTGTAGAAATGATGGAATTTCATACCAAGATAATGAGGATCGCTTACCTTGAAGTAGAGAGGAGTTGGTGGTCTTGAGAGGGTGGAGAAGAGCTTTAAAATTCGTCCAAGTGAAATGGGGGAAATGAACCTCCAAGGTGAGTACTTAAAAAGGGTTCAGGTGGGGGTAGCGAGCCAGTGCCAGCGCCAACTTCTGTACTTCACTTTTTTGTCAATGTTGCTGAGAGGGCTGGCGTGAAACAATCCGCGCGTTGCACGGACTTTAGCATGCTCCTAGTGGTTTTCTTTTCCATTTCTTGCTTCTCTACTCATCCTCACTTGATACCTTGCTATGATATAGATCCGAATTGACTACAAATTTTGTACACAAGTCTCATTTGACATTACGGGCCTACTCTAACTTCCGGAATTGAAATCCGATCCCGATATCAAAAAGTTCACTCCCAGTCAAACTTCCAAAAATTCAACTTTCGCCATTTTAAGCCTAATTCCACTACGGACTTCCAAATCACAATCCAAACATGCTCCTAAGTCCAAAATTACTCAACATAGCTAATAGAACCATAAAAATTCAAATTCAGGGTCATTTACACATAATTAACATGTGTCTCAATTTATCTCAAAACCTCACCGGACCCAAACCAATTACCCTGACAACTCATATAACAACAATAAAGTACAAATTGAGCAGTAAATGGGGGAATAGGGCTGTAATACTCAAAACGACTGGCCGAGTCGTTACATTCTCCCAAGTAATTCCCTTTGTGTGGGTACCCCACACTTAGTTCTAACCATCTGGCTTACTGTTGTATCCTTCCAATAGCTATGCTTACCATGCTCCTATAAAATCAAAAACGACACTACAAAAATAATAAAATAAGAAAATAATTAAAAAACTAAAAATAAAAGAAAGCGGTAAAGTTGGGTTTCCTCCTAACAAGTGCCTGATTTAACGTCGCGATACGACGTGAACCACTTTCTGGCTCCATCTCGAGCTTATGAATTGAACCCCAAGTTTTGATTCAATCTTATGATGATGCTCCTGGGGCGGTACAAATTCTTGTGAGCCAAAAATTAAGTAAACTCTCATGCATCTTTTGGCGCTCGACCGAGGAGTGTCACCTTGCTTAGACGGCCTTAAAAATATCAAAATATAAGGCCCATCAACCTCTTCCCTTGACTCCTTTTTATTCTCATAAAGATCCATTCTCATTTCACCATCCGAACATAATGTAAAGAAGTGTTTGGAATGAGGTTCGACGCACTCAAATACCTGAACTTCAAGATTTGCAGCCTCCTCGACACAAATTATACTAGAGTCAACTAAATTTGTATCCTCAATGTCCTTGCCAGACTCGAGTATCATTTCTTCAATATTTACATCATCAAATTCTAGCTGAATTGAGTGTTGGTGTTCGACTCTGGACCCCTCCATTGGCACCTCAATTTCTGTCTCTAAAGTACACTGTTCCTGGCTACTATCCATACTATTAACTTGTTGAGCATTAAAAGCTTCAATTATTTGACTCACCTAAGCGTCCATGTTGCGAATAGTTGCCTCTTGCTTTTGTATCTGCAGTTGTGTCTCATTATTATTTCCCACAAGGTACCTTAGCATGTCCTTGATTTCTTTAGGTCATCATCCTTGGGTCCTTTGTTCCTATTCACTTCACAAGAAAAAGTAGAACTATCATAGTAAGAGGTTGGGGAAGGATAAGAAATATAAGCACAACCATGAAAGTGACCATTTTGACCACCACACACATTCCACAAATAATATTAAGTTGGTGCACATAACTCGCTCTCATGAACGTTTTGAAAATTTTGCCCAGGGTGATTTCCTTCACAATATGTATAAGGCTCAACTACACTGCTAGTTCCCCTGCAACGACGCCAAAATTTGATCATGCCCACCTCTAGTACTAAAAAGGATAAGCGGTCCCTTTAAATATAATCCGGTCTAAAAGTCCGGAGTCAAATCCTACAGGGAACTAAAGTTTAGCTGTAATTGTTTACTATCACTAAGAAGATAAGCTCGAACAATTCCTAAGTTATAAATATTAAGATTTTTATGTCTAACTAATTAACTAACAAACTAAAGTAGTGAATTAATAAATAGGATACTAAGGATTGGAGACAAGATTAGAAAATCCTAGAGTTATGATTTTTCCAATAGTCGGAATCCTTCCCGCTATGTCTCCTACAATTTCGCTTAAGTTTTCTCTACTGATCATGAGCATTAGACTTATCGTAATTCTCTCTCGAGCAACTATAATAATTTACTAGTCATATTCTCTCGAATTACACTAGCTCGCACGTTTTCACCGCTCACTATGATCACGCCAAAGCTTCGTTATCTCTAATCTCACTTTTAAACCAGCCGTATTGATCTTTCATATACCTTGGGAGTGACATTGTTCGACAACAAACTAAATATGCACTCTTTATTAAGTAATACATAATAAATAGGCGCAGTCAATTGATGGACATTCAATCAACAACAATAAACACGTAGGTGAACAAGTAGGAAAATTCAAAGGCAAAATTATAATAAAACCTAAGAAGAATTCATCCGCACAAATATTCCATCAAACCCTAGATTTGAGAGTTTATCTACTCATAATTGTATAATAATCATAGTCATATTCAAAAGCATTAAACTACATATTAAAGTAGAACGGAGAGAAAAACTCTTGTGATCCGCTCTCCAGAGTGTTCTGTAGCCATTTGCCTCTCCAAAGATGTCTCTTTTGTCATGCCCCGAGCCTTGGGGTGAGACCAGCACCCGACCGGCACCCGGTGCCTCATCTATTCTTGCGTACCAACTTGCGACTCAGGAATTCTGGACATATAATGTCATACTTTGGCCAGGGGGCCACATTGCAAGATAATTTGCGAAGCAAAATATAAAACTGAATAGAGACTAACGCTGACTAAATGTCAACGTAAAGCTGGGCCGGCAAGGCCGTCATAACTACTATAACTGACAAGCCAACAAAATAGACGTACAGGGCCTACAAGCCCAACATACTGTACTAACTGACATGATATGTCTACAAGCCTCTACTGATAGATGTACTATGATCGGAACAGGTCCCCGACCTACCCATAACCTATCTACATACATACACGAGATATACATAAAACTTCTAGACCCGGCAACTCCGAAATACGGGGAGCTTACTGATAAAGCTAAACTCGGGCAACACCTACTGAGGAGGTCTACCTGTTTGTTTGTCTAAACCTGCACGCATGAAATACAGCGCCCCCAGGAAGGTACGTCAGTAAGAAATAGTGTACCGAGTATGTAAGGCAATATACTGAAAGCTAAAAATGAACTGATAAGATAATAACTGAAAATAACTGGGGGTCAAAGATAATCTGAAGATATCCTCATCTGCAGATACTGACTCTATTTTCTCAATATAGTAAGTAAAGTAGTTGTACGACCTTATAAGGCTCGGTATATGTATATAACTACTCTGCCGTAGTAGGCTCGCTCATAGGCAATCGGCCATACTAGGCTCTGTATATCGGCCAACTAGGCTCGCTCATAGGCTCTCGGCCACAATAGGCTCGGTATATAACTTACCATCTGATCAGAGGTTGCCCAATAAGGGCCTGTCCATCGATTATAGCTCGATGGTAATGAAAATACTGTAATACTGTATATATAGATTTTCTACTCTTTTGACTGGAAAAAGGGAAATACTCAATTGGATATAACATCCCGATAAAGAGAATACTGTAACTTACAAGACTAGAAAAATATACGTAAATTCTGGGATATGAATATTTCTTTATGCCGCGTTATCAAACTCGTGTAATTACGAGATCATGCCAAAATAAAGAAAGGGCTTAGCCTTAACATACCTGAGTCGATTCTCTTGACTATCCCTCTAACACACGTTAGTTGTGACAACATGTAACAGCGAGATCGGAGTAGGAAAAAATTCGTATGATATTTTTGAGAAAAATTACATCGTACTCCATTATAATTGTAAATTTCACACTTTATATTAAAAATGGTCTCTGTACGAAATGTTTTGAAGCAATACGTTGCTATTTCAATCCATGAACTTTGCTGAAGCTTTTTGACGTGAAAATGTTAAAGCTATACAATTCAAGGGCTTTGGTATTTTTGACGTGAAATGTTAGAGCTATACCATTCAAGGATTGGAATTATGGAAAACGTGTAGAATAAAGTGATGATTAAGCACAAACCCCTCTTAATTGTGACATCTTGCAAATTTGAATTCACGAGTCACTCAAGAATCATGTATTGCTGCAACGTGGGGAAAGTTTAGGCTTATACAACATTAGCCAGATAATTCCTTAATTAATTTGTTAATTCTCCATTAACCAATAATTACCCAATTATCTACATGATTAAGAATTATCTCAATTTACTTTAAATATTGCTCATTTTTAGCATACCTTATACACCTCACTATCATGGCCATGTGGTACCTTGTATGGTACTAGTCCATAAATACCGGGTATTTTAGTTCGGGCCATATTTTATCCCAAAATGTCAAACTTCAACGAAATTTATTTATTTCGATTCACTTACCCTCTCACCTTCACCAATTTGCTCGTCACTTGTTTAAAATAGCATAATGCTTATAATCACAAAATAATTTCATTCCCGAACTTGCGTCGATTAACCGACGACGAAACTTTAACGTTCGAAAATGCGGGATGTAACATCTCATTTCTGAGCTTCCATTAATTTATTTATGGCATACTTTCATGTACGAAAATATAGGGTTTAACATCATTCCCCTCTCTGGAACATTCGTCCTCGAATGTTGACTGATGCACTTATCATTCTCATAACCCCCAGCTCTTGTGGATACTTTAATATTGTTCTTGCCATTTAGGCAACTGTTTTATAAATAATTCCATAGGCCAGGCATTCGTCCCTTTAGGCCACTTTCTCACACCACGACTTGTGGTCGGAATCCTTCCAATCTCGTAATTGTTTCTATCTTTTATCACGCAGTATGTACGACTTTTTCCTTGTATGTGCGCCTATGCGACTCTTCTCTCCTCTTTCCTCCAGCTTTTAGACAATCTCTAGGCCTCATTTCGCAAACATATACAGAGCTTGCTAAAATGTCCCTCTGGGCACCTGTAGGTATACTGAAGTTCTTCGCTCGGTACTTTGTCAAACTTACGGATATTGTTATACCTTATTTCATAGATCCGCTTATCTATTCGTATGACTTTACTGCATCTAAGTAGGTCATACTATACCATAACTCTTACTTTGATTTATCGTTACTGAGGTTTACTACCGAAGTCCAGGTTACTTTTGTTACTTATCCCGTATGTATAAATCTAAGTCCTTTAATGCTTCCTCATTACTTGTTCATCTTAAGAATGATGGCCTAATCTCACCTCATACTTTTGCTTGCGACCTATACATATCTATTTATACTACTCGCAACCTTCCTTCAACTTGCTTACACCATAAATTTTCTTATCTTATTCTAGAATGTCAAGCGAGACACGTCTCGTCTCTAACTCTTCTTTACTCTCTTAACTAGACCTCTAGATACTTAGAAACCATGGGCTGGAAGGTATGTCACTAATGACACTGCTATTATTCCTGGATACTGGATTCCGACGCTTCTAGCCCTCTATCTGAAGTACGGATTATTCAGAACCATCTGTTTTTTAGTATCTCGTACATTGTCCACCTTTACCTTACTTACCTTAAAGTCTCACGTCACATCATATATCTCTTTCATAACCTCCCCTCCACCTAGGTATAATTCACATCCACGTCTTAAACTTCTATTATAATGCATGCACCTCTTTACACAATCTCGTGAGAGATTCATACTAACTTCTTATGAGGCCGGTAATCTTCTAACTGGCTTTATCGTAGAGCCGTTATAGAATATGGCTACTTTACTATCTCTCTTATACCTCTGATATTTAAGAGTGATCCTGCAATGTTCTCAATCACGAGATCTATAATTTTCTTGGTCCAATAATCAGGCTCCTGATTTACTTAGTTGGTGTAACTCTTTAGTTTCCACTTACCTCTGATTAACTTTCATGTAGGCTTAAGCTATCTTCCGATTTGCGGCTCATGGTATTATTTATTCCTTTAACCTTACATGGACTCTATGGAATATCCATGATACAATCCTTTAACAATTCAATCCTTTGCCTATGACCTGGACTTAATTCTTTCTTTTAACTTATACCGGAGTCTTCTACGTCCGTATGATTGTCAGCATATATGTTGTATGTAAAAAACTCCGAACTCTTAAGTGTGTTCATAACATAACTAACTCTGGGTCAATAATCGAATAATTTTTTTCGTTCCTTCTCAGCATTCTTTAAATGTAAGCAATTACTTTTCCTGGTCTTTCTGCCCCTTGTTACGTGCATACTTAGCTTACCTTAGTGCCCACACATATTGGAATTCCATACAACCCTTATGATCTTGAATATCACTTCTGATTTTACTTCCCGTTCATTAGCCATGGTAGGTGCCATTGTTTATGGAGTGCATACACTGTTGTTATAAGACCATTTCCTCCTTAGGTTACTGAGCTTAGGTTGAAGCATTCTTCCTTACTTTCTCAGCTAGTCTTTCATTGTAATATTTAGGGAGGATCTTCTGATTCTTGTAAAGCTGTGAGCTTATTTCATTGTATACTCGACGGACCTTTCGATGTCCTTCCTTGCCTATAATTATCCGTAGTTACTTACCTCCATGCCCTTGTTCTTGTAGGTTTGCTTCTGAACTAATATCTTGACTGTCTTCCCAGTGGCATTCTCTTTTATTCCCGTAATACTCATACGGTACCTTTAACTACCCCAACTCCTATCTGAATCTTTCTCAAGTATTACAATGACACTATTGCGAAGCTGAATTCACTATATTGGGTTTTACTACGTTTATCTTGCACGATCTGCTGACTCATCTGTAACCTCCTGTCTAGCCATAATTAGGCTCTTCCTGAATCAACTACCAACTACTTGTTGTCCCATTCTCATATCAATGTTCTGCGTAATCTTTCTTGGTTTATTTCATTTGTCTTAACTCACCTTTCGCAATGGCTCCTTATTTATTAATTACATCCTAGGAAGGAACCCTTTCCTTGACGTCGTGTTTGTATAATGTTCTGGAATTATAGCATATCTATAGGATTTGAATAAGTGCAATCGTATCCCTTTCTCAGTCTTATCGCATTATTACTTTATTATTCCATAGTTACTAGAACTACTTAATTCTGACTTAATGCCACATCACTCCATATTCCCCCCTTTAGGGGAGTACTAAGATTTAGCGTGACGCCGATCTGCCTATAGATATCTTCCCTCTTCATCTTTGGCGTCTTTTCACTTCATCGATTACCTTTACTCGCCTTGCGGAAATCTTTCTAGACCAAGGATAATAAAATTCCTTACCCACAAGAGTGGCACTTAGTGTAACTGGCACACTTAGTTCCTTAATCTTAACTTTGCTCACATTGCTTGCGTTAGGGAAGTGTCTTCCTGAATGACCATTCTCTGAATTTCTGATGAATCTTCTTCTGTTGTCCATTATATTATCACCAGAATGAAATATGAAACTCTCATGATGCCGAGTATTATCCAATCACTCAGTCCCTAATTCACGTTTAGTTTATCTTGTTCACCAGCCCATACTGATTTCTATTACTTTGGAGTCTAACTTTTCCTTCCGGTAGTTACGTTGGAGTCACGAACTTATTTTTCGATGTGAGGATATGACTTTATGGCCTATACTCTTTTGTTGTCTCAAGGCCTGTCACCTCTCGTCTTTTCCTTTACTTGACTATAGACTCTGTAATACTGTCATCTTTTTGACCTACCGTTGTCATCTATGTATCACATCTTACTCTTAATGCTTCATTAGCTCTCTTCTTATTTCCTGCTAACATTTATGTCTATCACTTTATTCCGAAAACTTCAACAAGATATTCTTTTGCTTTTAGCTCCCCTTTGCTCCATCCACTGGCTCTTCGGGTTTCCTAGCATTATCTCTCTACTAGGGACGGGAGTCATACTAAGATAATATTTATCCTTTCCAGGCTTCCAGTGCCTATCTTTGTAGCACTCATAACTAGCTGTACTATTTTAGAGTGCATCATCTAGGTGTCATTATAAGAAGATCCATTACCACATTTACACTATCCTTCGGAAATGTCAACTAATTCTACCAATCCATCCCCTATTTTGGGTTACTCTAACCCCAGGCGGATCCTGATAACCCGTCCTTCTCTTAAACTATATATGTTAGCTCGCATAGGGCATAACTGAGATCGGTGTGGCCGATTGTACGTACATCTGTCACTGTTGAAGGTAACTCAAAATGCTTATATCTCCCTTCCTGAATGGTAAATAATGATAATCTTTAGTAACTGGGTAGTTCGTACCCTCCTTCACCTTGCTTTCTTTACTTGCTGAAACTTGTGTCTACCTTCTGATTATGTTATTCTTTTTTACTGTAAGAGTGGATAAATATTCTTGCCTTAAAACTCCTTGTCAAGAACCTTACACCTTTTAGTACACGCATGGTCTGCTGAAGATCTCACATTTACTCATCATAAGCATAATGCAAAAATCGAGTTCCTCTTACTCAACTCCTCCACAACTATATCTCCTACCGACCATCTTTCTAAATGTAGGCATCGTTGTATTACAAATAAGATAGAGTTTAGGAAATTGAGTTCTTACAACTGAGCTCTACCACACGATCTAGAGTAAGAAGGAAGGTTGACAGTCCTAAATTCCCTGTAGCCTCCTGTTTAGAAGTGTGGTGCATGACACACCCATAAATAAACTCTATTAGACACGGCTTATAGACTCCCTAGGATAGAACTGCTCTGATACCACTTTTGTCACGCCCCGAGCCTAGGGGCGAGACCGGCACCCGGTGCCTCATCTATCCTTCCATACCAACTTACGACTCAGGAATTCTGGACATATAATGTCATACTTTGGCCAGGGGCCACATTACAAGACAATTTGCGAAGCAAAATATATAACTGAATAGAGACTAACGCTGACTAAATGTTAACATAAAGCTGGGCCGGCAAGGCCGTCATAACTACTATAACTCACAATCCAACAAAATATACGTACAGGGCTTACAAGCCCAACATATTGCACTAACTGACAGGATAGGTCTACAAGCCTCTACTGATGGATGTACTGTGATCAGAACAGGGCCCCGACCTACCCATGACCTATCTACATACATACATAAGATGTACATAAAACTTCTAGACCCGGAAAATCCGAAGGACGGGGAGCTTACCGATAAAGATGAACTCGGGCAACACCTATTGAGGAGGTCTACCCGTCTGTCTGTCTGAACCTGCACGCATGAAATGCAGCGCCCCCATGAAGGGACGTTAGTACAAAATAATATACCGAGTTTGTAAGGCAATATACTAAAAGCTGAAACTGAACTGATAATATAATAACTGAAAGCAACTGGGGGTCAAAGATAATCAAAAGATATGCTCACCTGCTGATACTGACTATATTTTCTCAATATAATAAGTAAAGTCGTTATCCGGCCTTATAAGGCTCTGTATATGTATATAACTACTCTTCCGTAGTAAGATCACTCATAGGCACTCGGCCATACTAGGCTCTGCATCTCGGCCAACTAGGTTCGCTCATAGGCGCTCGGCCACAATAGGCTCGGTATATAACTTACCATCTGATCAGAGGTTGCCCAATAGGGGCCTGCCCATCGATTATAGCTCGATGGTAGTGAAAATACTATAATACTGTATATATAGATTTTTTGGTCTCGTGACTGAAAAAAGAAAAATACTCAATTGGATATGACGTTCCGATAAAGAGAATACTGCAACTTACAAAACTAGGAAAATATACGTAAATTTCGGGATATGAATTTTTCTTTATGCCAAAATGAAGAAAGGGCTTAGCCTTAACATACCTGAGTCGATTCTCTTGAAAATTCTCTAACACACGTTAATTGCGATAACACGTGACGGCAAGATCGGAATAGGAAAAAATCCGTATGATATTCTTGAAAACAATTACACCGTACTCCATTATAATTACAACTTTCTCGCTTTATAGTAAAAATGGTCTCTGTACGAAATGTTTTGAAGCAATACGTTGCTATTGCAATCCATGAACTTTGCTGAAGTTTTTTGACGTGAAAATGTTAAAGCTATACAATTCAAGAGCTTTGGGAATTTTGACGTGAAATGTTAGAGCTATACCATTCAAGGATTGGAATTACGGAAAATGTGTAGTATAAAGTGATGATTAGGCACCGACCCCTATTAATTGTGACATCTTGCAAATTTGAATTCAAGAGTCACTCAAGAATCATGTGTTGCTGCCACGTGGGAAAAGTTTAGGCTTATCCAACATTAGCCACTTAATTCCTTAATTAATTTGTTAATTTCCCATTAATTAATAATTATCCAATTATCTACATAATTAGGAATTATCTCAATTTACTTAAAATATTTCTCATTTTTACATACCTTATACACCTCACTATCATGGTCATGTGGTACCTTATATGGAACTAGTCCATAAATACCGGATATTTTAGCTCGGGCCATATTTTATCCCAAAATGTCAAATTTTGCCGAAATTCATTTCCTTCGATTTGCTTACCCTCTAACCTTCACCAATTTACTCATCACTTTTTTAAAATATCATAATACTTATAATCACAAAATAATTTCATTCCAGAACTTGCGTCGATTAACCTACGACGAAATTTTAACGTTCGAAAATGCGGAATGTAACATCTCATTTCCGAACTTCCATTAATTTATTTATGGCATACTTTCATATACGAAAATATGGGGTATAATACTCCCCTTCAAAAACTAAATTTAAGAGGTATTATATGGTAGGATTGAGGTCTACACGTCCAAACATGATGAGGAAATAAAAGAGGCTCAGATAAGCATCGTCTGCGCGGGGCATTGTCAGAGGTTCCAACATTACCCCCACGAGGCACTGTCAGAGGCACCAATGACAGGGCCCTGGACAAAGCCTTGCACGGTTTATGGCCATGACTTTTTATTGCCTTGCACGTCTTCTTTTATTGCTCCATTTTGTAGCTTTGAAGTACCATTTCGTGCAACTTTTATCCACTTCACGTTCCAGCATTCCTACACGTAAAATAAACTCTATTAAGCTCAATTGTCGCACAAATTAACATCTAAACAACAAACAAATAAGGTAAATAACGTCAAAATATATGAAATTATAGCACGACATCATGTTACAACAAAAATGTACGTCTGAAATGGTCATTCATTTTACCTCCCTTTTCGATATGGGATGGTTCATTCCTTATGATTAGTGTTTAATCCGCTCGATCAGCTTGCACTCCGTTATGATTGTCACAAAAGTATTATATTTGCTCATAACATAATTTAATGTTTAAGTAATAACTTTATGTTATGACTGGCCTGATTTATAGCATTTTTGCTACTACTCGTGTTAATTGCTACTCTAGGTGTTTTTGGTTAAAATAAAAATGTAGAAAAGGTAACTCGAATATTCTACAACCTGATTTTCTACCTTAATAAAGTTTCTGTAATTTTACCTGGTACGTGGAGTTGTTTACAAGCTTTTGTAATTATACCAGGTATGTAGAGTTGTTTATACAAAAATTCGTTAGGTGATCAAGGGTGAATTATAACTCAATATTACTGCCTCGGTTAACAATCAAACATCAATATTAATGGCTAACCATAACTTCAGAACTAAGCAAACTTAGCTACACATAATCATCGTAACAAATTCACAAGTATTTTAAATGATTAAAGTACTAAGAAAAGATGTACGACAGAAGAAGTCTCTAATCCTTACTCCAATATGATCCCAGTATGTAGTTGTCCAAAGTGTTGTGATCTCCCCAAAATTAGGTTTAGAACCCTTTACATACGAGTTAGGGATGACTGAGATAAAATTCGAATTTCATAGAGAAGTTTCATATTTGGAGTAGGACGCTCCCTAACAAATGCGAGCTATACCAAGATTCGAATACAAGACTTTTGGTAAAAAATAAAGTACTTACCACTTCACCAACCACAAACCATGGTGATGAATAGAATCTATTGCTTGATTTACAAAAATAGTTTAGGGTTGAGACTCAAGATTTTCAATAGTATGATTATTGGAAAAGGAAATGTTACGACCCGAAATTTTCACCTTTGGGATCGTGATGGCACCTAACATTTCACTTGCTAGGCAAGCCAACATTAGACTAATATTAGCCAATTTAAAATAATTTAAATTAATTAATAACAAAGAAATAAATGCAGAAGTAAAGTCTGAAATATAGTGAATAATCCGTAATAATATCGATGTCTAAACAACATGCCAGAACTGGAGTCACAAATGCACGAGATTCTAGAATAATACAAATAAAAGTCTGAATAAAATTCAAGTTGTTTGAAATATAATACACAGCTGAGATAATATAGAAGGGGACTTCAGAACTGCGAACGTTGTGCAGTTATACCTCAAGTCTCCACTTGAAGCTGTATCCGGGTAAATCTACGGTACGCCAATGGGACCAACTCTGAAATTTACACAAGAAATGCAGAGTGCAGTATCAGTACAACCGACTCCATGTACTGGTAAGTGCCGAGCTTAATCTTGACGAAGTAGTGACGAGTCTATAAAAAGATACGTACATAAACAACCTGTACAAGTATATACAAATACGAAGTAACAATAATACAATAAATAATAATTTATAAATTGGGAGGGAGCATGCGAAGGGGAAGGATATAGTAATTTCAGCAGGAGAGGTGTCACTTAACAGCTAATTAAAGTATCAACAATAAAATGAGCAAATGATAATATGAAAATAGCACGGCATCACCCTTTGTGCTTTTACTCTCATTTGATACGGCATCACCCTTCGTCCTTTTACACTCACAAATGGCACGGCAACACCCTTCATGCTTTTGCACTCATAAATGGCACGGCAACACCCTTCGTGCTTTTACACTCACAATGGCATGGCAACACCCTTAGTGCTTTTACACTCTTCCTTACCATGAAAATAATGATATAGATTCGGAAGAGTATTTAAATGCCGGGATATACACTTATGAATCAATTCAATACCAAAATACCGACTTCACCTTCCAAAATAATCAACAATAATTAAATGAATAATAATTTCACGAATAATGATCAAATAATCAATAATAAACTTAAACATGAATATCTTTAATTAATTAGGCAATTATTTACAGTAAACAATTTCCACCGCATGCTTTGACTCAACTACAACGCATAAGTACTCGTCACCTCACATATACATTGTACCCGCACATTAAATCATGTAGCAAATAGACAAATAATTCCTACTCCCTCAAGTCAAGGTTAACCACGATACTTACCTCGCTTGTAACCTAATTCAAGAATCCAATAAACCTTTGACTCGCGAATTCGTGTCTGAAATCCTCAAATCTAATCATAAACAATTCAATATACCCAATATAAATCGCAGGAATTAATTCCATATGAATTAATAAATTTTCTGAAAAAAATCTGAAATTTATTTTAAAAATAACAGTGGGACCCACTTCTCAAATCTGAACACCTGTTCTAAGACGAGTCCAACCATTCAAATCTTCATTTTACATTTTGGGAAGATTTTATAAAAATCTGATTTTTCTTCCTTAAATTCACGGATTCATGATGTAAATGAGTATGGAATCATGAAATATAATTAATATAGGATAAGGAACACTTATCCCAATATTTTTCTGTGAAAACCCCCCCAAACATTCGCCTTACCCGAGCTCAAAATGACCAAAATGAGAAAAACTCTCGGAAGCCTTAGTTTTTAACACTGCACGGGCATTTCCGCATCTGCGAAATGGCTTGCCCAACATGTGTCCGCATCTGCGAAACTTAGGACCGCATCTGCGGTCGCGCTTTTGCGCAAAAATGGCCACACCTGCGAAGACCTCAAGGCAGCCCAGTCCCACATCTGCGATGAAAGGCTCGCTTCTGCGAGCTCGCACATGCGATAGATATTCCGCATGTGCGATTACATCAGATGGCAGAAACCTTCAGATTTTCTTCTAAGTCCAAATTCGATCCGTTAACCCTCCGAAACTCACCCGAGGCCCCCGGGACCTCAACCTCAACCAAATATACCAAGAACTCCTAAAACAAAACACAAACTTACTCGGGGTCTCAAATCATATCAAATAACAACATTCACACCTCGATTCGAACTTTTGAGATTGAAACTTTTCAATTTACAAAAATTGTGACAAAACATGTTAAATGAATCCGGAATGACTTCAAATTTTTCACACAAGTCATAAATGACATAACGGAGCTATTCAAATTTCCAGAATCAGATTTCGACTCCGATATCAAAAAGTTAACTCCGTTGTCAAACTTGAAAATCTTTAGCCTTTAAATTTCTAGTTTCCGTTAAATTGCCATACCTTGAGCTAGGGACCTCCAAATTAAATTTCGGGCATACTTCCAAGTCCCAAATCACGATAGGAACCTACCGGAACTGTCAAAATACTGATCCGGGTCTGTTTGCTCAAAATGTTGATCAAAGTCAACTTAATTGAGTTTTAAGGCTCTATTTCACATTTTAATTAATCTTTCACATAAATACTCTCCGAAAAATTATACGGACTGCGCACACAAGTCAAGAAATTGATGAATAGTGATTTTCACGGTCTTAGAACACTGAAATAATTATTAAATTTAAAGATGACCTTTCGGGTCATCACATTCCCCACCCCTAAAACAAGCGTTCGTTCTCGATTGGAATTAGAAAAAGTACCTGAGCTGGTAAAGAGGTGTGGATATTTACTCCGCATGTCCAACTCGGACTCCCAGGTAGATGCTTCTACCGGCTGACCTCTCCATTGTACCCGAACTGAAGGATAACTCTTAGACCTTAACTGTCGGACCTGCCGGGCTAGAATATCTACCGGCTCCTCTTCATAAGTCAAATATTTGTCCAATTGGACTGAGCTGAAATCTAACACATGGGACAGATCACCATGATATTTCCGAAGAATAGACACATGGAACACCGGCTGAACCGCTGATAAACTAGGTGGTAGTGCAAGCCTGTAGGCTACTTCACCCGCCATTTAAAGAATTTCAAAGGGTCCAATATACCTAGGGCTCAACTTTGCTTTCTTTCCGAACCTCATTACACCTTTCATAGGTAAAACCTAGAGCAATATTCTCTCTCCAACCATAAATGCAATATCACGAACCTTACAGTCGGAATAACTCTTTTTCCTAGAGTGAGCTATGCGAAGTCGATCCTGAATAACTTTGACTTTATCCAAGTCATCCTGTACCAAATCTGTACCCAACAACCGAGCCTCTCCCGGTTCAAACTAGCTAACTGGCGAACGACATCGCCTTCCGTATAATGCCTCATATGGATGCATCTGAATGCTCGACAGATAGCTATTATTATACATAGGCGCGAATCATATCTTCCAATATCTGTATAGTGCGCTCTGACTGTCCATCTGTCTGTGGATGAAATGTTGTACTCAACTCAACCCGCATGCCTAACGCACGATGTACAGACCTCCAAAAGTGTGAGGTAAAATGCGTACCTCGATCTGAAATAATAGACACGGGCACACCGTGAAGGCGGACAATCTCACAAATATAAATTTCAACTAACCTTTCTGAAGAATAGGTAACTGCCACTAGAATAAAATGTGCTGACTCGGTCAACCTATCCACAATTACCCAAACTGTGTCAAATTTTCTCTGAGTCCGTGGAAGCCCAACAACAAAATCCATAGTAATACACTCCCATTTTCACTAAGGAATTTCTACCTTCTGAAGCAAACCACCAGGTCTCTGATGCTCGTACTTAACTTGCTGACAATTCAGACACCGAGCTACATATGCAACTATATCCTTCTTCATTCTCCTCCACCAATAATGTTTCCATTAATCTTGATACATTTTGGCAGTATCTGAATGAATAGAATACCTGGAACTATGGGCCTCTTCCAGAATTAATTCACGAAGCCCATCCACATTAGGCACACAAATACGACCCTGCATTCGCAGAACTCCATCTTTCCCCACAACAACTTGTTTGGCATCACTGTGCCGCACCGTGTACTTAAGGACAAGTAAATGAGGATCAACATACTGTCGCTATCTGATGTGCTCATATAAAGAAGACCGAGCGATTGTGAATGTTAGAACCCGACTGGGTTCCTAAACATCTAACATCACGAACTGATTAGCCAAAGTCTGAACATCTACAGCTAACGGTCTCTCACCAACCGGAATATATGCAAGACTGCCCATACTCACAACATTTCTACTCAAAGCATCAGCCACCATATTGGCCTTTCTGGGGTGATACAAAATAGCGATATCATAATCTTTCAACAGCTCCAGCCGTCTTTTCTGCCTCAAATTGATATTTTTTTGCATGAACAGATACTGTAGGCTACGATGATCAGTAAGTACCTCACACGAGACACCGTAAAGGTAATGTCTCCAAATCTTTAAAGCGTGGACAATGGCTACCAATTCTAAGTCATGAACAGGATAATTCTTCTCATGAACTTTCAACTGTCGTGACTCATATGCAATCACCCTGCCATCTTGCATCAATACTTCAGCAAGCCCAATGCGAGATGCATCACAATACACCGTATACGATCCTGAATTTGTGGGTAATACCGACACTAGCGCCGTAGTCAAAGCAGTCTTGAGCTTCTGAAAGCTAAACTCACACTCGTTTGACCATCCGAATGGAACACTTTCTGGGTCATTCTGGTCAATGGGCTTGCTATAAATGAAAACACATCCACGAACCAACGATAATAACCTACCAAACCTAGGAAACTCCGGATCTCTATTACTGAAGTAGGTCTAGGCCAATTCTGAACAGTCTCAATCTTCTTAGGATCCACTTTTATGCCTTCTGCCGATACAACATTCCCCAAAAAGGCAACTGAGTCTAACCAAAATTCACATTTTGAAAATTTGGCATATAACTGATTATTCTTAAAGTATGAAGCACACTTTGAAGATGCTGCTCATGCTCCTCTCGACTGCTGGATTAAATCAAGATATCATCAATGAATACAACCACAAAAGAATCCAAATGGGGCTTTAACACCCGATTCATCAAATCCATAAATATTGTTGGGGTATTTGTCAACCCAAATGACATCACTAGGAATTCGTAATGCCCATACCGAGTCCGAAAAGTTATCTTAGGGACATCAGATGACCTAATCTTCAACTGATGGTAACCAGACCTCAAGTCTATCTTTGAAAACACCTTGGCATCCTGAAGTTGATCGAATAAGTTATCAATTCTTGGCAGTGGATACTTGTTCTTGATAGTATCTATGTTTAACTGCCGATAATCTATACACATTCGCATTGAACCATCTTTCTTCTTTACAAATAATACTGGTGCATGCCAGGGCGAGACACTGGGTCTAAGAATACCTGATCAAGCATGTCTTGTAAATGCTCCTTCAATTCTTTCAACTCTAGCGCGGCCATACGGTATGGTGGGATAGAAATAGGGCTAAGTGCCTGGAGCTAAATCAATACAGAACTCAATATCTCTGTCGGGTGGCATCCCTGGCAAGTCTGCAGGAAATACTTCTGGAAATTAACGAACAACTGGTACTGAGTCCATAAAAGGAGCCTCCGCACTGGGATAGCGAATATAAGCCAAATAGGCTAGACACCTTTTCTCGAACATACGTCGAGCCTTCATATAAGAAATAACCCTGCTGGTACAATGACCAAGAGTTCCTTCCCACTCTAATCGAGGTAACCCCGGCATGGCTAGGGTCACCGCCTTGGCATGACAATCCAATATAGCATGATAAGGTGACAGCCAATCCATTCCCAAGATGACATCAAAATCTACCATATCAAGAAGTGGAAGATCCACACTAGTCTCAAGACTCCCAATAGTAACCACACACAAATGATAGACATGATCTACCACGATAGAATATCCTACCGGAGTGGACACACACACAAGAGCAATCAGAGAATCACGAGGCATCACTAGATATGAAGCAAAATAAGAGGACACATAGGAATAAGTAGATCCTGGATCAAATAGAACTGAAACATCTCTATGGAAAACTGGAACAATACCTGTAACCACAGCATCGGATGACTCAGCCTCAGGCCTAGCTGGAAAAGCATAAAATTGGGGATGGGCCCCACAACTCTGAACTGCGTCCCTGTGACGGCCTCTAACTGATTGGCCTCAACCTCTAACGGCCTGGCCTCAACCTCTAACGGACTGACCTCCACCTCTAACAGTCTGACCTTCATCTCTAGCTGCATGACCCCTATCTCAAGCTGGCTGAGTAGGCGGTAAAACAACCGGTGCTAGAACCATAGCACGAGAACCCTGCTATTGCATGCTGCCCTGAGACATAAGGTAGAATCTAGCAATGTGCCTCAGATCACCACAAGTATAACAGGACCTCGACTATTATGACTGCTGACCCGAACGGGCCGAATAACCGATGTAGTGACTCTGGAGTGGTGGTGCAGTGATCGGAGCTGAATATGCACTAAATGCTGGCTGCCCAGAGTATGGCATAATAGGACCGTGACTCCCTGATGCACCGGGAGATGCCTGAAGTGTTGAATGAAACGGTCTGGGAGGATAACCCCTACCAAAATTACACCTACATCTAGACGAGGTACCACTGAAATCACCGAACTGACAAGGCTTCTTATCAGACCTCTGCCATCTCTCCAGTACAAGAACCATCTCGATCCTTCTCGTGACATTAGCAGCCGCCTGAAAGGAAATCTCACTTCCAGCCTCCTTGGCCATCTGAAGCCCGATAGGGTGAGTGAGTCTCTCAATAAACCTCCTCACTCTCTCTCCCTCAGTAGATAGTAAAAGAAGAGCATGACGGGTTAAATCCACAAAACGGGATTCATACTGAGTAACAGTCATACTGCCCTACTGTAGATGTTCAAATTGCCTACGGTAATCCTCTCTCAATGTGATAGGGAGAAACTTCTCTAGAAATAGCCGTGAGAACTATTCCCAAGTCAGTGTAGGCGACCCAGCTGGTCTGGTCAACGTAAAATCTCTCCACCGCTTCTTGGCGAAACTCGTCATTTGGAATACAGCAAAATCGATCCCATTGGTCTCAACTATACTCATGTTCCACAGCACCTCATAGCAGCGATCAAGATAATCTTGTAGGTCCTCAGAAGGTGTACCACTGAAGTAAAATGGAAAGAGCTTAGTAAACTTATCGAGTCTCAATAAGGCCTCAGAAGACATGGCGGGCCTATCACTGACCTGTGCCGCAATAACTGGCTGAATTACCTCAACTAGTGGGACTACTAGAGCTTGATTCTGGGGAGCCATCTGCTCTAGAGCGGGAGTAGTGGGAGTTTGTGCTCCTCCTCCAGCCTGTGAGATGACTGGTGCCACTGGAAATGTACCATTCTGGTCCACGCCCTCCATAAGACTTACCAAATAGACTAGAGCGTCCTGAAGCACTTGAGTATCTATAAATCCTTCCATGACGTGAACTGGTCCAACCTGTACAGTCTGAACGGGAACCTCTTCCTGAAGATCCACCTGAGGTTCTAAAACAGGTGCTTTCGCTCGAGCTCTAGACTGAGCTCTACCTCTGCCTCTGTCTCGGCCTCTAGTACGACCTCGGCCTCGAACTCTACCCCTGGCCATAGTTTCCACTGGGGGCTCTGGTCCCTGTCCATCGGTAGATGTATTACGTGTTCTCACTATCTATGAGAGAATAAGAATAGAATTGTTCAATCATCGATGATAGAATAAGATCGCATGGCAGATTAAGAAAGAAGTGATGTTGTTCCTAAACTTCATAGCATGTGAGAGATAAGTACTAGCGTCTCCGTACCGATCCTTCAGACTCTACTAAGCTTGCTCGTGACTCGTGAGGCCTATGTAACCTAGGGCTCTGATACCAACTGTCATGACCCGAAATTCTCACCTTCGGGACCGTGATGGCGCCTAACATTTCACTTGCTAGGCAAGCCAACGTTAGAATAATATTAGTCATTTTAAAATAATTTTAAATTAATTAATAACAAAGAAACAAATGCGGAAGTTAAGTCTGAAATGTAGTGAATAATCCCTAATAATAGCGATGTCTAAATACCATCCCAGAACTGGAGTCACAACTGCACGAGCTTCTAGAATAATACAAATAAAGGTTTGAATAAAATTCAAGTTGTTTGAAATATAATACATAGCTGAGACAATATAGAAGGGGACTTCAGAACTACGAACGTTGTGCAGTTATACCTCAAGTCTCGACTGGTAGCTGTATACGGGTAAATATACGGTACACCGCTGGGACCGATTGCGAAATCTGCACAAGAAGTACAGAGTGCAGTATCATTACAACTGACCCCATGTACTGGTAAGTGCCGAGCCTAACCTCGATGAAGTAGTGACGAGGCTATGATAAGACACGTACATAAACAACATGTGCAAGTGTATACAAATACGAAGTAACAATAATACAATAAATAACAATTTATAAATTGGGAGGGAACATGTGAAGGGGAAGGATATAGTAATTTCAGCAGGAGAGGTGTCACTTAGCAGCCAATTAATGTATCAACAATAAAATGAGCAAATGATAATATGAAAATTGCACTGCACCGCCCTTTGTGCTTTTACTCTCATTTGACACGGCATCACACTTCGTACTTTTACACTCATGAATGGCACGGCAACACCCTTCGTGCTTTTACACTCACAAATGGCACGGCAACACTCTTCGTGCTTTTACACTCACAAATGGTACGGCAACACCCTTCGTACTTTTAGACTCACAAATGGTACGACAATACTCTTCGTGCTTTTACACTCTTCCTTATCATGAAAACTAATAATATAAATTCGAAAGAGTATTTAAATGCGGGGATATACACTTATCAATCAATTCAATACCAAAATACCGACTTCACCTTCCAAAATACCGACTTCACCTTCCAAAATAATCAACAATAATTAAATGAATAATAATATCACGAATAATGATAAAATAATCAATAACAAACTTAAACAGGAATATCTTTAATTAATTAGACAATTATTCATAGTAAAACATTTCCACCCGCATTCTTTGACTCGACCACAATGCATAAGTACTCGTCACCTCACATATACGTTGTACCCGCACATTAAATCATGTAACAAATAGACAAATAATTTCTACTCCCTCAAGTCAAGGTTAACCACGACACTTACCTCGCTTGCAACAAAATTCAAGAATCCAGTAAACCTTTGTCTCGCGAATTCGTGACCGAAATCCTCAAATCTAAATCATAAACAATTCAATATACTCAATACAAATCGTGGGAATTATTTTTAATGGGACACACATCTCAAATCTAGGAAAAACTTACCAAATCCGAACACCCGTTCCGAGACGAGTCCAACCATACAAAAATTACCAAATTCCGACATCGAATTGGCTTTCAAATCTTCATTTTACATTTTTGGAAGATTTTAAAAAAATCTGATTTTTCTTCTATAAATTCACGGATTCATGATGTAAATGAGTATGTAATATAATCAATATAGGATAGGAAACACTTTCCCAAATGTTTCCCCGTGAAAATTGCCCAAACATTCGCCTTACCCGAGCTCAAAATGACCAAAATGAGAAAACATCTCGGAAGCCTTAGTTGTTAAAATTTCCCAGGCATTTCCGCCCATGCGGTGCCTAGGCTCGCACCTATGAGCTCGCATTTGCGAGAAAAATCTCGCATCTGCGAAATGGCTTGCCCAGCGTGTGTCCGCATCCGCGGTCGCGTTTTTGCGCAAAAATGGCCGCACCTACGAAGACCCCATGCCAGCCTAGTCCCTCATCTGCGATGAAAGGCTCGCTTCTGCGAGCTCGCACCTGGGATGGAAATTCCGCAGATGCGATTACATCAGATGGCAGAAACCTTCAGATTTTCTTCTAAGTCCAAATTCGATCCGTTAACCCTCCGAAACTCACTCGAGGCCCCCCGGAACCTCAACCAAATATACCAACAAGTCCTAAAACATAACACGGACTTATCGGGGTCTCAAATCACATCAAATAACATCATTTACACCTCGATTTGAACTTTTGAGTTTCAAACTTTTCAATTTACAAAACTTGTGTCGAAACATGTTAAATGAAGCCGGAATGACTTCAAATTTGGCATACAAGTCACAAATGACATAACGGAGCTATTCAAATTTCCATAATCGCATTCCGGCTCCGATATCAAAAAGTCAACTCCGTGGTCAAACTTGAAAATCTTTAGCGTTTAAATTTCTAGTTTCCGTTAAATTGTCATAACTTGAGCTATGGACTTCCAAATTAAATTTCGGGCATACGTCCAAGTCCCAAATCACGATTCGGGCCTACCGAAACTATCAAAACACTGTTCTGGGTCCGTTTGCTCAAAATGTTGACCAAAGTCAACTTAATTGAGTTTTAAGGCTCTATTTCACATTTTAATCCATTTTTCACATAAAAATATTTCGAAAAATTATACGGACTGCGCACCCACGTCGAAAAATTGTTGAATAGTGTTTTCGAGGTTTTAGAACACAAAAATAATTATTAAATTTAAAGATACCTTTCGGGTCATCACAGAAAAATATTTGACTATTGGAGTGAATGAACTGCAAATTAATGATTTCTTTTTTGAATATGGAATAAGAACATCAGATGTCAAAGTTACAAAAAATTAAAAATGTTTCATAGTCAAATCATCGAAATTCCTTGTTTTAATTTAGAAGATTAAAAAACATAGTCATCTTTGAATATAAGGGAATTAGCATGTTAATATAATCAAGAAGATACTGGAAATCAGATGGTCCAATGAATAGAATGACTTGCTTAAGGTACAACAGACAACAAAATCAAACAAATGCAGAAATCATTCTTAAAAAGGGAAAATAATTAATTTTCTAAATATGAACATGATCAATGCAATTTTATATGTTAAATTTTGCCGTAATACCAAGTCAGTTTATGTCCGCAGATTCTGGATCTTGATATTTCTTTTAGGAGTAGTTTTCTTTTTCTCTTTGAAAAAGAGAAATTAAATTATATATTAAAAAGTGAATAATTTCAAGTAACTTCCTTCAAATTTAGTTTCGCAACATTAACTTCTCTTATGTTTTTTCATATTACGTTTATTTTCTTTATTTTCAATTTTTTACAACAATTATTTTTATTATTAGTGCAAAATAATTACAATGGCCCGTTAACCTTTTCTGATATTATTATTATATATTAATTACATAAGTATCTTTTTTAAGTATCCATTAAGAATAAAATCAGGAAGTCTAATACGGTGGCAGGCTATCTTGCAAACTGTGAAAAAACTTGTATTTTACATAATTTATTTGGGAAATACTGTTTTGGGGATTACCCTCCCGATTATGCTTTCTTATTTTATCGCAAAGACTGTTTGGGAAATGATATATACTCGAAGATCAGTTCCCGCATGTACTGAACGACCTTAGTTTTAAAATCAATAATATGTAGTCTTTTTCCAACAACCTTATGCATTTACATTTTCCGTGATGATTAAGGAGTCATTTATGAACACTTTTGTGGCGTCTCGTCCATCTTCACATAATCTCGTCTTTATTTGAATATTTATCTTTATGATTACTTTTTATTCTACAACAATTTCTTAGAAAGGATATTCACCAAGTTAATTATCAAAAGAATTCAACATTAGAAAGGGCAAATTGGTCAAACTAATTTTCTTTTTGTATTAATGATAAATTAATTAAAATAATTATTACAATAGAAAGAGATAGCAAAATAAGTAAGTGAAGCATAATATCAGAAATAGCAAGAGAAATTTGTGATGACCCAAAATGTCATCTTTAAATGTTCTAAAACCTCGAAAAGCACTATTCATTATTCCTCGCCTTGAGTGCGCAGTCCGTATAATTTTTCAGAAAGTTTTTATATGAAAAATTGATTAAAATGTGAAATAGAGCCTTAAAACTCAATTGAGTTGACTTTGGTCAACGTTTTGAGTAAACAGATTCAGATAAGTGTTTTGACAATTCTGGTAGGTCCGTATCGTGATTTGGGACTTGGGCGTATGCCCGAAATTTAATTTGGAGGTCCCTAGTTTGAATTATCGCTAGTTGGCGAAAACTAGAAGCCTAAAGGCTTAAAGATTTTAAAGTTTGACCACAAATTGACTTTTATTGATATTGGGGTCGGATTCGAGTTCTGAAAATGTTTATTGGTCCGTTGTGTCGTTTATGACTTGTCTATCAAATTTTGTGAGAAACTGAGTTGATTTGACGTGATTCGGACGTTCGGTTTTGAAAATAGAAGTGTTAAAGTTTTCTTAAAAATTTCATTTAATTTGGTGTCTGATTCGTAATTCTAGCTGTTAAATTTGTGTTTTGATCGTGCGAGCAAGTTCGTATGAGGTTTTTGGACTTGAGTGCATGTTTGGTTTGGAGCCCCGAGGGCTCGGGTGAGTTTCAGACGAACCTCATAGCATTTTTGTTCAAGAACAAAAGGCTAGAAATCTGGTATTTTCCAGTTCTGGTTTCCTTCTATGCGATCGTGTGGCTTCATCCGCGATCCCGAAGGCTTGTTGAGCACTGATGGAAATTTGTACTATGCGATCGCATAGTATTGCCCGCGATCGCATAGTTGGAAAAGCTAAGGCACCGCGAACGCGTGGGCAAAGCCGCGTTTGCGAAGAAGGAATGAGGTAGAAGCTGAAGCACAAAATTTGCGCTACGCGATCGCACAAGTTAGTACACGATCGCGTAAGGCTGAGAAAATATTCTCTCCGATCGCATGACCATTTACGTGACCGCGAAGAGTAAAATGGACCTATGAAGAAATTGTTCTACGCGATCGCGAATGAATTCCCGCGATCGGGATAAGTAAAAATCTTGGAAACAGAACTTAAGTTCTAGAAATGGAATTTTCACTCATTTCCACCATTTTCGATTTTGAGCTCGGGTAAGACGATTTTTGGGCTATTTTCACGGAAAAATATTGGGGTAAGTGTTCCTTATCCTATATTGATTATATTTCATGATACCATACTCATTTATATCAAGAATCCGTGAATTTATGGAAGAAAAATCAGATTTTCATAAAATCTTCCAAAAATATAAAATTAAGATTTGAAGGTCAATCTGATGTCAGAATGCGATGATTTTTGTATGGTTGAACTCGTACCAGAACGGGTTTTCTGATTTCGTAAGTTTTTTTTGGGATTCGAGACGTGGGTACCAATGTTGATTTTTAAAATGAATTTCAAATTTTTATCCGAAATATTTATAAATTCATATGGAATTAATTCACTACGATTTGTATTGAGTATATTGAATTGTTTATGACTAGATTTGAGGATTTCGGACACGAACTCGCGAGGCAAAGATTTATTGGATTCTTGAAATTTGGTTGCAAAGCGAGGTAAGTGTCGTGGTTAACCTTGACTTGAGGGAGTAGGACTTATTTGTCTAATTGCCTAATGATTTAATGTGCGGGTGTGAGGTGACGAGTACTTATGCGTTGTGGTTGAGTCAAAGCATGCGGGTGGAATTTGTTTATTGTGAATAATTATCTATTTAATTAAGATATTCCTGCTTAAGTTTATTATTGATTATTTGATCATTATTCGTGAAATTATTATTCATTTAATTATTGTTGAATATTTTTGAAGGTGAAATCGGTATTCTGATATTGAATTGATTGATAAGTGTATATCCCCGTATTTAAATACTCTTTTAAATTTATATTATTATTTTTCATGATAAGGAAGAGTGTAAAAGCACAAAAGGTGTTGCCGTGCCATTTGTGAGTTTAAAAGCACGAAGGGTGTTGCCGTACTATTTATGAGTGTAAAAACACGAAGGGTGTTGCCGTGCCATTTGTGAGCGTAAAAGCACGAAGGGTGTTGTCGTACCATTTGTGAGTGTAAAAGCACGAAGGGTATTGCCGCGCCACATGAGAGTAAAAGCACATAGGGTGATGCCGTCTCATTTTTATATTATCATTTGCTCATTTTATTATAGATTAATTAATTGACTACTAAGTGATACATCTCCTGCTGAAATTATTATGTCATTCCTCTTCTCATGTTCCCTCCCAATTTATAAATTGTTATTTATTGTATTATTTTTACTTTGTATTTGTATATACTTGTACATGTTATTTACGTACGTGACTTGTCATAGCCTCGTCACTACTTCGACGAGTTTAGGCTCGGCACTTACCAGTACATGGGGTCGGTTTTACTGATACTTCACTCTGCACTTCTTGTGCAGATTTCGGAGTTGGTCCTAGCGGCGTACATTAGATTTTCCCGCATACAGCTACCAGTGGAGACTTGGGGTATAACTGCACAGTGTTCGCAGTTCTGAAGTCCCATTCTATTTTATCTCAGTTGTGTATTATCTTTCAAGCAACTTGAATTTTATTCAGACCTTTATTTATATTATCCTAGTAGCTCGTGCACATGTGACACCAGATTAGGGGATATATTTTGAAAATTCAATATTTATGGTCTTCCGCACTTTATCTTTGTAATTTATTTCAATTTAATTAAATTTGCTTTAAAATAGTTAAGATTATTTTAACGTTGGCTTGTCTAGCAAGTGACATGTTAGGCGCCATCACGAGTGACAGTTGGTATCAGAGCACTAGGTTACATAGGTCTCACGAGTCACGAGCAAGCTTAGTAGAGTCTGAAGGATTGGTACAGAGAGGTCTGTACTTATCTTCCGGAGGCTACAGAGTTTAGGAATAATCCTCTTTTTTCATTCCTTATCGTGCGACATTGATTTAGCTTGAAACATATATCTCATATTCCTTCGTATCCATTCATGTATGACATTACGCACTCGGTATCAGTTGTGTGTCTATGGTTTGTGATGCCGCAGATGGATTACGAGGGAGCCAGAGATGCTCAAACATTGCCTCAACGTGTGTTTCCGGTTGAAGATGCAGACGTACTGAGAGATCATCCAGTGAATCATGTGGGGGGTGCAACGGACCTTGGCATCTGGTTGATTTATACGATATGTGAAGGTTAATATTGTGGATCATCGGACGTTATGACCTATGACTTCACGTCAAGTAGGGGAGTCCACTATCAATGGATGGATTGCGGGGTCATGTGTTATATCAATTTTGGCCTGAAATGTATATATGTGGTGCTGAAAGGTTTCCCAAAATTTACATATGTTTAAGGCCTGAGATTTTGTAGAGGATAAGGTTGGGACTTGCGGTATGTCCGCCTCCTAAATAGTCCTATACTTCAGTACCAAAGGATTTAGAGAAACAACTTTAAATTTACAGAAGGTCTACTCAACGTGGACGTCACAATTGCGGATTTTGGAGTGCTTCGAAGGAAGTACAGTGGTTGATGAGATTCTGGACTATGTGGTTCGTACCAAGATTTGTATATATGGAGCTCTACTTTTGTGGCCGTTGAGTATAAATAGGGGTAAGGGTTACCCCAAAGAAGAATCGAAAAGTATGTTAAGAAATGGGTCAGCTCAACAGTATTGAGTCAGCATAACAAAAGAAGAAATTGTCCTTGGAAGAAATAATTCTCCACAGGTGTTTGTGGCAAGCCTATGTAGAGGGAAGATCAACCAATGCAACACCGCCCACTTGGCTCAGTTCTCAGAAATGCTTTTGAAAGAGTTTGTATCGCGGACTCTCTGTAATGCTTGGCGTATAGGGTTTGAACGGTTGCGTCATGTCACCATGACGGTGTCAGAATATGCCATCAGGTTCCATAAGTTAGCCCGTCATATTCCTACTTGGCTTCCTACAGCCAGAGAGCGAGTCCACAGACTCATTAAAGGACTCAATTATGATCGTAAAAATTTTGTACAACTTGGGAACTACAAGCTGATACTTCATTTCTGCTAGTGGTAGAAATTGCCAAGATATTAGAACGTGTTCGGGGTAGGG